>NC_050075.1:102283068-102588388 GCF_009764565.3 Dermochelys coriacea | reverse complement strand
GATAGGTAATTCAGACAAAGATACACATATACACAGATGTAAGGGATTCTCACAGTAATCATAAACAATTTGAACAGTGAAAAAAAAGCCAGGGTTGCAAACATTTCCCATTCACTAGGACTAAAACATGAAAATTAGAAGCAACCAGAAAATTTATACAACATTAGCTCCAGCTACCATTCCAAGTACAGCACAATTCCTATGATTTGGGAGTAAAATCTAACTGGTCAGTTGAGTTTGATGGCCCTTGTTACAACCTTCTGTTCAATTCAAATTCTAGCCTAACCTCCCCAATCCTTGATCTGTTTTATTAAGTCTGCACCAACATTGTAACTGTAAATCTAGGTGCTCTAGTAACATAAGGAACACAAGAATTGCCAAATTGGGACAGACAAAGGGTGTATCTTATTTCCAAGCTGAACTATATACTAGTGGTTCTCAACCAGGGGTTGGGCGCAAGCAGGTTTCAGGGCAGGGAGCCATCAAGCAGGGCCAGTATCAGACTCACCAGGGCCCAGAGCAGAAAGCTGAAGGCCCACTGCATGGGGCTGAAGTCCGGGCCCTGAGCCCCGCCACCTGGAGCTGAAGCCAAAGCCTGAGCAACTGATCTTCGTGGCGGCCCCTGTGGCGTAGGGCCCCAAGCAAGTGGCCTGCTTGCTACCCCCAAATGCCAGCCCTGGCTTTTATATGCAAAAAATATCAGTTGTTATGGCACATGTAGGCCGTGGAGTTTTTAATAGTGTGATTAGGGAGGCCTCAGAAAGAAAAAGGTTGAGAACCCCTGCTATACACTTCAGAGGAAAGTGAATCCTCTTCAAATTATGCACTACTGTACTATGCAAGGAGAGATGGTTTTAATGGGATATTTCCTCTATACTAATTAATGTTCCACTTATTCAGGGTCCTGTCTGTCCCGATTCTAGTTTGTGGGACTCGCCATACAGCCCAACCCCTGCTTCAAGATTGTGCTCTTGAGTTGAGTTTGAGCTTTTGTTTGTTTGAGCAGTTGAGCTTTTGTTTTAAAATTACCTTTCTATAATTTTATTTTATATATATATATATATATATATAAATAAATAAAAGTCTTCAGAATATCAACAAAGTCTAAACCAATGCAGTTGGCATCTTTGAGTTTTCAATGGGAAATACTGAACAAAAAATAGCTCAGAGGTATGAATGGCCTCATCAATGTTAATGGGATGTTAACTCTGAAAGCTAGCAATGACAGCTTAAGAACATTAACCATTTTATTATTTGAGCAAAAACATCCAGATAGCTAGTGGGATTTACCCGATTGTAAAGGTTTGTACAATCAAAAAGGTTCTGAAGTGGCTTCAAAATATGTAGGCAATAGGGAAAAAGGTCCTAAGAGCCAGCAAATATTCTTGATCATTAAAACAATCCATTTTGACAAGATACAACTGGTCATAACATGTACAGAAATATATACATCAAAGACCCCTGGAGTCTAGCAGTGCAATTAATTTTTTGCTTTAAATAGCTAATCCATATTCTTATTCTTCCCCTTAGCCCCACTTGGTGGAGTATAATGGAGGACAAGACTGTAGCTTTATTATAACAAATTGCACACAAATTGCTCACTCTAATATCAACCACATCCTGCAGGGCCAAAGGTCATCAGATAGGTGCTTACCTCTAGAGGACAGAGGCAGAAGTCTACAGCTGGAAAGTGTATCTGACCTCTTGGTTGCACAGAAGCAGAAATTGAGATATAAAACCCATGAGGCCATCTATTCATTGCCCTAGGGCACAATGCAGGACTCATTAGAGCATATTCTCAGTACTTTCTCCAGTTCTAATTATCACAGGGTCCCAGAGCTTGGGCTCCAACCAGAGCCCAGAAGTCTACACAGTTATGGAACAGCCCGAGGCAGCTGGCACAGGCCACATGCAGCTGTCTAGTTGTTGTGTAGACACACCCTCAGTGGACAGCTTGATGTTAAAAAGGAGACATACTAACCTGATGAAAGACAGCCCGCTCCCAGCTACTAGCCCAATTCCACCCTCCCCCCACCCCCCGCCCAGCTCTTAGGTTGGGGAAAGTTGGACTCTGCTGAGAAAGGGTCTGATTTCTCTGCAATACCAATTTATTTCACTACAGATAAATACCTCAATAGTAATCATGGGGAGGTGTCCAATTCCTTCATTCCAATCACTCATTATTTATGCACAGTGGAACAGCTTCAAACAGGAGAGATCCTCATCAGAATATCCCTTAACTCAGTGGTGGGAAACGCATCAAATCCTGTCCCCCCCTTCTGCCAGAGGGGGCAATTTGAAACTAGGTCTCCCACATCCCAGCTGAGTGCTCTAACCATTAGGCTAAAAAAGTTAAGGTGTGCATATCCTCCAGCTGTTTTGTGTAGAGCAAGACAGACACCTAATTTATTACAGCAAGAAACTGTAGGCTCCTAAGACATCCGACTTTGGAGAGCTGGTTCCTGTTCATGGACTGCTAGCAACAATAGGTGCCTATCTGTGAGTGGGGAGGGCTTAGCACACAGCCCTCTAATCAGTATCTCTCATTGACTAGCTTCGGCAGCTACCCACATAGAGCTGGCATTTATGGATCTCTTTCTTAGGCATCTCCCTTGGTTCCTACTGAACATGACAATTAATAGCTTCTGCTCGGGACTCCAAAAACAGCAATGCTGCAGGTCAGAATTAACAGAGCTCAGGAAGAATTGTTTTTACATGGCTGGAGAGCACGTGATAAAAAGTAGGTGGAGAGGTTACCATTAAAGTCAGTACACGAAATGCCATTTTCTGTTATATTTAAGGTTATAAGTAATTTAGTAAGTGATGCTAGTGACAACAGCCAAAATATTGAACCAGCCCCCCCCCCCAAAACCCCCAACAACTAAAACCTCATTACAGAAATGGACCATTTAAAACAAAAATGAATAATTTATTACAGATTCATGAACTCAACAAATGTATAAATCTTACAGGATTATAAAAAAGGCTATTTCAGTAATGCACTCCAGAGCATTAATGACAGGTTAATTTACATATTAACAGAACAAAAGTAAACAAATTAGTTTGCTTCTTTATTGAACTCAGAGTTGTTAAAAAGTTTGAAACCATGTGAAACAGCATACTTGCAATGTTACTTAAGTTTAGTCACTTGTTTAACAGTTAACTGTGATTGCTAGATTGTAAGTGTTTTAACAAGGATTAACCACCACATCAAACATAAATAAGCAACAGATCAACAGGCCAGTTTTGTATCTTATGGATTTGCTTGGCCTTTTATGATTAACATGTACTTTTCAAATAAATAGAAGACACTTATTCAGAAGAAAAAAAACAAAAAAACATTGAGTGCTAATTTTACCGATGTCCTTGTTAGGTTTTCATGATACATTTAATGTCTATTATATGTGCAATTGTGGCTGAATTTTAAATAATTTTATACTAATTAAAATCAAAGTTATGCTTTTCTACGTACAGTAGCCTGCCACATGCTTAGGTAGACTTTAATGTCAGTAAGTTCATTCTATTTGAGTTTAAATTCCCACCCACACATTATAGCCTACAGCTCAATGTTGGTATAAAATGTATAAAAATGTCAATGATGCTTAAAAAAAAGGCAATAATCGAAAAGTTAAGAAACAGGCATAGTTAAAAATATATAGGAGCACAGCTTATGTCCAGGACTATTCTGAATTGATTGACCTTTTGGATATTAAAGATATATCCAAATTGTAAACAAAAGTACATATGTACTTTAAAATCTGTCAGACAAATCCAGGTCAGCTGAGCATCTGGTGGACCAGCACTGTACCACATACTCAGTTTTGTTAGTCATTTGTTGCCAAGAAAGTTAAGTGACCTATAAAGGCAACGTAATCATTGGCTTCTTCTAATCTTGTTCAACCTTGAGAAAGCTTCAAATCCAAGAAATGCTGGTTGCCAGTCTTCCCCCACCCCCCCAAAAAAAAGTTCAGAACAACTTTGGCAACTGTCTGAGGTGTTTTACATCAAGAAAGGTACCAACTGAACTCATGCTGTCTGTCTGATTTAATGTCTCCAGGGTGGGAGTTTGTAGATTTTCAGGGAAGAGACGAACATTTCCTAGGTTCTCCCTGTCAGGTTGCTGAGTGAACTCTACTTTCCCAGCTACAAGTTTGGGTTTTGTCTTTAAATCCTTCAGAATCTGCTGTGAGTTCTCATGAGGTTGATGTAGTATTTTTGGAGGAAAGACCTCATTTGTAATATTTCTCAACACAGGACCATCGGATTCTGACAAAGAATAACTTCCAGTTGACTCCTTGTAAGGTCTCTGGTTAATGGATAATCTTTCACAAACTCCTTCAGAAGATTCTTTCCCGAAGTTAAAGTCCTCCAACATGGGCTTAAAATTAGTCTCTAACATATCTTCACACTTGCCAATACTAGAGATGCTGCAGTTCTGAGTTTGCAGCTCCTCTTCATCTTCACTATTGTCACTACTTTGTAGGAGCCCATATCTTTTCATGTACTTCTTGGTTGCAAAGGACATATTGTTTGGTGAAATTAAGCTAAGACCCATCATGCTCTTGTCCATATTTAGATGCAAGAGGTTTTGGAAAGATGAATCTTCAGGATTTTTTTCACTTGTGTGACTGAGAGAAAGCTGCGTCAGTTGACTTTCACTTAGATATTTGAGTGCTATTGCATTTGCTTCCATACTCAGATCAACTCCATTGGGAGTTGACCCACTCATGCCAACATTGACAAATGACACATAGTTTAGTCCAGGGACCACTGCTTCAGGATTTATGCAGGCCAATACGCTAAAAAACACAAAGCACCAAAAATTAAGTTAATTTAGCTTTATACCATGTGAATGTTCCATGGTTATTTCAGGATACCAACACAGTGAAGTTTATTCCCCCCCTCTTAAAGCCCCCCAAATATCTGGCTTTTAAGCAGGCTATTTGTTCACATAATTAACACACACCTCACATAGGAAGATTGTGCATCTTGCTAATAGTATCTGCATTACAGAAAAAGATCCACTAATGGATTGAGAATAATCATCCCTGATCCAATGCTGATCACAACTTCGGTAGTGTCACATGGCAACAGCAAGCCTCAGGCAGGCTTTAGGGCTTTGTAAGTTAAGACCAACAGTTCAATATACCATCCAGAAACTAATTATTAATAGTTAGTTGATCCCTACCCAGAGATGCAATGTGTCCTAGTGGTTAGAGCACTGGCCTAGGACTCAGAAAATCTCGGTTTATTCCCAGCTTGGTCACTGACCTGCTGGGTGACCTAGGCAAGTCACAGCACTTCTGTGCCTCAGTTTCCCCACCTATAAAATGGGGATCACATTGGACTCTTTGGTGATTGCTTTGAGATCTACTGGTGAAAAGTGCTATGTGAGAGCTGGCTATTATTTATATATGGCTATGTAGCCCAATATTTTTATCCAGATGGAAGACAGCCTCTCTTGTGAGCCCAATAACTGGTTAAGGATTGCTTTTTTATCTTCATGTCAAAATAATGCCAGGACATCTAGAGATTTTTCCAACATCCCTTTTCAGGCTTTTGGAAATGGGTAAGTTTTAAGAGAGACTTTTATTGTTACTAGGAAGGATATAGTTTTTCCAGACCTCTTTTAGTATGTGAAGGAAGTTCACTCTTTCCTGTCCTTGTTCCACTAAACTCTTGTAATGTCTAATTATAAAAATACACAGTCAAGACAAGCTCCAAGATACTGGTGCTCATTACTTCATCTATTACAGGCTACATACTTCAGATTAATAAATCCAGTTTCCCCAATATGAAGAGACTAAAAAGCATCTACCCATGTACTCCAGTGAAAGACTGACTTGAGAAAAATTTTTGGCTCAAAAAATTAGCAGGAGGGACGTTGTTCTTAGCTTGTTCCCTCCCTACTGTGTTGCAGACAATTGTGAAAGAAGGTCTCTTTGGTCAGCCACAAAGATGACAGAAGGAGGGGAGGATTTTTTTTTTTTAAGAGGTATATCAAGAAAGGAGACCTAGTTTGTTTTATAGTTTCACCCCATTAGCATGTTAATGGAACATATTAATAGAACACAAGCTTGAGAGCGATGGAGGGGAAAGTTTGACACAGCCAGTAATACAGGCTATCTTAAATTTTGGTAAAAAAATCACCTGCTGCAACGCAAGTTAGAACAATTCTCAAACTTTTTCCTACTGGGGATAAGTTCTTGAGACAGACATCTCACCCCTGCCTGCCTGATACTATACCTTCTTTGCAGCAGCCAGAACTCTTAGTTTACATAAATCAAGAAACACTGTCTCACTAAGGATGCATAAAGATGAAAACAAAGCTTGCCTTAGGTCAACTAGGTTGGCTCCTTGGTAATCTTTATTTTCCCATCCTCCATTTTTAATCTATGCTTTCTCCATGGGTTCAGGCCTGGACCTCTTCTCATTGCCTCCAGTTCCCCACTGCTCTAAGCATTTCATGTCTCTTTATTGATTGGTTCTGTCCTCATCTCATGTGTTTGTTGTCCCTCCAGTTTTGGTCTCATGCACAAAGTTTGATGACAACTAAAAGTTTGATTACACCAGTGAAATACAAGACAAAGGAGGGCTCAAAACAGCCAGACAGCGTACAGAGATGCTTGATTTTACTTTAAAAGTTTCGTTGGTTAAGAAAGCCTCTAGCAATCCTCAGTTTTGTACTGGGATACACCTAGCAGCAAACACCACTACTTAAAGAACAATGTGGTTTTTTAACCTGTGAGAGCAGGAACTCTATAGTTTAGCTAGATGCACTCCCCAACTCAAGTTTGAGAACTGCCTTTAATTTTTCTTATTAAAAAAAAAAAAAAAAAGAGAAAAAAGTGCTATCCTGTATCCAGTGCCTGTGAAATATCTGGATGGAGTCCAGCCTTTCCCACCATTCTCTTCTAACAGCCTTAATAGTGCCTAGCATGAACTAGGCTGAAAAGATCAGACTAAGCGTGTGTTCCCTGTGGACAAGTATCAAAAATGTGGTCCTGGAGGTAATGCATTAGGCCCTTTCTGCATCACTTCTTGCCCACTTTTGGTCCCTATTTGTCTTTCTATCTGGAAGAGAACGAGCAGTGAAGGCTAAGACTTTACCTGGCATTCTCTACTTTGTGTGCATTTTTCTTCATTTTGTCAGGAGATTCAATTTTCACTCCAAGGTTCCTTAATTGCTTAAGGGTTGCACTAATCACGCAATCTTTATCTGTCAGGCCGGGGTCAGATACTGAACTCCTTTCCTTTGGCTTATTTATATTCCGACATGTGGTACCATCATTGCCGACCATTGTTTGTTTTGTAGATGGATAATCACTTTCTCCAGATGGTGACTTTAAGAAGTGGTTTACTTGACCCTACATAGGGAAAAAAAGCATAAGCACATGTGGACCAACTAGTCAAAGTCACAGGAATATGACAAAGGAGTTTACTACAGAATCCTGTTTTGTGTTATCTATGGCATATTTACTCCAAATCAAACTATCATACAGCTAGATCTGAAAAAAAAAAAAAAAAAAAAAAAAAAAAAAAAAACACTTATTCTGACAAACAAGCCAAGTTAACTCTTGGTATCACTAAACGTTGTGTATTATGTGGTGTGCAAAAATTAAATACAACATTTATTCATAGAAGGGAGTGAATGGCAGAATGAGTACTTAAAATCTCCACGAAAAGGAAGTCACAAACTTGCCTCTCTTTTGCACCACAGAAAACATGAAGAGCTAAGATGCATGTGACAACCACACACAGTTTCAGCCATGTGAAAGCCAAAGTAGTGTATTGCACGGAGCCTATTCTGGTTAGGAGAACACACTATGAAGGACAACGAGGAGTCCTTGTGGCACCTTAGAGCCTAACAAATGTATCTGGGCATAAGCTTTCGTGGGCTAGAACCCACTTCATCAGATGCATGGAGTGGTATTTTCCACTCCATACACCTGATGAAGTGGGTTCTAGCCCACGAAAGCTTATGCCCAAATACATTTGTTAGGCTCTAAGGTGCCACAAGGACTCCTCATTGTTTTTGCTGATACAGACTAACATGGCTACCTCTCTGAAACCTGTCACTATGAATGACAAGTGACACTTTCATATCTTACAATTATTTGCCAGATATTAAAGGGTTTGTTTTAAAATGCTTTTACCAATATATCCTGGTAAAACTTTTGATCATCGGATGGGTGGCTAGGCAGTGATGGACCAGCATGCTCAGTTTTTGGTTCATTTGGTGCCACCATGTGGTTGTTAGCTCCCTCTGTGGGTCCTGTCTGTAAACACATGCTAGCGCTTTCTTCCAACAGTGAATTCGGAGCACATGCTGGGGAAACTGGCTCATTTCTGAAGGAGACAGAACAATGAGTTAATACACCATTTATTTTTTACCTTGTTTGAAAGCAACTTATGAATCTAAATCTTGGAAAATTATATCATCTCTCAATTTCGCTTAACGTTCTCCAAGATGTTGAAAGATTGGAGTGGGTGCAGCAAAGTGCTACAAAAATGATTCAGGGGCTGGAAATAGTGCCTTACAGAGAGGCTGCAGGAGCTTAGTTTAGCTGGTCAAAAAGAAGATCAAGAGCTGACTTGATTACAGTATACAAGTACCTTCATTGGGAGGGATATACTGGTTACTAAACTACCAAAAAGAAGAGCACAAGAACCAACAGATAGAAAGTAAAGCAAGACAACTTCAAACTGGAAATAAAGATAATTTCTTTAAACAGCGAAGGTGATCAACAATTTGAACAAGACACCAAGGGAAGTGGTGGATTCTGTGTCTCTTGAAGTCTTTACTCCTGGGGGAATTCTGCCCCCCAAATTAAAAATTCTGCACATATTTTAAAATTCTGCAAAATTCCACATATTTTATTTGTCAAAACACCACAATCTAATCATGCTGGTTTCAATTATTTTGATAATTTATTTAAACTACAGTACAATGGATAGAGAATGGGAGCTGGGAGCACTGGAGAAAATTCCCAACTCCCCTGGCCTAACAGTAATGTAGCTAGGTTTGACCCTTTATTTCTAGTTATTAGTCAACAAACATATGCAGCCATATGCTCAGTGTTGCATCATAGGCAACTAAAGAGCAAGTGAAGGCTGGGGAATGAAACTCACAATTTATATTTGCTACTGATCTTTCTGGAGCTGCTCAGTAGCCAAGAGTTCATGGAGCACATTTTGATAGGAAATTTTTTCAGTCCAAAAATTTAGACCAGGTCTAATCACTAAAGCACCATAAGCATTTATAAGGCCACTGTCCTTTACGTTGCCAGAGTGATGTAAAGGAGCCTTAAAAAACTTTTACACCTGTTTTATACTCCCGGGGGGAATTCACAAAGAAAATGGGAACAATTCACTAAGCAGGCAGGCTGCTACATTCTGTTCTGCCTGACGGGACAGAGCCTGCCCCACTCCTCAGAAACACCCCAAAGCCCTGCCCCTCCACACCAAATATGCTTCAATAATGAGCAAGAGGGTAGTCTCTCTCACAAGTTCCCAGCCTTCCTCCCCACGGTGGTGATTTATGTCTCTACCGGCTGCTCCAGTCATCTGAACCGACCTGCCTGCAATGCCAGGGAGGGGAACATGACCGCTCTTGCGGCTTCCCTTTGCTTCCCTGTCAGAAGCCACTTTTCTCCAGAGAAGCAAAGACATCTGCGGGGGACATGAATTCTGTGCACGCGCAGTGATGCAGGATTCCCTCAGGAGGGAGTCTTCAAAACAAGACTGAATGCTGGTCTGATAGATATACTTTCATTATGATGACATTGCGTTGCCTGTGTTACACAGGAGATCAGACTAGATGAACGAATGATGTCCCCTCTGGCCTTAATCTGTTTCACCGGCTGCATCAGAGTTTTCAACACATCAGCAATTTATGGCTTCTTCAAAGCCCTTGGGATTTTTTGTTTTGCTTTCTAGTTTAACACGAAGTCATTTTAACACTAATATTAGTAAAAAGAATTGTTACTGTATTTTACTGTAAACGCATACCAATATTTTCACATACTATAGTTTTAAAGAAAATATCAACCTGGCTGAAAGGATGGTATGTTCACAGTGCTATGCACTCAGCTGGTTTCTACAATAAGATAAGTGAAGTCCAGACTGAAAAATTTCACTGTTACTGACATGAATAGGAGCTTCAGGAAAGAATCTGATTCCAAGTCTTCACACATCAGAAAGGCAGATATGCCAGAGTGAACTATCACAGGGCATGGGGAAACCACTGTATCTGGGTGTTATCTACAAATGTGTAACAATTGAGGCTAGAGGGAATGATAATGCTGGGGTCCCAGATAGATCTCTGTGTGACCCCAGAAACAAACATGAACGATAGCGAAAATATCGGAACTCAAACCAATCAACAGTGCATGTTGAAAAAGATAAGATTTAAATCATGTGCTGTGCCAGATAGTCAATGCAGGTTATCAATTACTGCAAGGAGAAGCAATTCATTATCCTCAGCAAAAACAAACAGGTAAAATCCAGTGCTACTGTGCATTCTTCCCATGAAGCATTCATCAAAATACTTCACGTGTATAAAGCCAAGTTAGAGTTCTCTCTAAAACAAGCCATGTTAGAAAAGGACTGATTGAACCAATGCTCACATTTAACTAAAATTACATGCATATACTACTTCCCTAATTCTAATTCAGAGCCCCAAGTTTGTTTTAAACTTAAAGAAATCCATAGTTTATCAATTTAATGACTAATCTTTTTCCAGTATGACTATTTTTAGACATCTAATGTAATCTGACCTGAATGGTCTGTCTTCACTTAGCTACATAAATATAAAATTCTGATCCAGTACATTTCACAGATGTAAAAAGCTATCTGAAAATGAAAAACACTTGATTCTTTATCAAGGGAAAAGATTGAGAATATCTATGCATGGAAAACTAATCTCATTCTAATACAGGAAGTGCTTTGAGTTAAATTTTCTTATCATCATTGTAAAATTGTGAATGGAGGTTTAAAAGTAATCAAAACGGCTTATTCTGGTGCCACATTAATAGATTCTATATTTTGACTTAGTACAGTGAGAACACAAGGGGAAAAAAAGTCAGTGATTAGGTGTGAAACATAGAAGAATCCAGGGAGACACTCAGGTCATATGACCTTCAACCCTTTAGTCCTGGGGATAAATCAGCCCCGGAGAACCGCAAGCAATTTAACGCTGGCAGCGGAGAGCTCATGTAGGAAAACGATAAACAAGTATAACAGTGTTTCCCCTGGTGATTTAAGGGGAGGATGAGAATACTGCTTGGAAGATCTCTGCAATTTTTTTTAAAAAGTTACCTAAAGGGCTTTTGCTGCCACCAAAGGTGCCTGACTGCCAAGGGCAACTATATTTGGTACATCTGCACAAATTATTTTGGAGACAGGGGATTAAAGGCAAAAAGGAGGAAGGAATTATACAGAACATTTAATTAAGTCAGATGCCAACTGATGAAGTTCTGTAAGAAAGTCAGTTGATTCTACCCGACATTACTTAAATAGTAAACAAGTACTATCAACCCACAAACAAGATTTTTCAAATCAAATATTTACCTGAGTCCAGTCTGGTTAGTTCCTTCTTCTACAAGATGGCTACTTTCTACAAAGCTGGGTATGTCAACAGCCTTTAATGAGGAGGCAATACTTGTATTACTTGCATCTTGCTCAGTGTTCATAGAAATGCTTATATCTTCTTTAGATATTTCAGTGTCCTCTTGTTTAACTGGACACACAGAGTCATCTTGCTTTTCACACGGTGTGTTCCAAAATAAGCTAGCACCTAGCAGAGGAAAATTAATGCAGTTTGTGATTTTAAACAGTTTTGAAAAGGTCATTTGGTTTTCAAATACATTTATTCTCTACAGTTACACAGAAATTAAAGCCATTGCTGTGTTTGGTTTTATTTTCTCTGGTTTTATTTTGCTTTCGGTTTTAAAATGACAAGTTCTAAAACACTGTTCGGGAAAAAAAAATCTGAGAAACTTGCCTTTTGTTAATGAAATAACTGCCAAAATTAAAATTGTTACTTTATGTACAATAGCAAATAATGCTGTGTTTTATTTAACAAACAAAATGACTAGATAGAGGTATACAAGACTAATTATATTCCTAAATTCACTTTTGAAGAAAGGGATGTGCCCATCTGTAAAACTGTGGAGTTCTCCCCCTCCAAACCAGTCACAACCTTGTAATAAAAGGTTAATAGGACCTTAGTCTTACCTTAGTTTATAGCTTCAGTTGTGTGACTCTGACATTAAAGGGAGTCAATTTTCCCCCAAAGATAGATATGACATCAGTACTTAACATATAGTATTGGGAGAAAAATGGAGAAGCTTACAGTTGTCCTGTATAAATATTTGATAGTACACCACACAGGATTCAAACTATTACACCAAAAGCAAGAGTAGGTACATCATTGTGCGTATAGAGAAAGGGACCAAAGTTTTTGTGACTGAGTCATGGGTTGAATGCATAGCCTTCATTGCCTTGTCAAGAAGAACTCCTGTCTGACCATGCATGACAATTCCCAAAAGACAGGCCTGATTTTCTGAGGTGCTTAGCCTCTAACAACGGATTGACTGACTAGACGGGTGCTCAGCACTTCTGAAAATCAGGCACAAGAGAGAAGTCTAGGCAATATTAAGAACAGGTTTATATCATTGTCATTCTGAAAAGGAATTAAAAAAAAAAAAAAGATGTTACCTGTGCTTACAGCAATGCTCACACTTTTTCTCATGTGTAAACCTTGGGAGGACTGTGTTTCCATGGCAACAAATTCCAACTGCTTCTCAGACTGTAGGGCATTGTTATCTATAGTCGTTTTAGTAGAACAAGGCTGAAGAGTTTGTGCTTCCAACAAACGCTGGATCTGGAATAGTTATCAGGAGAGTAACACTTTCATGGCAAGTATAAAACTCAGGACACTAGCTGACAGTGAGTTACCATACTAGACTTTCATTTTTGAAGATCTGGATTCAAACTCTGATTATGTTGCAATACAAGACAAGTTTAATGGTATTTTAGTTACCGTCAGAGAGTTTGGCATGATTTAAAGGATCTGTTTTCAGCTTGGAATAACAGGCAAATGAAGGTCATGCTGGCAGAACTACACCAAAAAGCTTTCATGCACCTATTTGCATTATCCCTGTTTGAAGCTCCCCACCATTAGCCCCTTTGGTACACCTTCCCCCTTTCCAACATGGTAAAAAACATTGTTTAGGTTACAAAGCTTACATGAAAACTTGGGAAGGATAGATTTACCCCCTTCTGCATCCATTCTATTCACTGAAGGAGGCAGGGGTACTGTGTAATTAATGACTAAATTCAATGATCATGTAATTAAATACTGTGTCATAATGCATATGTATAAGGGGGCAGACTTAAGGTTTCACGGGCAACCAAAAATCTAGCATCAACCTTGGAGTGCTTACCTTTGCAACTTAAATAATAATCTTTCAATGTCATTTCCTAGATTTTTCTTAAAAAAGAAAAAAAAAAAAAACACACAAACAAAAAAAAAACCAGGTAAGTTCTTCTACAGTCCTTCCACTTCCCTCTTGCATCATCTATTGGGTTTGAACCCTGAAGCTTCAACTTGACGCTTGAACTACACTAGCTTGCAGAAGGAGGCTATCATCCTGGAGGCCAGGCTGAGGGAGAGAATGGGCCATTGGTACCTCATGCTGAGCCCATGGTGGGGGAAAGGGGTGTAATCAGGAGGTGGAGGAGGAAGGGAACCTGGCTTGGCTCCATCTTCTGTTGCTACGACTGCTCCAGAAGCAGCCTGGCTCTTTAGAATGTTCTTGTTCAGCTACCATTTTGGGAGGCTGACAATTTTCCGGAGGAATGCAAGTGACAGAAGGGAAATGACAACTTAATTTATCCTGCATGGAACTCCATGGGACAACCGAAAGAAAAGCACAAGTCCAACCCCAGTGCTTTGACCCAGCTGAATTTCAACAGCATGTTGCAAACAATGGAGGTATTCGTGCTTCTCAAAAAAAGGTCACACAAGTCTGTTGTAAGCTATTAAGTTATGGGAGATGAAAACACATTAGAATGCATTGGGCTTTCACCATATATTTATATTAATTCCAAACTACTTCATGGCTCATTAAATTGTGCAGTTAGCTGTCTCTACCCATCCAGAAAGTAATATCCTAGTAATACTAAACAGTTTGCTGAAAGCAGAGCAAATATTTACTTGTGTTACTTGATTGTAATTCCAAAATAATCGTATGAGAAAAATCAAATCACTTTCAATTTGCTTTAACGGAGACCAATCAGCAGCAGAGCTGCCTACTTTAGAGAATTGGGTCCCAATTTCACAGGATCCCTTCTTCCAGCCAAAAAATTAGCTATAACCAAGTTATTTCATTAGTGTTATTTTCAGAAAATATTTACCAGAGTGTATTTATCAGTAAGAGGGCAGAGGAGAAAACCTCCCAAACAAACCTGAGCTTGAAGTAATTTCAGCTGCCTGTCTTGTTCTGTAAGAATCCTGTAAGCATCTGGAGATAATCCCATCATTCCATTATCTGTTCCCATTTTGGGGGCAGGTGCATGTGTGCATGCTGAATGTGCTGCATCACACTGAAGATGGCAAGGGCTTGGATGTGAAGAAAGTCTTGACCCAGGTGATAAGCTGCTACCAAGGGGAGAACAATTCCCCATTTTCCCATTGTACCCATGAGTTACAGAACTAGTTGGGGTATGTATTGGACTACAGCAAATATTTGGACAAGTGACATTTTGATGGAAAACTGAATATGCACTCTCTTGAGGAACATCAGATTGGATTTCCGCACGATTGGTGCCCATTTTAACCAGTCCTTGCCAAGCATTTGTTGAACTGTATTGGATATGTCCATGAAGCTGACAACTACAGACACTGGCAGGACAGCAAGATGGCACTTGAGGGACAGGCACCTGCAGTTCTGTTGGTCTTCTTGACTTCTGGGAAAAAGCAAAGTTGTACTGGAGAGGCTGTGTGGCACCAGGATGCTGCTTGGAATTAGATGTTGAGGGTCTCCTTGCTGGAGGTTCCCCTTTTCTTTGTGTGGCTCCATCAGGACTAGATACAAGTCTTTCAGATGGCATCCTGGATTGATGCACAGACGTATCAGGAGAGGGCCCACTGCGAGGTGTTGAAGGGGAAGGGGATGATGAAGAGGAAGAAGATCCAGAACTCTTTCCTGTTTGAAGGTCAACTCTCCTACAATTAGACTGTTGCTGTAGTGGCAGCTGCTTTCCTCTGCTAGGTTTTAAAGTTGGAATTATCTGGTTTAATTGGCTCGGTAACCTTCTCAATGAAGAATGTCTAGCGTGGGTGCTGAAGCTTTGTTTATAGCTATCAGAGCATTGATTTTGGTACAATGGTCCTGTTGAATAGGTCTTTTTATTAGGCTGAGGTACCAGCAGTGATTGATTTGTGTTATTCATGGTCTCCATAGGCCGAGACATTGGTTTTGGTTCTATGAAGCTGCCATCAAAGACAAGGGAGAGTTCAGGAACTGAAGGATGGATCTTAGTAACCTGGATAGGAGACAGTTATAAGAGTGAAGTAAAGCTAGCTTAGGAACCATCATCTACATGAAGCACAACTTCTCTGCCACTCCTAGCCAAAAGTAAATACAGGACAGAAAAATGTTGCTTTTGGTCAATAAGACTTCTTCCCCACCCGCTCAAGGTATTATTAACATAGGCAATAGGGAGCCAAGAGTGGGAAGATAGGAATCATGTAAAAGCCCTGTTTTGAGGCAAAATTTCAGCCATTAAGGAGGCCCTGATGTTGTGTCTAACAGAGTCAGTGTGTTACTCCGAGGGATAGGTGTTTGGGAGAGAAACAGCTGCAAGACTGCTCAAGTAGCACGGTCCTTCCCTTTCAGGATGGAGTGTACCCTTCACAGTATTCCCAGCCCAGGCAGCTAAAAAAAATCCCTAGAGTGGGGAATTTAAGTAAGTATACTTAAGTCTAGAAGGACTAGTATTTACTGATTTCTGGATATTTCTTTAAGTTTATAAAATGCACCTATTCAAAAGCTTTAGGAACACAGAATAGAATTTAGAATGAACAAACAATCCTGTTAACAGGGGATGACTATGGGGACCGTTACATCTTCCCACCCAGAAATGTACTGTTTAGTCAGTTTTTCTGCTGCCTCTCCTCTTGCCAAAGAGGAGAAGATACTGCTGTTCCCTAACAACTCTAGGGCAAGTATGGTTCAGCTGGCTTTACCCTGCAGGTTATAAGACTGCAGGTTCAAGTCTAACACTAGAATTTCTATTCACAAGTTTCTATTCAAATACTAATGGATTTTTACAGTTTTTCATCAGAAGGAACTTTATCACCAGCAATAAGGATTAGACTGAATTTGGAGTCAAGATTCTTGGGTCCTCCAGTTCTGCTACCAAGTAGATTGCTTAGAAAAGTCATGTCTACCTCCCCAAAGGTGTGGTGAAACTATGTTTATCAAAGCACTTTGAGATCAGATACCAAGGCCAGAAGGTAACATTGCAATCATCTAGTCTGACGTGTATAACAGGCCATAGAACTTCCCCAAAATAATTCCTAGAGCACATCTGTTTACCCTTTTAAAAAAATTGCACAACATTAACTTTCCTCCAGAACTTCCCCAGTGCTCCAAGACTTATTGAAAATCAACATTAATGGTCCAGCAAGCGCCTCAATTTGCCTCCAACAGTTTTAAAAGAACTGATTATCTGGACTTGCTGATTTAAAATATCTAACTTTAGCTTCTTTAACCTCCAGAGCTACCAGTGGAATGGAAATGTGTTACCACAATATGATGAGATATCATCTGTTTTCCCCCCCAAACACAGAACAGAAACATTTATTGAACACTTCTGCCTTTTTTGCATTGTTATAGAGAATTCTACCATTTCTATCTAGTAATGGACCAATACCATTGTCGGGATTCTTTTTGTTCTGGGTATATTTAAAAAACAAAAAACAAAACAAAAAAACCACACACACACACTCACAAAAACCCCCTCTTTACTATTCTTAACTCTGCTGGCCATAAATTTCTCCTGGTCTCCCTTTGCTTCCCTTATTTTCTCCAATTCTTAAACTTTTGATTTATATTCATAACTATCAACTTCCCCTTTCTTCAATTATTTTTCAGTTATCTTCATTCTCCTTTAAATCAGGTTGGTTTCTGAAACAGCATGGTGGTCTTCCTCATTTGTGTGATTGTGACTTTTGGGGCATCTTGTAAGATGTTCTTACATGATTCTCAATTACTATTCACCCTTTTCTGATTAAGTTTTTTCCCCAGCTGATCTGTCTCATAATTGTTTTCAGCTTTGTGAAACTGTCCCTAATAAACAAGTTTATTATAGTTTATATATCATTGGTCTGGACTTGATCGCATTTGTATTGTACAAGTAGAATAAAGTCATGATCACTTAAACCAAACCTACCATTAATTTTTAGTTCTCTGATCACTTCCTCTTTATCTGTTAGAAATATATTTGACAGATATTATATTATAGAATTCCCGTGTTCCCTGCCACACTTTTTGAGTTAGGAAATAGTCATCTATAGTGTTTATAAATTCCCAGGATTCCTGGATGAGAGGCAGTATAGAAAAACTGAAGTTACCTGCTGACTCACTGGATGAGGACTTGGAATTGGTCTTGGAGATAAATCTTCATCTTCCACACCTGAGTCATGATCACTTACTGACAATTTGCTGGGGGAGGAGCCTTGAGGAGAACTTTAAAAAAAAAAAAAAAAAAAAAAAAGACTTTTTAGTAACTTTTCTATTTTAAAATGATACGATTGACAGAGTGCATTAATCCTAACAACATTATCTATTTCTCATTTGTGGTCCATATCAGGAGATCTACAGAGCAGTACTGTTACCAGTTTGGAAGAACCACTGATAAACATCTCTCTCTGGCTAGGAAGTGTCAGATGGTAAAAAGATCTACGGATCACAAAAAAATGTGGAAAAAAAAATATCCCTTTCTGGATTATCATCCAGATTTTAGTCAAAGAATCTTTGACAGATACAAGTATTTCAGATGACATTTTAAGACAAGCCACTGATTTATCAGGCCCACTGTAAGATACCGATAGGGAAGGAAGAGTTGAGGAAAAAATACATAATATGGCTTTAAGCAGAATAAAGGCCATCTTATCGTTAGAGACGAGCTTTGATTGCAAGATAGAGTTATAAAATCCAAGATTCCTGCTATGCACATCTCCCAGCTTTGACAAATAAGGAAAAAGGCATTTTACTATTACAGGTAGTTTTCTGTTACAGATTTCCTCCTTGGACAACTGGAACTCACCAACACTAAGCGTCATACAGCACACAAGATGAAATACATATTTTAGGAAACATCCACTTAAGTGTGTAAAAAAGCCTTTAATGCCAATAATATATCTAGTATAAGTACATGTAAGAGTTTCTCTAGAAACATATGGTCAACTTGTAGACCTTACTACATGAAAAGCCATTAAGTTAGGTAAGGTGCAAGTGATCCATAATTAATAGACCTATGGCCAGATAAGACCATTTTATGGCCCTCTAGCCTGACCTGCAGAACACAGGTTTAAGAACTTCACCCACAACAGATGTTGGAAATAGACTGTGTGTAAATATAATACTTGAGATTCTTCACCTTCTAATAGAAAGGTTCGTAGAAACTTTGCTGAAGAACTCAGTTTCTGCATTTTGTTTTTCCGCATTCAGCTCAAATTGAATAGGGTGCTTGTCTGAAGGTTCAACATTCTGAAATTAAATAATGGGTTGCATTCATGAAATTTGAAGCAAGTCAGTGGCATCCAACCTGCTGCCCCAATGTACTATATAATGGCTATCAAAAACGTAAGAACATTTGTATTTGGTTACCAATTGAAAGATGCGTTCTCTGTACAATGCCCTGCAAATCTGTCACTCAAGTGCATGACGCAGGATCATCACTACAGGGAGTCAGTAATGATGCCCCCCACCTGTCTCCCATTGCTTCCCCTGCAGCCCTAGAGGTAGATCTGGTGAGCCATGAATAGTGACAGGTTTCAGAGTAGCAGCTGTGTTAGTCTGTATCCGCAAAAAGAAAAAGGAGTACTTGTGGCACCTTGGAGACTAACAAATTTATTTGAGCATAAGCTTTCGTGAGCTGTTGTCCCTTCCTTGTTGTAGCTGCTCAGCAATTCCCCTCCTGGCAGCCTTCAGCATTGCAGAAGACAGTAACTCAGGCTGTCCCTCTACCTACTTCCCTGCCAGGATGTAGGATCCCTACTTGGAGCAGGCCAGGAACTTGACTGGCTCAGCCTGAGCCCAGGGAAGGGTTAAGGTATTGATTGTGGCCCTTAACCTTTCTTGACCTCAGGCTGAAAAGCCTGGATACTACTGATGTAATTTAAATGTATTTGAAAATATTACAATGAAGATATACTTATATTGTTGTAGGTTTCAGAGTAGCAGCTTTGTTAGTCTGTATTTGCAAAAAGAAAAGGAGTACTTGTGGCACCTTAGAGACTAACAAATTTATGTGAGCATAAGCTTTCGTGAGTTACAGCTCACTTCATAGGATGCATTTTATGCAGTGTAGTTGTAGCTGTGTTGGTCCCAGGATATTAGAGAGACAGGTGGGTGAGGTAGAATCTTATTGGATCAGCTTCTGGACCGACCTCAAAAAGCTTGTCTCTCTCACTAACAGAAGTTGTCCAATAGAAGATATTACTTCACTCACATTGTCTCTCGTGTACTTATATAGATAGCAGTTGCACTTTTAAAACAGCAAGAAATCCACAAACTAGTCACTATTCCTGACATTTTCCCATTTTTGCTCAGTTCCTAGAAAATGGAATGGGATGGGACAACACAATATACTACTCCTTCCAGAACTATCATGCAGCAGCCAGGATTGTTCTTCCACCATGTACATGGGTCACACAAACTAGTGTCATTACATTACTCATTCCTTCTAAACCTGTTACGTCCCAGAGTTTTGTTGACCAGACATAAGGATGGGTTGTGCCACGACAAGTTAACTTCTTGGTGTTTGTCCATAAGCAGAGGGCTTTTAAGCACTTACTATGATTAGACAGTTCCAAAGTCAGCAATTGTTTGTAAGACATCTTGGGTTTTAAGTCTCTTATAATTTAGGAAATTAGAGTAATTACTGTAATTAACCTAGATTTAGAGTTGCACAAATACAGTGTTAGTGTAAATCACATTAGTAATTTCTAACTTTATGCTACAATGTAGCTTTTAATTATCAAAATACAACAATAATCTTGAAGATGTATTAGTCAGCCAAGCCACTTACTTTGAAGAGATGTAATGTTTCTTTACATGTTAGCAGCTGAAATCCTAATTCAGTTTGTCCACTGCAAGGAAGGCACTCATAAAACTCTGGTGCCTTATGGGTCAGCGAATAGAGAACAATAAGGAAACTCCCAGACTCTGAAAGAACCCTACATAAAAGAATAATTTTAAAAAATTTAAGATTTATGTATTTTAGAAACAGGAAAAATCCAGTTGGCCAACTAAACTGCCTGTATGGTTCACTGACAAATGGGGAACATCTGGCTAATCAAGACGATGCATGTCAATAATCATTTTTAGCTGAGTTCTGTATGGAACTGTATACAAAAACAATTAGACCTTTAAAAGCACTGACGCTGTATATGGAGAGGAGAACAGTAAGGAGACTGCAAGCTTTTTAAAAAACAAACCATTTTAGATTACTTAGCATCCTAAATGGAGGAACTCATTCACAGAACAGATGTCAAGACAGAGCTGCTGCGCTTTGAGGTCCAGTGTTGTAGCATCTTAACTGATTGCTAGGTTGCTTCTAAAATTCAAGCAGTGAACCTACATTTTAAAGCATTTCAATTGTTTCTACATACTCAGAGCTCTTCAATTGAAAATACTGAAATATGTGTTTGGGGAGGAGGAGAATTTAATCCTATAATATACTAACATTTTCTACAGCTGAAACACGGGATCTTTAAGTCCAATTCAGCATTTGAAACAAATAAACCCAAGATCAAGAACAGTGAAAGAGGTATGTAGATTTGGAAGGTAACAGTACCGTTTATTCATGAGTTTATTTTCACAATATTTGAAAACTATTTCATTTGCAGGTTGGCTTTTTTTAAAATATTTGAGAGAAGTGAGCAAAGACAATCAAGAGGGAAAGTCAAAATTTTGACGTGGCTAATTTCAAAATTCCATTAAGTGATATAGCACCCTTAAAACCAGGACATCCTGATTTTTTTTTTTTTTTTAAATAAAGTTAATTTTCTCCCCCATTGAATGTCTAAAGGTCTTTTTGGTTAGACAGTTTACCTCCTTGTTAACTTGACTATACAGAGAAAGAATGCACTATACGAAGTGCAGTCAAATACAAAGAGTAAGCAAAATGGATAGCAAAATCTTCCTCTAAATTTTCAGTTTAAGTAATTATAGATGTTACTGTTGCAAGTAACACTTGTCGTAAATATGAACTGTCTGAAATTTTGTATCTATTTGCAAGTTGACTGTGTTCCTTCAGGGTAGGGTGACCAGATGTCCCGATTTTACAGGGACAGTCCCGATTTTTGGGTCTTTCTTATACAGGCTCCTATTACTGCCCACCACCGTCCTGATTTTTCACATTTCCAGTCTGGTCACCCTACTTCAGGGGCACATAATGACAAACTGTTTTTTTCAAGTTTAATTTCAGGGCCAATAATAAATTCTAATTTTAATGACTGGTACAAACAGGTCACAACTACATTCTTGCCATTTAATCATGTAGTGCAGTGCAATTTTTAACCCACTGGAACACAGTGGCACCCGGTCCCACAAGGATTGGGAAAACACACTACCAGTGACAAATAGCCAACAGGTGTTTATTGCTAGTGTTAAGACTCCCAGCACTAGAAGTCAATGCTTGCTTTGAAGTTCTTGGAAGAATGTGGGACAGGAAAGGACAACATGAGTAAAAAAAAAAAAGGCAGACAACAGGAGAAGATCAACCAAAAATTGGTACGCAAGAAAAAAAAAAATACTAGGAACGGTTAAAATAACGTCTGTTTGAGGAGGGGAGTGGAAAGGAGAAGAGATCAGCTGCCCTAAGAGTCAGGAAAAAAACAAACACACACAACAACCTGGGAGGCATAGTCCTCCATTTTAAAAACTAACACCTATTCTCCCCCTCCCAAAAGTCATTAGACAGATACTGACCCAATTTGCCAATTTTCTGAAATGTATATTCAGGAACAGTAGTAATTTATTTCTATGTTAATAGATGTTAAGGCCAAAAGAGACGATTACATCATCTAGTCGGACTTCCTAATTAGCACAGGCCTCACAATGTCACCTAGTTACACTTGTATAGAACCAACATTCCACGAAGGGGTGCACATGATCAAACCAAAAGCAAGTTTTCCAGAGCATCCCATGTTAAGTAGCTCAGACAAGACTTTTATCAAATAAAGTTTAAGTCATTTACCTTTCTTGAATTGAAGAACTGAACAAATAACGCAGGCAGCAGGCCCAGACCTGTGGATTGTAGATATGAGTGATGCCACTCAACCAACTAAAGGGAAGAGGAAAAACCTGCCATTAGAAATGGATTTGTTATATCCTTCACTAAACACTCACCCAAGTACATGACAAAACTATAGTAGCATCAGGAAAAGGCATTATACAAAACTAGCCAAATACTTACATTCCAACCAACGGCAAAGCATAAGCCTTGGGATCAGATTCCAGCACCAGAAGTAGTTTTCGAGTTTGGTCCATTGTAAGGTATCTGGAACATAATAGGCTAAGTGTTTGTTCTAGAACTGAGGAAGTCCAGAACAACAACAACATTTAAGGTAAGAAGAAAATTCTGTGCTGGAAGTGTGTTTTCAGAAGATGCTGTGTGAAGGCTTCGGGTAGAAAAAGTACTCACGTCTTGGGAAAGAATGGATATTCCCAAGCTTATTTCCTAGCTATCAACAACCCACCAAACTGTTACTGAAGCCACTACAGTCAGCTTAATATATTGGTTGCTCTGATGAACCCAGAAAAATAGTAAGATGTGTCAAATTTTAAGTTATAAAAGGAGGTTAGGAGAAAATAAAATAAAAATATACATTTTGAATGGTCAAGGATCCAGACAAAAATCCTGGCAGCACTGAAGGCTCAAACTACTTTATTTTCTGATATAGATCATAAATGAAGTTCCCAGTGCATCCAATTAACAATATAACAATCAGACAAAATGAAGAATCTCTAATGTTATCTTATTGTGAGTACTTACAAAATACTTTTAAGATCGGTGAGCTTGGAATAAAGTGGCCTGATTGTCACTTCTGGGTCTAGCACTGATATTATTTATATGATAATCTAAAAAACTGCAGACTGTTTTTAAAGCTAATAAAACTATTTATAAAAATTGTTTTTCTTTTTCCTCCTGTAGACTGATCTGTCCCCTACTAAAATGAAAAGCAAGAGCTCTAGTTGAATAGAATGGTGCAGAATGTCGCGATTCCTGTTCCAGGAGGACCAGCTCCCTGTGTAAACTCCTTTTAATTCAAGATACTGAAAGCTAAATCAGAAATAATATTCTTTATACTTCAGCTGTCTTTACGAGGAAGCAGGAAGCCTGAGACACTGACATTAATGGGAGATAATTTCCCTGTACCACCTAACTGATCCTAGGACATTCAACTGACCAGCACTTCATGCCTGAAAGTTTTAACATTGAACTTACCCACATTTATAAGTCCCCTGAACCTGGGCAATATTCATATGACCACTTAAGTTTCTTGCCAGGGCTGTAGGAATAATTGGGACAGATTTCACAGGAGTGTATTCTAGAGCATTTGTTATAGTAACAGCTGCCCAGTGAAAATCAAAGTTTAGGTTGTCCATCTTCTCTGCTGAAGTAATGTGAACTCTTATGGTGAGCAGTCTGGAAAGATCCAAAGAGTCTCTACTGCATAAACTGTGTTGAAGTCCCTAGGATATGCAAAAAAACGCTGAGATTCGTTTTTATACACCTAATTTATACATGACAATAGGTATATTACAGTAATGCCTAGGTGCTTCTGTCATGAATCAGGGCCAACATTGTGCCAGGCATTATTTAAACACAAAGAATTGGCCCCTTCTTCAAACATCTCATGACTATATCGAACATAGTGAATAATAATATGAAATGCATCCATTATATATGAAAACGTGTAGTTAGCTATGTTAAATTGGAACACGCAAAAATCTACAAGGGCAAACAGAGGGTCCAAGAATTAGTTTATCAAAAACCTAGCAATAGGACAACCGCTTGCATCCAAGAAACCCGCATAACACAAATGGATGTAACCACAAGGAGATTATTCACTGGAACATAAATTGCCTTTTCTAGATATGAAAAACCACCCTATAAATACAGTCATAGGGCAAGAGTAGCAGGAAAAAAAAAATGTTTAGCTGCCCCAGATTCTCTGCTTCCTTGAACATCAGCTATACTTACTGAAGTATCCCCTTTGGGGAAGACAAATATCCCTTCTCTCCCAGAAGGGTTTGGCAAGGAAGGTTTACTTAACCTAGGTTTAAAATATTTAAAGATGTACAGCTCCCATTTATAGAGTTTGTAGAAAAGGAAATTGGTTCAGCTGTAAAGCCTACTAGATTTACATTTGTTTACAAGCAATAGCCTGTTTACACACATACTCTTATGAGTTTAGGTACCATCTCTGTAGTTACTGGTATACTGTTTCTACACACTAACATTTTAATGTTTTTCATAGTCCAGATAACTCTCTCAATACTTTGTGTATTAAAAGCTGCACAAACAATACAAGGTGCAACTTGCCCTATCAAAGAATTCCTGACATTTTTGTTTTAAATTGACTGGGTCCTAAACCAATCATACAAACTTGTCTTGGGGTCTGATCTTATAAAGACTTAAGCACGTGTTCAGCTTCAAGCACAGGAATATTATTTCTTTAAAGATGAATGGCAGAGAAACTCTTATTGCTTATGCCTATTACCATGCCTTTTGATGCAAAAAAGAATGAGGTACTTTTCTGCTTTATTTTTTAAACCGTGGGGGGAAAAACCAACATCATCATGGCTTGCCTTATTCATTTTGCTTGAGGGACCAACTGGAGAAGGATAAAAAAAAAAATCCTAACAGACTGAAATTTAAGATTAGCTATCAGACTTCAGTTGAAATCAGTTTGAAATACAATTCTCAAAACAGGAAAACTAATCAGTGTAATTAGATATCCTGTTCTATCATAACTGAAGGTTTGGAAGCTGCAGCTTATCTTGCGGTCTCTTGTGATGTAATTATTTCAGGTTTCTCCAGCAACAAAGGGTATGTCTACATTGCAATGAAAAACCCACGGCCGGCTGGTGCCAGCTGACTCAGCTTCATGGGGCTGTTGCATTACAGTGTAGTCTTTAGGGCTCGGGCTGAAGCCCGGGCTCTAGGGCCCTGCAAGGTAGGAGATACCAGAACCCAGAAGTCTACACTGCAATGAAACAGCCCGAGTTGGCTGGCAAGGGCCAACCACAAGTGTCTAATTGCTGTTTAGACATACCCAAAGAGGGTTCTTTAGCCCCACCTACAAAAAGCGAAAGGGAAGTAAAGAACTGATGTTCCTGATATATATAAACAAAAAATCCACCCAAATCATGCATGACTTTCTTTATACACTGTAAATCAATCGATAAAGAGGATGTAGGGTCTGGATGGTATGGGGTTTTTTTTTGGCACTTTGCGGATCTTTTGATTTCAAGAGAATTTACTGTTGAACATGACCTTGCAAACTGAAATAATCATTCACAAGAATGATTTGGCACCAACAGAGCAAGTTCTCCCCATATTATCCCACCATTCTGGGAGAGAGTTTCAGCTAGGAGCGAAAAGGAGTTTTGTCTTCATGCTCATCTTGTCTTAGGAATTTCTACTGAGACTGCCAGTAAAGGAGCTTATTGGTGACAATCATGATGTGGACTGAGAACAGCTCACTTCACATAGGCCATTAAATGGTAACCTTCTGGACTTTGCTCTTCTGGTTTGGATTTAGATACTGAAAGCCATCTAGTCTCCTCTCTGTGTCACTGTTTTAAGAGATAAGAAAGTTGCTAGGAGTGGCTTACCTTAAAAGCTAAGCTGAAGTCTTCAGAACTGTGCACTATAACATCTCCGGAGGAAGATCCCCAAGCGTTAATTGTACATGGAATCAAAAAGTCTCCAGGAAGAGGTGCTGTGGGGACTTTCCCTGAACCATCAGTTACTTCTCGACCAGGATCAAATCTGTCTATTGTCAGTGATACACCTTCATCGTCTGGGGGGCGGGGGGGAAAATAAGAGTGGATGTGGAGAAGTATACTGTATCTTACATACCAAAAGAATCAAGTTCAGTTCACCAACCGAGGCTTGCTCAATCACCAGAAATGCAGAAAGAAGCAAGCCAGTGACAAACGATTTAATAAAACATTCATGTAGGTTAAAAAAAAAAAAAAGTTACCTTCATCCACTGCAAGAGTTCCAAGCAAAAAACAGGAAAAGAACTTTCTTTCACTCTGCTTAGCATGGCGATAGGCAAGACGAAGAGCCTTCTCCATCATCAATAGTTTGAGATTTCTGGGGGGGGGGGGGGGGGGGGGGGGAAGAAGAGAAGAAAAGAGAAAAAAGACAATGAATGTGTTTATCAACAACGTTAACAATGATTTCTATGTATATTATATAAAGAAGAATATTTTAGGTATCGTTAGGAAGTTTTAATATATATAAATCTTTAGTCCTGAATAAACTACTTCAAAGAATAAACCAATATTTTACTACAATGAAACAATTCCATGCCCTAAACAGGAAAAGATTTGGATATTATAGTAAAGGAATAATAGTAGAATCTAGGTGCAATAAGCCCCTTAGAAATTTTTTTAGCTTGAAGCTGCATTTCTAGTTTGACTGTGAGCTGTCTGTGAAGAACATAATGACGAGAGATGACTGAAGTTGTCTGTGAGAATGCTATAATGCGTGTCCCAAATCCTACCTGGTCATGGTTAAGAAAGACTTAAAAGGTAAGTCTTTAATATACATTTTTAACCAATGAATGTCTATTTTAGAACTACCCTGTAAAGGGTTCAGGAATACTGTGAGAAAAATCCATAGAGGGTAAAGGTGTAACAAAAGTACAACCTAGCCAACTGAAAAGGAACAGGTCTATCTACTACTGCAATGCCCCCTGTACACTATGCCTCACTTTGTTCAATGCTTAACTTCACAAAAGATTTTATACAAATCTGATTAATCGTCCATTAAAAGAACATTTTTCTGTCACTGACAGGCATTTATCTACATTTAAACTTTTTGTTAAAACTCCCATAGCATCTCTAGGCTGCCCAGAAGGCCGACATGTTGTCTTCAACTAGTACTCACCTTTGGCTAGTACAAGAGTATTCTCTCTGCTGTTGAACTGCTGAGTTGCAGGATTTTTCCTCTCCTAATGTTAATGGACTGTTTGAATAATCAAACTTTTTGACACCCTCTTTACCATCTGACCCTCTTAAATCATGAGGGTCGCAGCTTTTATTCTGAAGGACATGCCAGTGCAAACATGCCCCAATCCCAGGTCTGACACACACGGCCTGAGAAACCGAGGAGGGCCAGGATTTGCCTTCTGACTTATTTTAAAGAAAACATTTGTCAAAACTTTTGACAAGTTAACAGGACTGTAAACATTTTACTTAATTAGGATTTCCAGGTTGAGTTTTAAACTTAGTTCAGCATTTTGGCATTTGCAGGAAAGTGATCCTGACAAAGGAGACATGTGCCAACAAAGGACAACTAGCCCATAGGAACCCGAGGTTTGCCATCATCTTTGTACCTTATAGTTTCCTTCCACCTTCTCCCTTGAGGGGCAGATATTTTTCATAGGGGCCTCTCAATCCTGTTGACTGTGCTGATCCACAAGGAAGGGACTCCCCAATCCTTCAGAGGGAAGAAATCCTCTAGCTAGATATTTATACTGCTCTCACTGTGATTGCCTCCCCATTGTTTCTCTGCCTCTCTAGGAGGACAGTTCCTACTAAAAACATGGATGTGATGCAGCATTAAGCAAACGCCTTTTCTGTCCCCACGAGCGCAGGCAAAGCAAGTACTTACTGCTTCTGACTAAACTAACAAACATGGATATTTGCTATTGGAGAAAGAGATGCTGTCGACAGCCCTTCCTTGCAACCCCACCCTGAGATGCTCTAGAGTTCCAGCACAGAGTTGCTTTTGCAGGGGTGGAGTTAGGGAAATCAAAATCCCCTCTGTCTGTGGATGTGTAAGGGATGAACAGATCCTTACAAAGGTTAATCTTCCTCAGCACAATACAACTCAAAAAAGCTTTATACAGTCCACACACGATTAACTGATCTTGGAATAGTCTTTAACAGGGTTGAAAGAGTCATACGCCATACCAGGACGTAACTTGTGGAATATTGTTCTGCACATACTAAAAAGAGCCCCTTCTACTTTAATTATTTGTATCTCGAAGAGAAACTAGTCGTACTCATACCTGTAATAACTGATGTGTGTGCCAATAACATCTCCCACAGGTGTTGGATCCCAAAGTGCATATTTTGATAAAGGAAAACTGAATGGTACCATCCTGCTTGAAGCAATTCTGCAAAATAAAAAATAATCAGAGAGATATTAAGCCTTATCTTTTTAGCTGCACTTTATTCAGTTTGGGTTGGGGGCCAGAAGATGAAGGAAGAAAAACAAAAAACACAAAAACCAACATTTCTTTTAAGAATGTCAAAATGATGAAGCAGAAAAACTTTTCCTATGAAACTGACAAGGAGAATAATGAGATTTTCATTTATTTTGCCATTTTAAAGGGCTAATTGCTACAGTTCCTTCATACGGTCTTAGGTGTTAATACGAAGGCACTAATTATTTTTAGATAAAGCTTGGGAAATGAAGTTGTTCTAGATAAAACATTGGAAAGAATAAGACATACCAAGAAATAAGTGATTTTCAGCTCACTTTAAATTCAGATTAAGAAAAAACTTGCCAAAAGGTCATATTCCTAGTTTCCTTGATAGTTTTACATAGGGATTTGCTCCATTAAAAAGCAGCATGTTTTGAAGACTATTTAAAGAAACGTAATTATATCTGAAAGTCAAACAGCAAATTACACAGAAAGAGTATTGCTGTGAGCGTTGTGACCACAGAAATCCAAGTTCACAGCCACAAAGAGGACTCAAAAGATAAGATAACTGTAGCCAGTCAAATTTCTTAACAAAAAGTCTTACAAATTTTATTTTAAGATTTCTCCAAGTTGACAGAAATAATCTTTTAGTAATCCATATATTACAGTTCATAACCCACTGCTAATATCTGATGAAAGACCAACTCAGGACTTCCTTAAAATATTTTACGTTAATCAAAAATATACATGTAAATCTCCCTCACACAGCACTGCCTAAACTCTGTCAAGTTATTTTTTCTTATTTCCTTTTACTTTACACACTTCTTATTCTGAAGTCTTAGTTGCCAAGGGAAAGATTTCTCTATTCTCATGCCCTACCTCAATCCATTCACTTGTCTCACATACTGGTTATGATGGAGGATTGGTTCTCATTAAAAGAATGCTGTCAGTCAATTTAAATCCACATTTTATTTTTTTTTTTTTTTTTTTTTTTTTTACAGTTGCAAAGCCCAACAAGCTCACAGAAATGTTTATTAAATTTAAAAAAAAATAGTCTCGTTAAATTAAGGACTAATATTTCCCTGTATTGTTTACAACCCAAATACTGCACTTCAGAAAGTGAATTAGACACATAAGCACCCAGTTATGAGTGTTGCAGACCACATAATTACATAGATAGGTAAAAGTAAAACTGATTAGTCCATTGTTTACATTTTACTTGGAGAGGACAAACAGTATAAATGGTGAAAAGTAGATTAATATCCTGTCAGTGTTAAAAATAAGCTATTACAAAGATAAGGAAATGCTAGATTAAAAAATTAACCGATAGGTATGCCTTTAAAAACTAAGGGCCCAATCCTACAAACACTTACAAAGATGCTTAATATCAAACATGTGAGGAGTCCAATTTAGTTCAATGGGACTACTTATGACAGGGTGGATTGATTTAAATCAAAAGAAGATTTTAAACATTTGAATTAGCAAGCAGGAAACCTTGATTTAAAACATCAGTTTTAATTTGTGTTTTACATTTGTACTTTTTAGTTATTTTTCCTAAAGAAAGATGGATTCTTATTGGTTAGTAACCATTAAAACATGTTAATTTACAACTAAATATAGTCTTTACATTAAATGTAATGCTTCTTTTTGCTAACCATCAGGATACACTATATCTATGCACATTTATTTAAAAATGTATACATGTTAACTTATCTTTATTAAGATTTTTAATTGTTATATTTTGTATTATATTAGAAAATGGTGAAGGATGCATCTCTTATTTGCTAGATTGTAAAATTTTACTTGTGATTATTTCTAGCTTTATTTGAATGAAAATTCAGAACAATTAAAAATGCACACAAACAACATCTTAAATGTTCCGATTAAATAAAATGGACTTAAGTGTGCTGGACAAAAGAAAAATTTGTCAGCAATGCTTTGCATTGAAAGCTGATTAAACAAAGGAAGTATTAGCTGTAGTTAGTGAATTGAACTGATTGTTTCTGGTCCCCAGTTCCTTCAAGATTTTAGAGCTAGATCTTCTCCCCTTACATCTAGTTTTTATTCCTAGACTGGAAGAAGAGACATACTTTCCTGCTTTATCTAACTTCCAATTGGTTTCTTAATTTTTAATGAACTAGGCATGGAAAAGAACAAACTAAAATGAAGAAATATTCTCTCCATACTTGCAGAAGGGCCAACTGCTGTCAGAAGCTGGTACTCCAGTACCAGGAGTTTAGCTAGTGACTTCCAACGGTTCAGTGGTTTGACTCTTTAAAACTTGGCAGCAAACATGTACTGCTTAATATTATTTTGCATATTTAAATTTAAATTATTTTAATAGAAAAGTTTAACAACTTAAGTTAAAGCCTAATTTTAAATTGGTTTTTAAAAAACCCACACACATTTAAATAAAAAGTTTAAAAAAAAAATCATAAATTTTTATTATGGCTGTCAAGCGATTAAAAAAATTGCAATTAATCGTGCAATTAATTGCACTGTTAATAAGAGAATACCATTTATTTAAATATGTTTGGATGTTTTCTACATTTCTAAATATATTGATTTCAATTGCAATACAGAATACAAAGTGTACAGTGTTCACTTTATATTTATTTCTGATTACAAATATTTGCATTGTAAAAAACAAAAGAAATAGTATTTTTCAAGTACTGTATTGCAATCTCTTGATCATGAAAGCTGAACTTGCAAATGTAGAATTATGTACAAAAAAGAATGGCATTTAAAAACAAAACAATGTAAAACTTTAGAGCCTACAAATCCACTCAGTCCTATTTCTTGTTCAGCCAAACAAGTTTGTTTACATTTGCAGGAGATAATGCTGCCTGCTTCTTGTTCACAATGTCACCTGAAAGTGAGAACAAGCATTTGCATGGCACTTTTGTAGATGGTGTCACAAGATATTTACATGCCAGATGCGTTAAAGATTCACATGTTCCTTCATGCTTCAACTGCCATTCCAGAAGACATACGTCCATACTGATGACACATTCTGCTCGATAACAATCCAATGCAGCGCGGACCGATGCATGTTCAGTTTCATCCTCCGAGTCAGATGCCACCGACAGAAGGTTGATTTTCTTTTTTGGTGGTTTGGGTTCTGTAGTTTACACATCAGAGTTTTGCTCTTTTAAGACTTCTGAAAGCATGCTCCACACCGCATCCCTCTCAAATTTAGGAAGTACTTCAGATTCTTAAATCTTGGGTTGAGTGCTGTAGCTATCTTTAGAAATCTCACATTGGTACCTTCTTTGTGTTTTGTCAAATCTGCAGCGAAAGTGTTCTTAAAATGAACAACATGTGCCGAATCATCACTGGAGACTACTATAACATGAAATATATGGCAGGATTGCAGGTAAAACAGAGATTGAAACATACAATTCTCCCCCAAGGAGTTCAGTCACAAATGTAATTGACGCTATTTTTTTAAAAAAGCGTCATCATCATGGAAACGTCCTCTGGAATGGTGTCTGAAGCATAAACGGGCATTCGAAATGTTTAGCATATCTGGCATGTAAATACCTTGCAAGGCCAGATACAAAAGTCCCATGTTTCAGAGTAGCAGCCGTGTTAGTCTGTATTCGCAAAAAGAAAAGGAGTACTTGTGGCACCTTAGAGACTAACAAATTTATTAGAGCATAAGCTTTCGTGAGCTACAGCTCACTTCATCGGATGCATTTGGTGGAAAAAACAGAGGAGAGATTTATATACACACACATGAACATGAAACAATGGGTTTATCATACACACTGCAAGGAGAGTGATCACTTAAGATAAGCCATCACCAGCAGCAGGGGGGGGGAAACCCTTTCATGGTGACGAGCAAGGTAGGCTAATTCCAGCAGTTAACAAGAATATCAGAGGAACAGTGGGGGGTGGGGTGGGGGGGAGAAATACCATGGGGAAATAGTTTTACTTTGTGTAATTACTCATCCATTCCCAGTCTCTATTCAAGCCTAAGTTAATTGTATCCAGTTTGCAAATTAATTCCAATTCAGCAGTCTCTCGTTGGAGTCTGTTTTTGAAGCTTTTTTGTTGAAGGATAGCCACTCTTAGGTCTGTAATCAAGTGACCAGAGAGATTGAAGTGTTCTCCAACTGGTTTTTGAATGTTATAATTCTTGACGTCTGATTTGTGTCCATTCATTCTTTTACGTAGAGACTGTCCAGTTTGGCCAATGTACATGGCAGAGGGGCATTGCTGGCACATGATGGCATATATCACATTGGTAGATGCGCAGGTGAACGAGCCTCTGATAGTGTGGCTGATGTGATTAGGCCCTAAGATGTCTGTTCTCACTTTCTGGTGACATTGTAAATAAGAAGTGGGCAGCATTATAGGCACTGCAGAGATTAATTTCTTCCATAACAGTCTGGAACAACATGATGGTGGATTGCTCAACTAATATAGGGAGAACATTCCATACATAGCAAGGGATGGAAAAAGAGACAGGAATAGGACAGTGGCCACGCTGGTGAAAGGCAATAGCTTGAGAGCTCTGGAGATTGAGGTCCTACATTCACCAAAGAAGTAGCACGCCATTGCAAAACTTCCTCACCATTGTTTCCTACTATTTATTTAGAGGTGCTACTTCTAAGGGAGGCCACTAACTAACAGCACCGTTAAAATCTTAATTTTTTTTCTTAAGAAGCCCTCTGTAGTACTGAATTATGTTTGTCCAAGTAGTGTCATTTGTCACCTTATCTCTATATCTTCTCTCCTCTTCTACCCATTACCTGTCACTATTCATGAAAAGTTCTCCATCTTGCTTTGTCAAGCTCCCAGTCTCTCCACATTCAAGTCTTACTACTTCCATAGCAATCAGAAATAAGCAAAACTTTACAACTAAAAACAACAAAAATCAGTTTCAACCTTTACTGAATCTTTGCCTCGCTGCTTAGATGCATACTAGGATTTGAGTCGTGATGGTTTCTGTAACATCACACCTGTGTACTAGAAAATGGACTCCATACACAGCTTTCAATGGGTATTTAATAATGATGGAGCCCAATTCTCCAACTAAGTACTTTTTTTTTTTTTTTTTTAAAAACAAAACGTTATGGTTAGCAGACCAAGCAATTTAAAAAACAAACAAACGTACAGTACTTGGACCATCCTGCACTTGCAGGTGAATGGACTGGATATAACTATAGAAGTTGTATCCCTCTCCTATGCACAAATATTGTGTAAGTATGGACTGAACTTCTCCAACATGTAAAAATTCCACCAGCTAAAATGAGAAAAAATAAACTGGGAACAAATAAATATGACATAGACACACCCTTCCCCACTCCTTCCATACACCGTTACTAACAGGTCCTGGTCTTTAAGGGTAAAGCTAAATGAGTCACCAAACTTGGGGCTTGTCTACACTTACATTTTATAGTGCTCTAACTTGCTGGCTCAGGCGTGTGAAAAATCACCCTCCTGAGTGTGGCAAATCTGAGTGCTTTAAAGAGCTAGTGTGGACAGGCTCCGAGCTAATCCCTTCACGGAGGTGGATTACCAGGAGCGCTGGGAGAGCTCTCTTCCAGCGCTCACAAGCGACCACACTTGCGCTTCAAAGCACTCCCGCAGGAGCACTCCTGTGGCAGCGCTTTGAAGTTTCCAGTGTAGCCATGGCCTTAGTCATTTTAAACATAAGAATTCTCACTAATTACAATATTTAGGGCCCAATGGTGAAAGCTGACCTGTAAGGATTAGGCTCTGTGGAGGCACAGGGACACACCTGCATGGATCAAACTGCAGAATAGGGCCTTAAACTGTAACATCTTCAGAGAAGAGGCTGCCATTTAAAGTCTATTTGTGCATCAACCTGGACGAGGAGCCCCCAATCGTGATTAGGGTCTCCGGGCACTACTGTAATACATATAATACATGAGAGCATATCATTCATTGCAGAGATAATAAAGTTGTGTTATTTGCAGTCCCAAGAATTGAGAGATTAGTGCTTTCTTTGAACTCCTCGCAAGGAAAAATATTAAAATCAAAAGCTTTCCATAAAGTAATTTCTCTACAGAGGAGCAGATACCTAGGAGCTATTTGGTGATCTGAAACAGCATAAATAGCCTCCATGACTGCAGCCTTCGATCCCCTGCAAGGAAAATAGAAGAAAGAAAATTAAAGAATGGGGCCCTGACCCCTGACTAGGGCTCCTAGGCACTACAGTAACACAAGTAACAAACAAAACAACACACGTCACATCTGCTAAAGTAACTGATTTACACCAGAGCGGATAACGGGCCGAAGGAAGCGGCAAGGTCATTGACACGGTTGCTAAGGCTGACACATGAATCCACCACAGCCTACGCGTGACCCCCCGCGAATAAAGTCAGCCCAACTTGTACACCCGCACCCCGCGTGCGGCCACCCACGCAGGACCAGGCCGGGGGAGAGGGCCCCGCACCGGGAGCCAGCTGTAGGTGGGGGGTTGGCATCCCCTCATCCTAGCCCAACGGGAGGCCAGCAGAGCCGCTGGGCCAAGGCCCCAGCGCCCGGTCGCCAACCACCCCACAGCGGGCGGGGGCGGCCTCGCCTCGCCTCGCCGCACCGGTCGGGGCCCTCTCCCCGCCGCAAGCAGAGGCAATGCCGCGGGTCCAGGTGGGCAGCTCGGTAACTGACTCACCTGGGCAGGCCCCTTCCGGGCCCTCCAGTCTGTGGCGGCTCCAACGGCGGCACCGCCAGGCTCCCGCCCCTACAACGCCCTCCAAACAATGAGCCCCCAGGCGCCGCGGCGCGGCCCCGCCCCGCCCGGGCCCTCTAGCCCAATCAGGAGGCGCAGCCTGCGCTCCGCCCACTTCTTTTTGCGGTCGCTCAATCAGCACGTCGTTTCCCACTCGCCCGCTCGGCCAATCAGGCGACACCCCGGGCAACCAACCGCCCGGCGCGCGCAAGCGGAGGGGGATTTAAAAACGCTACCGCTTTAAACGGTCCCCGGGAACAGCGAGCGCTACTGCGCAGGCGCACTGGTTGGGGGACGGGAATGGAGGCGTGGTTTGGATGCCACAGCAACCGGCGGGTTGGCCGGGGTTAGAGTTTTAAAGAGACACACCCCCCACTAATGATTTTATAAGAAACCCAAACACTCCCATAGCGTTTACACGGGACCCCTCTCACCAGAGCAAGTCCAGATTGTGAGACTATTGAGTAGGCGGGAGGGGCAGGATTGGGGGGAAGGTACCACTCGGGAACCCTTAGTGCATAAAGAGGTTGGTTGGTTTGCTCGCTAAGAGGGAAAGGCACATTGGAGATGGGAGTTTCATTTGCACAATTGTCCCCAGCATGTTATTTGTCTGGGTTTTGTTAAACCCATATTCTGGCCTGGGTGGATCTTTTCAACCTTCTAGCAACCGGAAACATAATTTCCTGCTGCAACAAACAAAGGGGGGGGGGGGTTAACTCATATTGTGAGTTTTGAAATGCTTTGATTATTGACATTAGTAAACCAGAGAAGGGAGTAGTTTTCCTTACAGCCTCCCCTCCTCCCCCATAATCGCCCTGGATGGTTTCCACTTTGTTCTGAATTTTATTTTGAGATTACAGGGTTGTGTTTTAAAATGTTCTCTTCTTTACCAAACTGATAATGTCTCCTTCTACTCCAGAAAAAGTGCAAGAAAATAATACAGTGATTATTGATTATTATCAAAGAATCATAGAATATTGGGGTTGGAAGAGACCTCAGGAGGTCATCTAATCCAATTTCCTACTCAAAGCAGGACCAACACCAACTAAATCATCCCAGCGAAGGCTTTGTCAAGCCGGGCCTTAAAAACATCTAAGGTTATCCTTCTACTGGTCTCTTTGGCCTTTTAAGAGAAAAGGAGAGAGAAAAGGAGTACTTGTGGCACCTTAGAGACTAACAAATTTATTAGAGCATAAGCTTTCATGAGCTACAGCTCACTTCATCGGATGCATTCGATGAAGTGAGCTGTAGCTCATGAAAGCTTATGCTCTAATAAATTTGTTAGTCTCTAAGGTGCCACAAGTACTCCTTTTCTTTTTGCGAATACAGACTAACACGGCTGCTACTCTGAAAGGAGAGAGAGAGAAGACCTTATTTTTCACAGCACGAGAGGAAGGAAGGAGAAAGGCAAATAGAGAGAAAAAGACCAAACTACTTGATATTACTAATTTGCAGTGAAAGCCACAGGCAACTGTGGTATGAAGCCCCAAATCATGCACCATGTTCTGTGTGGAGCTCAGCACAGACGTGCACCCATCTGGAATAAATTGCAAGACTGGGACCTCAGATTGCACTAATTTGCCTCAAAAGGAAAAGTATGAGATATATACTGTGTGCAGCATTTTGACAAGTTACTGTATTAAATTAAATGGTCAAATGAGAAGGAGCTGACTATTAATAACCTCTCTAGAATACCAAAACCTAACAAGCTGAATCTACCATTACACTTCCAGCACTAATTTACACAATTATACAAATCTGGATTATTTACACAGTTTGAACTATTTCTCCCTTCCCCCAAAAAGTAAATTTGTCATATTCAAAGTAAAGTATCGTATGCAAGTCATATCTAAAGAGTGTAATAGTAAAATAACATAGTTCTTCCATCATCCATAATAATACCCAGTGACATTTTGCACACTACAAAAAGCTGTCTGCCACCAATGCTAAAACTTAAAAAAGAGAAACAGTTAAGAATTATTTTAAATATTTAATTTACAATACAAGTAGAACCTTATGGGATTAAATCTAAAAAAAAATGAGTGATTTTTTTCTATTATTTATACTCTATTTTTTGCATTTCTCTTAGGGGCAATGAAAACAAACTACTCAGTTTCACTTTTGGTTGTAATCAGCTTTTAGTCAATTTCATGTTCTCATGCACTAGCACAAGGTTTGGATTACAAGCATTGTAGGGAGATAGATATCTTAACTATTTACATGGACTTTTTAAAAAAGTTAGGGAAACCATTATATTGGCATTAAGGAGTTATTGAACAACAAAAACATAACAGCTCTTACCAAATCTAAAGTATAAGTCAAAATTTAACACTAGATAATTACTTTATTTTTATTACTAGTAATTTAGGACCCAATACTGCCCACACAAATGCATGTTTAAGTTTGTTGACATGAACACTCCAATCAAAGCTTCCAGCTAAAATGATATTAACCACTCTTACACAAATATAAGAGTGTCCACATAAGAGGACCAATTTAACTAATTAGATTTAGAAAACAATTTAGTTAAACAAGTGGAACTGGTGTGTATAGACCACCCTTGCACACATGCTTTACTTTACACATGCATTGTGTGGAATGGACCAAAGCACCAGATCAGGGCCTTATATAAGTTTCCAAATGTTAACTAGTCTTTACAATATCCTTACAAAATAGGTGTTATTATTTCTACTTTATATATGGAAAAATTGAGATAGAGGGGTTAAGGTCCGGATCCTGCAGACACTTAAAGTAAGTGCTTAACTTTACAAAGGTACATAGTCCTATTATTAAGTGGAACCATTCATGTGCATAAAGTTACGCACACATAGGCTGGATAGAGGAGGCCCAAGTGACTTAATCAAGTCCACATACTAAATTACGGACAAAGCCAGGTTTAAAACCAAGTACCTCTTGGCTCCCAGCTCTCAGCTTTAACCACCAGACCAGATTAGCTCTCTGGGATATCAAATGCCATCTAAATTGAGTATGTAAACAGGATTAAAAATATTTGTATAACAAAAATGAAATGCCAGAAATCAACTAATACATGGTCACCTCACACGCAGGAAATACTGATGACTTTGCTATGCTGGTGATTAAGAACCAAACCAAATCAGTACTCACAACCAATCTAGTGAAATTAGGTTAATACACAAACCATAAGGAAAGCTTCTAAAATTAAAATATAAGTTGTTAATCAAAAAAATCAACAGCATAATTATATAGTCTGTCTTATATTTTAGATATCTCCTTGAACAACCTAACAATAGCACAGCTGTTGTCCCGAAAAACCATAACATTCACCTGAGTATTGATAGTTACCTTTTACACAGAACTGGTAACTTTCTGTATTATTTGCTTTATACTACAATGAACTTTGCACTATTCTGACTTTTGCTGTCTCCAAACAGTAGCCTGTCACCACAGGTATGTTTTAAGTAGTTATTTCCAAATAACTACAGATTTGTTTCTTTGCCAGGGCATTTTAATTGTTTTTATTAGGGAGAACTATATCTTACTGGCTACATGTTCTGGAGATGGGGAGTTAGTACAGGCGGACCATCGGTGCAAATGATGCAGATCTATATTAAGACAAGCCTGAAACTGGAGGTATGTAGAAACCTCAGCATTTCTGAAACAAAGCTCTTGTATGCATACTGCATACCCATCTTCAGAAAAATAAGTCACCGAAAGGCGGTAAAGTCAAGCCCTGAATCTGCCCTTATATCATTCCTCCTGAAGGTTCCCAGGCACTTATACAAGTCTCAAGTGTACGGTATTGCTTTTATGCAACACTGCTCAGACTTGAAATTCCTGTTAGTTGCGTGCTCCCCAACAGGTGCTCACTGAGAAGGAGTGCCACCTCTGAGGTGCCAAAACCCAGGACATCCGGGAGGATCAGGATCCTCTCGGATGTCCTGGCGTTGTGAACCCATAAAACTGAACAGCTGGCAGGGCAGTTTCTCTGGGGCACCTTTACCGATTTCCCCAGGCAGCTAGAGTAGCTACGTCAAAAAAGGGACAATTGCTGGCTGGGAACACGTGGGCGGCGTGGGGTGAACCCCGTGGCTGAGCAGATCCGCAGACATCTGCCCAGAGGGGCAGCCTAGGCCTTGTGGTGCAAAGGGGAGTGAAGCCCACTACAGCTTGGGCTTTCACAGGGGTACCGCGCGCAGCGGTCCGAGAGCAGCGAAGGGAGCAAGAACCCCGCGAGCTCAGCAGCGGGCTGTGTCACGGCTCCCCCACGGATCGTGTCTGAACACCCGCCACAATTGGCCTTGCCCCCCGCCTCTGCACGGGCCGCGCTCTCCGCAGGCTCCCGCTGCGCGGGGGCAAAGCCCCGGGGCCGCCCGCGCGCCCGCCAGGTGTCACGTCACCACGGCCCCACCCCCAGCCCAGCTGCCGACAGCGCCCCGCGCGCCTCCGCACCCGGAAGCACTTTCCCTCCGACGTCAGCAGCCGGCGTGTGACTGCCGGTGGCGGTCTGGCCTGCCCCCCCCCCCCCGGGCCGTGCATGGTCTATCGCGGCCTGCTGCTGGTAGCGGCTCGCCTCAGCCCTCGCGCTCGCTGCCTCCGAACCGCCGCCGCTCTGCGCCGCCGCCTCCTCCTCATGAAGCCGCTGGTTGTGTTCGTCCTGGGCGGGCCCGGGGCTGGCAAGGGGACCCAATGCGCCCGCATCGTGGAGGTGAGAAGCGCCGCGGGGAGGGTCTCGGTGTCCGCAAACTCCCCCTCGCCGCCGCCGCCGCCGCCTCGGAGAGCGAGCGGACTACAGCCCCCAGCATGCAACGCGGCGCGGGGCTCTTGGCATCTTCCCTGCCAAGCGGCGCGGGGCATGGCGGGACTGGCAGTCTTGTGGCTCAGCCTGCGCGGGGTCTCGTTTCCCCGGCCCCGCACCAGGGGTGAGCGGGGACCCCAGGGATGGGGGTGGGAGGCGGCCCGTTATAATGGTCTCCCTGGGGTTCGGTTTCTATGTCTAGGCGGTTAGGGAAGTTCTGGCTCTCAGTCTGGGTTAAAGGGGCAAAAGGCTATTTTTGGTGTATTTGAAAAGAAACCCACTTGTTTCTCCAAGTGCACATTGGAGCCCCCCCATTTCCCTTCTGGGCACCCAGACTGAACTCCCAGCCTCTAGGGCCCTAGCTCCTTCAGTGCAAAGCTGGGGAAACGGGCATCTCTGCAAGGGGTGTGTGCGATAGAGGCACAGACGTACATACTAGACTCGTAAAAAGAAAAGGAGGACTTGTGGCACCTTAGAGACTAACAAATTTATTAGAGCATAAGCTTTCGTGAGATACAGCTCACTTCATTATGCTCTAATAAATTTGTTAGTGTCTAAGGTGCCACAAGTACTCCTTTTCTTTTTGCGAATACAGACTAACACGGCTGCTACTCTGATACTAGACTCGTGTGTGTGTGTAGGTCAAGTTCTGTGTCTGCATGTTATCCACAGTACCAGGGGCAGCGTTAAGATTGGGGGTGCGGGTGGTATTGTGCAGGAAGATGTTCACGATTAACAACAATCACAGACCTAGCTAGAGCTGATGGGCGTGCTTGCCAGGGTCCAGGGACCCATGTGTCCCATTTTCCCCTTACCTTTCTGCTAGGGCCTCTTTGGATACATCCACACTGCAATAAAAAAACCCTTGGCACTGAGTCTCAGAGCGCGGGTCAGTTGAGGCCTGGTCTACACTAGGAAATTCTGTCAATATAACTACATGGCTCAAGGGTGTGAAAAATCCACACCCCTGAGCGATGCAATTAAACCAACCCCTCTGAGCATAGACAGTGCTAAATCAATGGGAGAATTCTTCTTTCGCACTAGCTATGGCCTCTCAGGGAGGTGGAGTACCTACTTCAATCAGAACCCCTCCCACTGGAGTAGGTGTCTCCACTGAAGCATTACAGTGGTGGAGCTGCACTGCTGCAGTTTTTTCAATGTAGACAAGCCCTGATTTGAGTTGCAGGGTTAAAATTGCAGTCTGTAGACATTTGGGTCCAGGCTCTGAGACCCATCGTCCTTGCAGGGTTTCAGAGCCCAGGCTTCAGTCCAAGCCCAAATATCTACACTGCAATTTTTAGTCCCATGAGCCTGAGTCAGCTAATTCAAGCCAGCTGCGGCCATGCTGCAGTCTCTTTTATTACAGTGTTGGCGTACCTTCTGTGTCCCCTGTTTCTTACTCCTTTCTCCAAGGTATCTTTTGTATTTGTACAGTGCCTAACACAACTGTGGTCCCCTCCATGGTCCACTCAATGACTTGACTTAATTACCCCCTACTGTTTGTAGTTCCTGGAAAAGCTGTTGGTAACCCTTCCTTGTGGAGTGGAACACAATCATACATAAACCATTAATAAACTTAAGAGAATGTCCCTCAAAGATACTGTGGGGGGTTGCAATATCAGGTACAACGGGTTTATTATTCCAGAGGTATATGGTGCTTTCATCATCATCATGTTCCTATTATGCCTCTGGCATTTAGGGCAGTGATGAAGCTCCTACATTTCTGTCTTTCTGGCAAGTCTTTCAATGGTTCCCTAGCTGTGCTCCAATTTTTTCAGCTTGGCTTCCTTCGCCATGTTGTTTTTGGGCAGCCTCGTTTTCGCTTGCCTTCAGGTGTCCGTCCATCTTATTGCTGCTCTCGTGATAGAATCAGTTTCCATCCGAAGCACACGACCGATCCATCTCCAACGCCTCCTGGCAATGAAGGTGCTCTAGATCTTGGTTTGAGATTATCAGAGTTGCGTACTTTCAACATTACTTTATAGTGCAGAATGCTGGGGAATGAGAAAGTATGACATGTCCAAACTGTCTTCATTCCATACAACCTGCCTCAGAAAAATCCTCCATATCTTTTGGCCCAGAACAATCTCAAATCAAATATGGTGCTTTACAGTAGTGTACGCTGTAAATTGTGAAAATCAGATTATATTATAAGCAAAAATAGAAGTGAAACTTTGCTCAGCTGCTGAATGTGATGGAGGTCACAAGTTGTGCAGAATGAGTCTTTATGTGCTTTATGTGTGTCCTGTGTTAAATTAATCATTGTCTTTTCTGCCATCAAAGACTTTCAAACTGGCATTAAGAGATTACATGATTTAATTATAGAATTTCACACAACTTTTCTAAATATTTCAAATTCTTTTTAGTTTAACAGTACTTTAAGATGGAAAAGATGTTTAGAAGAGATGGGGGAATAGCTGATGGTTAATAGCTGACAATTCTTTACATACAGAAGCAGACCTCTTTAAAAATCAGGATGATGAAATTCTGTTCTGTTGGATAGTTATGGTGTATTTAAGTCTAAATGCCTCCAAATAGAGCCTTTTAGGAGTAGACTTGGATATTTTATGCATGATGAGTGCCATAAATGATGGAGGTTTGTCCACACCCACATGAAAGCAATGACTAAGAACCATAACAACGCCCACATTGCTTAAACTACAGAAGGAAAAACCGCAAGTCCTGGCACTAGCATTTTTGTTTCTGTTTTCTAGTGATGCGTGGTAGAGTACCGTTATAGTTTCTCCACTATTACTTTATACCCTAGTTCTACATACCATATAACCTTGTTATAAAAATTTAGTCCAGACTGAAAACTGACATTTAAGATTGCATAAAGTGGTGGTGTAGCTGTGTTGGTACCGGGATATTATAGGGTGGAGGGGGCAAAAGGGGCAGCGGCTGGAGCTCTGGGCCCTTTAAATCACTGCCGGAGCCCCAGGTGGCACAGGCCAGGCAGTGCTGAAGGGCTGGCTAGGGGAGTCTGGCCCCAGCCCTGCCCCTTCTGACCAAGGCCCCGCCCCTTCCAGGGTCCCAGAGCCACTGCCTCTCCCCCCCCACCGCCCAGGAGCCCAGCCTCCCTGCGTACAGGTTAGTCCTTTAAGTTACTTTCACTCATGGAACTAAGAGACATAACAAAAAGAACTAAGGCTATGTCTACGCTGGCAATTGAATGCCAAAAGACTCCTACCCCCCAACAAGTGGGGTTAGCTTTATTGGCAGGAGAGCCTAACTTTTGTCTTTCAGAGGTGTTAAAAAACACGCACACCCCGAAAGACAAAAGTTTTGCTGATGACATCTCCTGGCTTCTAGGAGAGAAAATAAATCTCTTTAACTCCAGTTCACTTTCTAAATGCTTGCCTTGCATGAGACAAGAGGGAGCACTCCTGTGAGAGCCATAAAGAGATAGCTTCATGAAGACAGGCAGCAACCGGTTGAGTATCATTTCTCAGCAATCTTCCATTTAAAGATTGGAAATCAAGATTCTTTGCCACATTTATTTACAAGATTTAAATCTAAGTGTTTCCTTTGGATATTGATCTCATGAAAGTCAACGAATGGATGTTTTGCCATTGAGTTACTATAGTTTATTATTTGCATTACCCAAAGCACTTACGTGCCTCAATCATGGATCAGGACCTCATGGATGTGCTAGATGCTGTACAAATAGAACAACATGATGGTCCCTGCTCAAAACAGATTACAATCTAAGTATAAGACAATAGACAACAGGATGGAAACAGTGAAATGGAAATACAGTGAAACAATGAGACAGCATCATAGGCAGTGGTGTTAGCAGACTTATAAGTTTTCCATAGACATCTCAGTGAAGGAGAGTTAGAAGAAGGATAATGAGGTAGCTTTATGGATGTTTGCAGGGAGCTCCTCCCAAGCATGAGAGGCAGCATGGGAGAAAGCTGGAATGTGTTTGAAAATTTAACGAATTCTGGAGGAGCAGGCTGTCTGTTATGTAGCCCAACTAATCCATTCTGAAAAGCATTCCAAATTAGAATTTAATGTAATTAGAAACATCCCTATTTAACAAACTCACTTTAAAATACTTTTGTTTTGCTCTTTCCTGTTCATCTATTTAAAACTATTTTAGTTTGCTGTTGTAAAGAGAATTCCAAAGATTGAGTCAATATTTCTTCTTGCATGAAAAGAAAAAATGCTGAGGAAAATTAAATGGTGTTGTAATCCCATGAAACCAAGGGGATTATTTTCTCTTCCTCTTTTCTCCTTAATGTTTAACTTCATGTTAAAAATATCATAATTCTTTAATTGAAGCAAGAAGAGCTACATGTTAATTTTAGGTTCTGGAGAGTAAAACTTATTGCTTATAAAAAGCTTTACTCTGGTTTATGGCTTCTGCAGTTCATAGTTAATGTGTAGATTTACAATTAAATAAGCATATCTAAATGCAACGGCCATTTGAACAAAAATACAGTAAGGTAATAGAGAATGTAGCTAGAGTTTCTCTTCATGGTCATTTAGGGCAAAATCTTGCATGCTTTATTTTTTTTTTCTCCAGCTGTCTGCAGTTTTTTGGGGATTTAAGTAATTATATCGTTTCTTAAATTGTGATTATAGCAAAACTGCCTTTCCAGGCTTCTGTGGGTAGAGTTGGAAAGCAACTAAATATTTTTAAGCTTGCTTGGTGAGTTGTGTAATATGTCTAATGTATTTATTTAGTAGCCAAGTTTTTAAATCTCAAGATCACAGCCATAAAAGGGAAGTATGCACGTTACTATTCTGCCCAGGCTCCTATTTTGAAATTTGCTGTGGCTATCACTGCAGCCAAGCGGATAACCCTAAAATCTTTTTTGTTCCAGACCAAAACTTAGAGTAAAGATATACATACGTACTCTATTTTGTATTCTTAGTATTGTAATTTAATTTTGGTATGTTCCTAGGTTATGTCTCTAATACCTGTTTTATAGAACTAGTTATGTGTAATCTTGTTAACGTTTTATGTAATATTAAGAACTTACTTTTGAAAAAGACCTTATGTACTTGACATTTCTGTAGTTAACTGACACTAGTACAACTATGAAAATTCTCCTTTTCTAACTTTTTCCTGCTGAGATTTATCATTCTGAACTCTGAAATCTGTTCTCTGTACAGTATGATCACATATGCATTTTACTTCTGGTGTCTAGATTCTATGGTGATGGGTGCCTTAGAAAAGCATAGGTCTAACACGCGCTTTTTGGTGAGGTTTTATGTTAGAGCATTTTAATGTTTTTAAAATGCCTTAATTGACCACAAAATACAAGAGTGATAGATGTTTAGACTAAATACTGCTATCTGTATGATATGTTTGTATATAGACTCCCTGCTGTATTTTTTTCTATACAGTACAGTGAGAGATTTCTAATAGCATCAGTCTAGCTGCTTAGCCTGGACTGCCACATCAGCACTAGGGGAAGACACTAGCTTCTCTCATGAATTACCCGTGTCGCATCCTGACACTCTCCCTGGAGACTGCCACCTGGCTCAACATATGTGCTCAGTTTCCTGGTTTCAATGTATGCATATAACTGAAATGCATACAAAACAGGGTTTTTCTTTTTTTTTTTTTAAAATAAGAATAAAGAAACCAGGACAACTTCATGAAAACTACCTAATATACATATAGTTCCTACTACTTAGTATATTACATCCCCAAAGCAATTGGCGAACATTAACTCCTTCTCACAACGCTGTTAGCATTTGGTTAGTAATGTTATCCCCATTTAGCAAATAGGGAAACTGTGGACTACCGCTGGGTGAAATTTTTTAACGAAAACATTTTTTGGCAAATATGCAGATTGGATCACACCAAAACATTTTGCCAATTCATGTCGATTTTGCCAGATTGTTTTGGTCAACAACAACAACAAAAAAACACCCCTAAGAAGAAATCAAAACATTTTATTATGACATTTTGTAAATGAAACTTTTCCAATTTTTATCATCAGTGGGGTAGCCGTGTTAGTCTGTATCCACAAAAACAATGAGGAGTCCAGTGGCACCTTAAAGACTAACAGATTTATTTGGACATAATCTTTCGTAGGTTTAAAAAAAAAAAACACTTTTTCAGATGCATGGAGTGAAAATTACAGATATAAGCATATACCACCGACTTCCTGAAGAAACTACAATGATTGGTGATCTTCCTAAAAACACCATCCTAGCCACCATGGACATAGAACCTCTTTACACCAATATTCCACACAAAGATGGACTACAAGTATCTCTGATGAGGCCACAGCATACCTGGTGGCTGAGCTTTGTAACTTTGTCCTCACCCACAACCATTTCAGATTTAGGGACAACTTATACCTTCCAGGCAGCGGCACTGCTATGGGTACCCGCATGGCCCCACAGTATGCCAGCATTTTTATGGCTGACTTAGAACAATGCTTCCTCAGCTCTCATCCCCTAGCGCCCCTCCTCTACTTGTGCTACATTGATTATATCTTCATCATATGGACCCACGGGAAGGAGACCCTTGAAGAATTCCACCTGGATTTCAACAATTTCCATGCCACTATCAACCTCAGCCTGGACCAGTCCACACAAGAGATCCACTTCGTGGACACTACAGTGCAAATAAGTGATGGTCACATAAACACTACCCTATACTGGAAACCTACTGACCGCTATTCTTACCTACATGCCTCCAGCTTCCATCCAGGACACCTCACACAATCCGTTGTCTACAGCCAAGCCCTAAAATACAACCACATTTTCTCCAATCCCTCAGACGGAGACAAACATTAATTATTAATCTTTATTAAGCATTCTTAAAATTACAATACCCACCTGGGGAAGTGAGGAAACAGATTGACAGAGCGAGACAGGTACCCAGAAGTCACCTACTACAGGACAGGACCAACAAGGAAAATAACAGAACACCACTGGCCAGCTGAAACCTCTCCAGCACATCATCAACAATCTACAACCTATCCTGGAAAACAGTCCCTCACTCTCACAGACCTTGGGAGACAGGCCAGTCCTCGCTTACAGGCAGCCCCCAACCTGAAGCAAATACTCACCAGCAACTACACACCACAGAAACACTAACCCAGGAACCAATCCCTGTAACAAACTCTATTGCCTACTCTGTCCCCATCATAGGACCCAGTCATATGAGCCACACCATCTGGGTCTCATTCACCTGCACATCTACTAATGTAATGTGTGCCATCATGTGTGTAGGGGGAGGGATAGCTCAGGGGTTTGAGCATTGGCCTGCTAAACCCAGGGTTGTGAGTTCAGTCCTTGAGGGGGCCATTTAGGGATCTGGGGCAAAAGTTGGGTATTGGTCTCGCTTTGAGCAGGGAGTTGGACTAGATGATCTCCTGAGGTCCCTTCCAACCCTGATAGTCTGATTCTGTGATAAAGCTTTGTTACAAACAATTCTCCTCCAGGGGAGAGGATGTGCCAGCAATGCCCCTCTGCCATGTACGTTGGCCAAACCAGACAGTTTCTACGTAAAAGAATAAATGGACATAAATCAGACATCAGGAATGATAACATACAAAGTCTGTAGGAGAACACTTCAGTCTCCCTGGAATTTCAATAACAGATTTAAAAGTAGCCATCTTTCAACAGAAAACTTCAAAAACAGACTTCAAAGAGAAACTGCAGAGCTACAATTCATTTGCAAACTTAACACCATTAATTTGGGCTTGAATAGAGACTGTTACTGGCTCACTACAAAAGCAATTTTCCCTCTCTGTATTGACACCTCCTCATCAATTATTGGGAGTGGACAACATCCACCCTGATTGAATTGGCCTTGTCATCACTGATTCTCCACTTGTAAGGTAACTCCCTTTTCTTTATGTGCCAGTATATTTATGCTTGTATCTGTAATTTTCACCCTATGCATCTGAAGAAGTGGGTTTTTCTACCCACGAAAGCTTATGCCCAAATAAATCTGTTAGTCTTTAAGGTGCCACCGGACTCCTCCAATTTTTTATTTGACATAAAGGAAATTTCAAAATTAAAAGTTGATTTTAAAAAGAACTAAAAATGTAAAAAAATGCTCAGATGAAATGAACCATTTTGTTTGGCTCACAACTATTTTAAGCAGTTTCTTGGAATCGCCAACAGACCAAAAAAATCCATTATTCAAACAGCTTTTACAGCTGAGTATAAGTGATTTGATCAAGGCCACAGAAGACGTCAGAGTCAGAAGTAGAAAGCAGGTATTTCTGGCTTCCAGCACTGTGCTTGGAGCATGTTCCCTCTCTAAATAAAGAACTCTAATCAAAACATATAGTAGTCCCATATCCGCAGTAAAGGTAGGTAAATATTTTAAAATACAAACCTGCCTTTAAGCTTACCAAGTAAAGCAGCTGTTTTGACTCCTTTTCACTTGCTAAATTAAAATTTGATCTACTGACTAAAATTGCCAGTGAATTTCTAAATAGCCATGTATTTTGGGTGGGACTGTAACATGTATCTTTTAGTCTTTTGGTTTACTTTAAACATCTAATTCATTACAAGGGGTAACATTTTCAAAGGTATCTAAGTGACTACGGGCTTGTCTATACTTAAAACGCTACAGCAGCACAGGGTAGACATGATCTACACCAACGGGAGGGGTTCTCTCATTGGCAAAGATAATCCACCCCCCTATGAAGCAGGAGCTTCAATCTAGTGCTGTCTACATGGGGATTTAGGTCAGTTTAACTAAGCCACTTGGGGTATGTGGATTTTTCTCACACTTGACCAATGTAGTTAAACTAACCTAAGTTTTTAGTGTTGACCAGGCCTAAGGAGCCTATGTCTCATTTTCAAAAGTCACTTAGGCATTTTTGAAAATTTTTACCCAAGGTGCAACAGTCTGCCAGGCTTCCTGCACATATTGGGTATACTGTGAAATCATGACAGAGGCTGAAAATAGAATGCTTTTTATCCAAACTGGCTATTATTGGCTGTAAATTTGCCTTTTTATTAATAGGATAATGTAATTAATTTTAACAGCTAGGTTAATTTAGTATATGTACTTACTCAAAGGAGTCTTCATCTGCTTAACACTATTGTTATACGTATTTCAGAAATATGGGTACACCCACCTTTCTGCAGGCGATCTCCTTCGACATGAACGAAAAAGACCAGGCTCTCAGTATGGAGAACTAATTGAAAAATATATTCAAGAGGGAGCAATTGTACCAGTTGAGATTACTATCAGCTTGTTGAAGAGGGTAAGAAAAGTGAATGTTGTTGTCTTGATGGTTCACCTTTCCAAGGAAACAAGGTAGTGGGTGTAGCCTGAGAAAACATTTCCCTCCCTTTGAAGTCAGCAAGAGGAAGATGATAGGCAATGGGTGCATGTTGTAAATTTGCTTTTCATTAAAATAACATATGGCTATGTTATGGTCCTTACAGAAAGCAAGAGGCAATGCCTTTCATTACATAAAGCACAAAGAGGGCACTTGATACATTTTATTATTTTTATAATGTTTTCTCTGAAGCTTTAAACTGAAACTAATTCAAAACCAAGTACATTCAGGGCACATTGTATTTTGTAAGAGGTCTCTGTCCTCCTGCTGCGCCAGCTCCCCCTGGCATATGGAGCTACTTCCAGATGTGGCCCGAAGAGGAGTGGTTCTGGCCCCGCCCCTTCATCTTCCTGGCTGCTGGTTCTATCTCCCCCCAACCCCCCATGTTTGGGGAGGGGCATGTGACCCTTTGGGGCCCTTTCTAATCCTTGCCTCTCTTTTTTCCTATGACTGCAGAGGTGTTAACTGGCCACTTAATTTTGAATGATCTCTTACAATATGTGTTAACTCCTTACGCTAAACAATCTGTTCCACCTTGTATTCAGCTGTGAAAGTCCGAGTACCTTACTTTTCCCATACCTGAAGAGCTCTGTGTCAGCGCCAAAGCTTTTCTCTTTCACTAACAGATGATGGTCCAATAAAACTCTCATGTTAAAAGTTTGTAAATCATGTCAACATCTGACCAAAAGTTAATAGACAAATATTTTATTTTGTGTGTAAGAAGTTCTTGAACTGAACTGTGCTATCTGTTAGGCTATGGATCAAACAATGGCTGCAAATGTCCAAAAGTACAAATTCTTGATTGATGGATTCCCGAGAAATGAAGACAATCTTCAAGGTTGGAATAAGACTATGGATGGAAAAGCAGACGTGTCTTTTGTTCTGTTTTTCGACTGTGACAACGAGGTATTGAAATATCATTGCTGTGTACCTTTCTCACATGTTGTTGTATGATGAGAGGCAGACAGCGAGAAAAGTAAAACTGTGTTGGAGGTACTGAATTTTCCAATATTCACGAGCATTAGCAACATGAGAAGGAAGTCCTAGGGCTATGATTACTGTGGATTTTTGGTAGTTCACTTGGCAGCTAACCTCGTTTGTAAATTGGTTTTAGATCTAGGTATTGCTATTATTGTGTTCTTCAGAATAGTAAATGTCCAGAGTTGTGTTAAGAAATTATATTGAACAACAATTCTGAACAATTTGGTTTTTCCTTAAGAACCCTTTGAAATCAAAAGGATTGTGTCACATATGTGACAAAGTTCCTCCTCTATCTTGGTGGATCTTGCGCTTATTGGTGGATTTGCTCGCCTTGGAGATTCACGGCAGCCCTCAGTTTGGCCATTTTCATGAACCCACAGTCCAGGTCAACTCTTCCTGTGTCTAACCAGGAGTTGGGATGTTTGGGGGGAACCTGGGACCGCCCTCTACTCCAGGTTCCAGCCCAGGGCCCTGTGGAATGCAGCTGTCTAAAGTGCTTCCCGAAACAGCTGTGTGATGGCTACAACTCACTGGGCTACTTCCCCATGGCCTCCTCCCAACCCCTTCTTTCTTCTCACCATAGCACCTTCCTCCTGATGTCTGTCTGATAATGCATGTACACCTCAGTCCTCCAACAGTTCACGTTCTCACTCTCGGCTCCTAGTACCTCTTGCTCCCAGCTCCTCACATGCACACCACAAACTGAAGTGAGATGTAAGCATTAGAGCTAGTCAGAAACTGAAACTTTTAAAATGGTAGGTAGATTGACCTTCTGGGGAACTTTTATTTTTTTTTTTTTTTTTTTTTATAATTTAAAAAAATCTTTTTTTGTTTTCCAATTTTAAAATAGCAAATGTTCCATTTTGGAAAAAAAATCTCATAGTTAAACTGATCAGTCAAACTTGAGAATTCAAAAGATGACCAGCTGAAAAAAACATGTTAAAGAACAAACAGGCTAAATTGTTTCATCAGAAATTTCTATCAATCAGATAAATTAGAGGAGAAAAAACTAAAAGAAAACTTTCATTTTTGAAAAAAAGATAATGTCTTCCCCTCCCCAAAGGTTCTTAATCAAATTTGTTTGACTAGCTCTAGTAATCTACAATAATATCTGAATGGCCTTTTACTTTATTTAAGTTAAATCAGAAATTATTCCATATGAAAAATTGTTTTAAAAAATCCTCTTGCATCTTGACATATATAAAAATTTGTCCATGTATTATCAAGATTATTCATTTAACATTAGAAACTATAACTTTATATGTATTTAGTAACTATTAACCAGTTATATTTTATGCACAATATATATATTACAGATCAGAATAATTTAATAAAATACAGTGATATTGACTGAGCAAAAATTAAGACGCTTGTCATTCAGACCTAGTAAGTTAACATTTTAGTTGTGTATCTTAAATATTATAGGCTTGTATTTTCAAAAGACGAATGGATTTTTTTTAATGTATTCATTTTTAATGGCTAAACTTGACACTTAGAGTCTGATTTTCAGACAATGCTGAGCATCTGCTCTCTGAAAGTTAGGTATTCAATCTTAGTGTCTCAGATTGGGCACCCAAAATCATTAGTCACTCTTGAAACTGTAAGCCATCATCTCCCGCCCCTCCCCCCCCATTTCCCAAGCCACAATTAAAAAGGCAAGTGAATCAAAAACTAATTCATAATACTGTCTAGATCTAGCTAATCTTTTGTAAAATATATGCACTGAACCATGTGTGCGCAGGCTCTCTCGCCCTTAAATTGGTTTTCACATTAATGAACTAGGCCTATTGAACAAAGGACAAAGGTTTGTTACTGAGTCTTCAGATATAGAAAGATAATGGTCACATGCTTTTAAGGGTTCATTCTGTGTTTGTTGGTAGATATGTATTGGCCGCTGCCTTGAAAGAGGAAAGAGCAGTGGTAGGAGTGATGACAACCGAGAGAGTCTAGAAAAGAGGTACTGTACCCAGAACTTTTCATAGTTATGTTTCTTGTTTTCTTTGTATGATATGATGCATCTTTTTCTGTCTTACAGACTTCACACATACCTGCAGTCAACTAAGCCCATAATAGACCAATATGAGAAAATGGGAAAAGTCAGGAAAGTGGATGCCTCTAAATCTGTTGATGAAGTAAGTTTCAAGGACAAATAAATTGTTGGGCTTACAATTACATGGTATATATTTTTGGATCCCTTCTTCTGAGATGTAGAGTCAGTGATATCCCTTCTCTCCATCCCTTACATATAGTCTTCGTCTTTTTGGTCTGCCTATGAAATGTCAAATATAATAATTTTTTTTTAGTGGTAGGGTTCTTAAAAGAGTTCCCCATTTATCACCTTTAATCACCTCCTTTTCCTGCTTCTCAAAAGCTGCCTTCTCACAGGAAGATAGGAGGGCTAGAGAGGGCTCCATGTAGTAAGTCAACTGGGGTTATGATGTGCTTCCTGTTCACCCTGGGGCTGAATGCATTGCATTACAATGGTATTAACCTTTGCACGTTCACGTCCAAGGAACCAAGCTCTAGTTCTCAACACTGAGACCCAGTGAAACAAGGTATTGTGCAATCCCAGACCAGTCACCAGACTGGATCATAATATAGATTTTTCAATCTACTCTTCCAAGAGAGTTCTGGGGAGCAAGGGTGGATCATGATTCACTTACCTAAAGTTGAAGGATGGTTGAAAGCTGGATGTTTGTTTGGCTACATCTCTAATTGAAATGGACTCTGTCTCATCAAATTTTGCCCAGAATTTAGAATTTGTAAAAATATATTTTTATGAAACCTAAAACCAAATAAAATGTGTTAAGAACTGATGTAAATAGCATCTGAAGGAAGACATTTGCAGTGCAAACAACCGGAACTTTTATTGCTTCTACAAAACCCAGGAACTATGCTTCATATACATAAGCTCTGTCTACTGCCACCTTGACTATTAACTAATTGTTTACATATATTCATATAGAGCACTCCTTTAACAAAATGTTTCCATAAATTGAATTTTTTTCCTCCGCAGCTGGGAACCAGTTTTGCATCAAACAAATATTCCCGTACAATCCAAACTCTGCAGTTTTTATACCAGTGCATGGAAATACAAAAACAAAGTAAAATAGAAACTAACTAAAAACAAAAATGAAATGTATTAGTCTCTTTTCATCGTTAAAGCTAAATGAAATGCAAAAACTAAACATAAGTAGAAAAAAGTTCTGGTTTTACTAATCATTGGTGTTACCCTCACATCATAAAGGTTGGGAAATTGGCCCTCCATTTTGCAATTAGTTCAGTACATACAGACCACCTGTAGTCAAGCCACAAGGATTCGCCTATCTGGATCTGCTTGTGACGGGCCTGTTTTCTTTTTTAACTGTATTTTTGTTTAGATTTTTTAAAATGTAATATTCCCTTTTGAAGAGTTTTCTGCTATTGATGGTTTCCTCTTATGCTGCCACACAAAAAGAAAATGTAATAATGTTGATAACCTAAAAAAAAAATAAATAGATGGAGATGAGAGACTGAATAGAATTTGGTGCCAGATTCCCTCACCTCTATTCTGATATGCACATGTCTTTAAAAAAACAAACTATGTATTGTACATTTTAAAAAATATTGATTTACCATCAATACCTGTGTGTGGTGGTCTAACTTAAAATGGCTGAATATTTAATGTTCCATAATTTTAATTAAATGTTTCTCTTTCAGGTTTTTGGCAAGGTTGTGAACATTTTTGACAAAGAAGGCTAGTTCCATTCTTGAAAGTTCTCTTGAAACTGTGCTTGAATCTTGCTTTAATAGCTGCTACTAAATTCAACACTTTTGTAATCTTTTAAAGGTTTTTTTTTAAATATTTCTTGTATTCACAGATAGTTGGAAAAGCAATTAATTAATTGAAAATTAAATTGTTTTTAAATAGGAATGGATTCATTTATTGTGGCTATAGTAGACAATAAATTTCAGGATTCTTTTCTAACTTAGTTCAGTTACTTACAAAATAAAGATAGTAGTCAAAATCGATCTGGAGAGACTATCAATCCTTTTACAATTTGTGCCATTCATGGGCAGCCTTTCTTATTCCTTATTGCCATAAATCTGTTTTTAAGAGTCCATAAATAGCAATGCTCAGTGGCAGAGCCTACATATCCTTTTTTTTTTTTTTTTTTTAAAAAACAAAACTCTCAGCCTGTTTTTGGACCAAACTTGGGAAAGTTTTTCCAAGTAAAATTTTATGCAATTGATAGTCTTTTTATCCCACAGCTAAATTCTGTAAGCAGAACTGTAAAAGTAGCATGTGCATTTGTTTTAGAACTTCTCGTCTAACTAATTTTAATACAGTGTGAAGCTGTTAAGCAATAGATGTACAAAGTGCTTTGGTAAAGTGCTACTCTCTTAGGACTCTGGGTGCATAGCATGTGTTGTAACTTATTGAGTACTTAGAGAAAATGTACCCCCTTTGCGTAGTTCTCCTGTGCAAGGGGTTAAGAATAGAACTGCAGAGTTAGTTTAGTGTCTGTGCACTCATTTTGTGATGGTAATTATGCTCTTAAGTACAATGAAGTCATTAGACAGTAACAAACCTCCAAGCAGATGTGTAGTAAAACTATTCTTTTAACAGTTCTGTTTTTGTAACAAATGAGAGGGCATTTCTGTATTATTGATTATTGTATTGTTGAATACTTTAAGGTTTGTTACATAGGGAAAGAGATCTTTATGGTTAAACTTGTAGTTTCCCTAAAATTGTATAATTTTAATAGTTTGTTTTAAAAAGTTTTTTTAATTATTGCACTTCGTTTGACCAGTTTGAATTTTTTTTAAATGTTTCATACCCTTAAACAAATTAGTTCATGCTTTATGGCATTATCTTGCATTAGTGCAGTGCAGTTGTCAGCAGTAATAGTTGGAATTAACAAGTGACTGGTTGAAACAAGCCATCCTGTATTTAAGTACTGTACAGTTGTGATATAGTTATGACTTTCTTTTGTTAAATACCATTTTTTCCAAAAGCTTTAATGCTCCTAGACCTATAGGGGTCCAATCCTGCATTCCTCATGTCCCAAAACTTTCATTAAAGGACATCCAGAAACCTGAGGATGGGTATTTTAACTTTTTTTTAGCATTGTCCATTAAAGTTATTTTTGCTACATCAGCTGCTGCTATAATTGGATATGATACTCTAACAGATGTTGTGATGTATAGGGAAAAATGGTCTTGAATTTTTAGGCTTCAGCTCGTCTTTAAATCCTACTTGGGGAAGTCACAAGTGAGTTAATAATAGTTTTTGATTTTTTTAATTACAACTACTTTGGTCCTGATCCTGCACTCCGTCTGCTCAGGCCAACTCTTGCATGAAGCTCTGTTTACTTTGTTGAGGCTTATAAGACTGCGAGTTCAGAGTTTTTAATATGCAATGGAACATAGCCACTGCTAAAAGAGATTTTTTTTCCCAATACATTGGATGTTTAAAGTCAGACTATTGAGCACAAATAATATAAAGCTTAGTAACACAGAAAACATGGACCATGCCTTGTTCCTGAGAATTTGGAAGATTTTCACAAAATCCTTTAAATGCTTTCACCTGATTAATTCCCCCCCTTTTCAAAACTACTGAAACTCTGTTTTCCATGTCTAAATGTGCTGACCTAAGACAGGATGAAATGGAACTACAGTTCTGATATAAAAGCTGAAATCAAGACTCAAACACTTTTGTAGGCAGATTGAAGAAATCTGTCTGAATATGTAAATATTTATTTTGGTGGTGTTCTAATAATATTGGCTTTTAAGAGTTCTGATAAGAATAGATACTGTTTTCTCTCATCATATACCTTACTATGTATTTAAGAGCTGAAGCCAAATAAGTAGCAGTTACTTAGGAATAAGTTTTAAAAAACACTGTTTTAAAAACAAAAAATGTTGGCAATATTGAATTTGGAGTAAATTGTGCATTGTCTGTACAATTTGAGTAATTTTGTCCTTCTGTTTATTGAAGATGCCATTAATGTGGCACTTGGTTTTATTCAAGATGAGACATAATTGAAATTAAATTCAATAAAAAAATAGAAGTAATATATCAGTGTGTCTTTTCCATGTAGCGGCATACTGTATAAAGAATTTGAGTAGTTCCTCCAATACATTTTGCTGTGTGGCTTCATCCAAGTTCCTGGCTTACATTTATGATCTGCCATGAAAAATGACAAATTAAGGATATATTCCTATACTTAAACACACAGGTTCCAAGGTCAGAAAATGAGGCCCCGGAGACCCTACTCAACCCAAGTTAAGATTGGGGAGCATACAGTATTTGAAAATATGGCTTTTCTCCTTCTCTCTGATATGTATATAATGTTATCTGATCATGCAGTGATAATTCATCTGATCCATCTGTAAAAGAAAAAGGACCCATCAGTGTTGACACGTGGATCAGAAAAGCTGTTTCTGGTCTACAACTGCTATAAAAGGGCTCATATTTCTTTCCCTTCTCCCCCTTCCCACCCCTGTCCCCAGCTTAATTCAGCCGTCAGCTGCTCTCTTTGGTGCCAAGGCACTGCAAGCTCCTGTAGCATCTCTGTGCTCTCAAGAAACTTTTCACCATTGAACAGGTATGGATGTCCTTTCACTATCTGAGTACCCCCATAATTCTTTTCAATGGCACTTAGTCTTCTCAAAGTGTGTCGGCCCCGTGCACAGCCTGTTGAGTCTTAGATGCCTCATAAATCTGGCTTCCTCAATAGAACACCATTATTGGCTGTAGATGAGACATTTGTGATTCATTTTTCCACTTGTACTTGTACTTGTATAAGAGTTGTATTTTTCTCCTTGTACCTTTAAAGGCACTATTTCAGATGCAGCAAGGTTGAACTTGCTTTTAGGTTTAGTTCCCGACCCTGCTCCAGTGGACATGAATGGCAAAACCTCATTGATGTCAGTGGGAGTAAGGTGGTTTGTTGGGCCCCCATTTTTTCCCCCCCTCAAATGGGATCTGCTTGGAGGTCTTAATTTTTGATGTCAGGAACTGCTATAGCTTTGGTTTAGGTGTTCGATTGCTGAAACCCCTTCTTGAGTTGAGATTCAGTCCAAAAAGTTGCCAGCTTTAAAGTGAAAAAATATTTCATCATAGAATAATGTAAACAGATAGTTCGTTGGTTATTGGTTACTTTATCGCATATTCCCAACGGGAGTGTTTGTCATGAACCTAAAAAGAGAGTTTGAGTGTAACACTGAGTTACTCTGCAATGTACTCTGATTTATGCTGCTATGTAAACTTGTTTACAGCTAACCAGGAGGAACTGAGTTGAGTGAGGAGAGTTTTAATTATTTGCATGGAAAACCTTAGCTCAAACTGCAGCAGTCAGCCATGATTATTTTATTCAGCTGGAAAGGTGACATTTTAGGAGACTAGATTTCTTCTTCAAACGTGACTTGAAGTCCTTGCTGAAATGAATTTTATACCAGTGCTGTCTCTATATGATACCAAGAGGTTCAAAAGGACTGCCTATAACAGAGTTGGCAGTCTGTGCTCAGAGGAAGCCAGTACCTGGTCCCTCACCTAGACCAGGTTGTTTCTCCAGAACACAGATTTATAGAGCTTTAGCACTTAGGGGCCAACCAGGTTGGGGCCATATTGTGCTAGGTGCTGTACAAACGCACAATAAATCACAGTCCCTGCCCCTAAGAGTTTATATCCTAAAACACAAGATATAACAGGTGGATATGATAACCAGGCAAGTAAGAGTGAAGGGTACAGGAGACAGAGCAACAAAAATAAGACTGTGTACATTCTCTTAGCCAATCAGTGACTGTAGATTACACTAACCGAGCAGCTATTGGGATTCACTGTGTCCATGCAGTACTTTGTATATCAATTTAAACAGGGCTCAGGACTTCGCTTGCTGCTGCCTGATGTCCCCTAACCCTTAACCTTCACAATTTACAATTCTTTGGTGGTGGGAAGGATATAGCTGGGGAAAGAGGAAAGGAGAGGTATTCAATTAATTCTAGTACTGTCAATCAGTCTCTTCAGAGCACGCTCCCTTTCACTGACACAAGTGAGGGAGATCTACTGTCCCATATCAAGTTTATTACATTATTATTTAGTTGATACTTTTAATTATATAATATATAGTTTCTGTTTATAAATGAGTTACTCTGTGTTTTCTCCAGTGCAAATGAGATCAGAAATGCTCCTGTGAGCCTGTTGCAGTTTCAAATTGGCACATAGCAGACATTACATGCGTGTTTGTCCATGTTCCTTGTATGTTTAGCGAGCCACAATCTATTGTGCTTGGACTGAAGTGAATGAGAGTGAGAGAACTAAAAGGCAGCTCAAGATCTGTGCATTAAAACGGAAAGCCTCCTAAAGCCCATAAATCCTACATCATAAATAGGATTTAAGCCTTCCTGGAAGCTTAGTTTTCAGATGTTTACCTGTTAGTCTAAAGGCAAATAGACAGTGTCTGTCATATCTTTTCCGGTATATACTGTGCCAGAGAACCTTCTAAATGAAGCATCAGAAGGCACACAATTCACTGGGTGTCTTCACTCATCATCCAAGTCCCTTTGAATTCCAACAAGCTGCCATGGCAAATTCAACTTTGGGCTGAGGCTGTAGTACCTGGACTGAATGAGATAAAGATAGACAGAGGCACTCCTGATGAAGGAATAGCTCCTGTGGATTTATTAACCAGGAGTAGCAATTCCAGCCCATTTTGTAATTAGGTTGATTATTGTAGTTATTGGCAATAGCAGAATTTTTCTCTTTCCCCTTTGACACATGATAGAGGGATGTGCTCAAAAGTTTGCTTTTGTCTGAAACATTCTTTAAACACGATTAACCATTTAACCCTAAAGCAAATACTGATTTGGGCTGCTCATAACGTACAAACTCCTGTGTGTGTAGTTTTGTTTTTTTGTAATAACTACTGAAGGAAGACAGCTCTTGGAAAATAAGGTGGAGCCAGCACAAATGATTTGTGCCCTTATCTTGAGTGGTTATTTTGAAGAATGAAAGTATTTGCTCTTTTTCAGAAAATGGAAAAGCCAGTGGGTTCCTCTGCAAGTAGCAAAGGAAATGTGACACTCAAATAGTGTGTCTCAAAAAAACTTCCGCTGAATGGTTCAATGAAGCCTGCTTAATCCATGAGTATGAAAAAGCAGCATGACAGTATACCGCTGTGTGCCTTGGGCTCGACGCTACAATCTGTGTTAAGACTCCATAAGTGGTGGCTTCAGCCATCTCCTTGTGCGGGGAACCATGGCCGATCTCAGATGTGAAGCTGTATTTGTCCAAGGCCTTGGCTAAACTGAAAAGATTTGCCAATATAGTTATGCTGACCAGCTTTCCCAGAGTAGAAGCAGTTTATATTGGCAAAAAAGTCCTTTTGCTGGTATAGCTTCTGCGTGTTTCCCCAATCAAAATAAGCTAATTGGCAAAAGGACTTTTTTTGCCATTATAATTAGAGATTACACATTAGCCATGTTGGCAAATAACCACATCCATAACAGCCATTGCTATGCCAGCAAACCTGAGCGTATAGCAGACCTCAAAGCCCCTCAGGGAACACGTGAATACTGCAGGAAGGGGTTACTGGTGGTTCATTAGGCGATGATCTGCTTGTCTGATTCAAAGCAGAATCAATACTTCAAAGTGGTAGGAGGGATGCTGCAGGCGGGGTCTTCTAGAGACACAGTTGAGGTCATGACCACTGCTGAAATAGCGTGTAATATTTATCTCACGCTCTTACAGGTGCCAATGCTGAGGCCCATTCTCAATTCCAACACAAGTAATTGCATCCTTCCAACCTAAATTTCCTCTCTCATTTCATTAAGATATGATTGTATTCTACAGTGCCTTCCTAAGGTATGGTGTATTAATACCATACACAGTTAAACAGTTGCAGTCTTCCTCACTTTACGTAAAGAGACTCCCTAGTAGTGGCACGATACTTATTTTCATCACAAATTTAAGCAGTCATCACTTGTAAAGTGATTTGGAAGTTAAATCCATGGCATATATTTACAATTTTTGGTAAAATGCTACATTACTTCAGGCCTAGTCCCTCTTGTGGCCATTCACTGTAGTCAGTATTAAAATTCCACTAGGTTTTCATTTAGATTGTAGGCTGTTTTGGGCTCAGATTGTCTTTCTCCTGTGTGCAGCTCTGAGCACAGTCATTGCTGTTTAAATAATGGTAACAAAAAGTCTCAAAACTCTTTCTTGCTAATCTAGCCTATAACTGGAATAACTCTGTTGAATTCTGTCAAGTCAGTGTTCAATTAAGGTGAAATTTCTATCTGTGTGGAGAACCAAGTGAAGCCCTTTGTATTACATAAGATTCTAAAATAAGATTTGAAGAGATGTCTAAGACTTGTGTTGGCACTGTGCATGGGGTGAATTTCACTCTGGTTGAAGAAGTTGAGATAGTTAAGTCCAAAGCTGCTTCAGAAGAGGGATCTCACAAAACTCAATGACTGGACAACGAAATGGCAGATTAAATTAAATGTTGAGAAGTGCCAAACAACGAACACTGGAAAACATAATCCCAGATATACATACAAAATGTTGGGGTCTAAATTATCTGTTACCACTCAAGAAAGATCTTGGAGTCATCATGGAGAGTTCTCTGAAAACATCTCAACGAACAGCGGCAGTCAAACAAGCCAACACTGTTAGGAACCAGTAGGAAAGGGATAGCTAATAAGCTTGAAAATACCATACTACTACTATCTAAATCTGAAACAACCACACTTTGAATACTGTGTGTGGTTCTGGTTGCCCCATCTCAAAAAGATGTACTAAAATTGGAAAAGGTACAGAGAAGGGCAACAAAAATGATTAAGGGGTATGGAACAGCTTCCCTATGAGGAGAGATTAAAAAGATGGACTGTTCATCTTGGAAAAGAAATGACTAAGGTGGGATATGCAAGAGGTCTATAAAATCATGACTGGTGTGGAGAAAGTGAATAAGAAAGTGCTGTTTGCCTCTTCACATACCACAAGAACCAGGGGTCATCCAATAAAGTTAATAGTCAGCAGGTTAAAACAAACCCAAGGAAGTACTTCAAGCAATACATAGTCAACCTATGGAACATGTTGGCAGGAATGTTGTGAAGGCCAAAAGTATAACTGGGTTCAAAAAAGAATTAGATAAATTCATGGAGGATAGGTCCATCAGTGGGCTATTAGCCAAGATGGTCAGGGTTGCAATTTCATGCTCTGGGTGTTTATAAACCTCCAACTGCCAGAAGCTGGGACTGGACAAGGGATGGATCACTCATTAAGTGCCCGGTTCTGTTCATTCCCTCGGAAGGAGCTGGCACTGGCCATTGTTGGAAGACAGGATACTGGGCTAGATGGACCACTGGTCTGATCCAGTATGGCTTATCTAATGAGTCTCTGCCAAAACTGGGATAAGACACTTGTTTGCTCCTGATTTTCTACATTATGCTCAGATCACACCTTTCAATCTCAGGAGCACATAAAGCATAGCTCAGTTGGGCATGCATTAGCCTGACGATATAAAAGTCTCTGGTTCAATGCTGGGCTTTGGTAGCTCCCAAACCTCCTTTAGGTCACGCTAGATGATCTTGTGGTCCCTTCTGGCCTTAAACTGTATGCTAAAACTGGAATAAACAGAAGCCTTAATTGTGTTATGCTGGTCTAACCAAGCAGAACTTGTATTTTGCAGTATTCTTCATATAGCAGTTTTCCTGCACTGTTTGTTTTTTGTTCACCTCTGGTTCCCCCACCCCATATTTTTCTCTGTTGGATAAGTCCCTTTTGTTTAAGCAAAACAAGCAACTTTTATAGAAGCTAGGCCAAAATTTACGACCTGGGATTCTTGAAGTTAGGCACCTAAACCAAAGGAGCCTGGTTTTCAGAGGCATTGAGTGTCTACAGCTCCCTGGGGTGTCCTCTGAATCTGTGAGTGCTGGGAAATCCCTGAGAATCAGACCATTACATTTGCAGGTGCCTAAATTTACTTTGTAAACTGCTGCTTTCATGCTGTACATTCACCCACTTTTCTACAGGACATCTTTCCCACTCCATGTACTGCTGTAGTATTTCCTTATTTATGATTAGGAGGACAGAAGGTGGTCCTCCTTTAGTCCCATGGGGTTGCACTTAATGGATCGTGTGGAGAGGTTTAGCAGGTTACCACTTGGCCAACATCCTTCCCAAAGACCAAGCCACCTTACTTCTTTAGGATGGCTACACGTCTCTAATACAGGCATTAGAATCCCATGAACTCCCACCTGTTTTCTGGCCATCATTCTAGTTTGCTTTCCTTATACTAGGTTGGAATTTTCCATTGAAATGGCTTTGCAACAAAAAAATGGGTTTTCAGCTCAAGGTAAAATTCTGATTTTTTTCATTGAAATCAGCTGATTGCCCCACACTGAAAAAGTTCTGTTTGGAAATGCTGCCGTGGTGCATCATGAAAGATGTCGAGCTGGTGTCTCATATTTCCCCAGTCTCCTCATAGAACAGGCTGGACTACACCTTCCATGATACGCCATGACCAGGGTCTCCCATGATGCATCACCCTCACCCAAAAGGGGACAACCAAATGAAGGAGGCCAGACCATAGGAGACAATAAGACCATGAGGCATTGTGGGAGCATTTTCAAATAAAAACTTCTTGAATTTTGGCTGAAATATTTTGACATTTGAATTTCTGTTGAAGAAAGCAACAATTTCCCTGCAAGATGTAGAGAAACTATTCCCCCCCCCCCCCGTTTTCACTGAAATTTTCCATGGTAAGAAAGAAACCACTTTTGACTAACTCCTCATAATGCTGATGTCAGGGCTTCAAATGTTCTTCAGCAAGAAGGCCACCCATCTTGCTTATAGTATGTGACTTGTAAAAGGTCCATGAATCTGGGATGCTGCTTGTGCCAGGGGTAGGAGGCAGCTCCCAGAAATAAACATCCCACAAAATTATGTATGTTCTTCAAGAAAAGTACCAGGACTTTCTGCTAATTGCAAAAATACATAATGGATGCCTACAGCATCTGTTATATATTCTAGCACAAAGTTTCATCCATAAGTAAACTTTGAACAAACAGTAAGGTTATTTTTCAGAGTAGCAGCTATGTTAGTCTGTATCCACAAAAAGAACAGGAGGACTTGTGGCACCTTAGAGACTAACACATTTTTTAGAGCATAAGCTTTCGTGGGCTACCGCCCACTTCATCGGATGCATAAAATGGAACATCTAGTAAGAAGATATATATGTGTATATATATATACACACATACAGAGAAGTTTGCCATACAAACTGTAAGAGGCTAATTAATTAAGATGAGCTATTATCAGCAGGAGAAAAAAACTTAAAGTAAGCTTATGTAATTTTAAGTGTTCCAATGTGTCTGTCACCCATGCACCCTACAGTTTAATTTTATTTTAAAAATACACATATATTTGACTTGAAGTGGGGGAGAGAGTTGTTTATAGTGCTAGCTTGTGGAAATCCGCTACCTGGAAAAGTCTTGACCTAAAAGCTCTGCTAGATTTTTAGCTGTGTTCCTCTGGAAGCAAGGACCATATGGTCTCTGAAGGTATGCGTTATCTCATTGCAATTGTTCAAATTCACCACCAGAGGGGGTGCTGGGTACATAAAGAAGGGACACTGGAGGTAATAATGTGTAATTCATAGTGCACACTAAAAATGGGTGTAACACTATGTCCTGGGATATAAGAAGTGTATGATTTTTGTGTTTGAGCACATGTGAAGACATTTGTACCCAATAAACAGGAACGACAACTGATGTATTTTCAATGCTGAGAGAAATCTGCTGTATTTAAAATGGCAATAGTTAGTATTTGAATGTATGTTTGTCAATGTATTACTTTTAATAGCAGCAATTAAGGAATGCCAATGTCTTTCTAGACGGCCACTACCACCATGATGCAGCTTCTGTTGTAAATCTGCTAACCACCTGGCCTTGATTAATAAACTAGGATGAAATCTACCCCTTGGTGAAGGACACCCCACAAAATCTTCCTGCATTGTGCAAATACCATGATAAGGCTGCATGGAACAACCCCGGGGTCAATGAAGCCAATGGGGCCTGGGAGGTACGCTCTGTGTGGATGTGAATGGGTTGCTAAAGAGGGGAGTACTGGATGAGATTGATCAGGAAATGGTGTGGGGGTCCCCTCCCCCATTAAATTTTTTTAGAAAAATAAATAAATTGACAAATCAAAAACTTGTTTTGCTTTTCAGCTAATGAAAATTGATTTTTTTTTCCACAATCCCATCCTCCTCCCCACCAACGGGCAGTGTCCATTTTGATGAAAAAGCCATTTTGATGGAAAATTTACAAATAGTTCTACTCCTAGACCCATGCCTGCCTGTATCCATTGATTGGGAATCCCCACATGAGTGCCTCCCCCCACTCCCGCCATACCAGCTGGAATAGAGGTGCTGCTGCAACCTCCCATAGCTACAGTCCCATCCCATTCTAGAAATGACAGAACCCCCCGCTTTTTTTTTAAAGGCCAAAATGCCTTTAATTATTGAAACATCAGCATGTCTACTAGGTAGTTAGTATATCCCCATTTTACAGATGGGGAAATGGAGACCTGTAGAGGTGAAGTGACTTGCCCACAGTCATGTTTACTGCTGTTTCACATTGCAAAGTCTCTGTAGACTTCCCAGTGCTGCATTTCAGAGGTGCTGCACAGAGACAGCCCCTCGTCCAGCCCCTGTGCAGCTGGGCCAAGACAACTGCCCTGGCTGTCTCCCTCCCTAAGGAGTGATCCTGCTCAGACAGGAGCTAGTGTTCACTTGGTGCAACAATTCAGTAATTCCTTTACTCAAGCAGCTGCTGCTAATCCAGAGCCCTGCCTTCCACAGTGGAAATGACCTTTGGTCTCTGCAGCCACACCCTGTGAAGAGCTGATGTGTAGACCTCTACAACAGAAGCCATTTGCAGTGCACAATGCCACTGTATTGCCAACCCCAACCATTCCAAAATCATGAGGGTTTTTTTTTAAATGATACATTTGGGGTTCTTCTTGAGCCTTTAAGATGTCAGGCCATGTTTTCTAGTTTTTCTCCACAACCAGGACTAGGAACTTACTTTTTATAAAGGAAAGCTGAGAATCTCCGGTAATCACCTGACTCGGGAGCTTGGGATTTAAGCAAAATACCAAATATTGCAAGTTTCACAATAAAATTGCAAGAGGAGGCAAGAATGCAATAAGTTTTATTGGTTGGACAAAACCCAGGAATTATACTACATTTTCTTGAGTGCCAGCTTCTGATAGCTTTTCTATTAGCTAATTGTACATCTATACAGGTAGAACACTCTTGCAGTGCATCCCAACTCCTTACAAAAACAACAGCTGCTCCATGCAATACCTATCCTCATATCTCACAGCTCAAACTTTCCACATGTATCCTCATCGTTTGCCACAAATTAAGCCACCTGCAGCTAATATCAGAGACTTGAAAATAACCAAATCTACAAATAGGGACTGTAATAGCTTAGGGCTTTATCATAAGTATTTTACTGGATACAAGAATTAGCAACTGCCTCAGTCCACCTTCTCAGAACCCCAATGCTTTTTAATTTTCTCAGCCTTGTTTCAATACAACTCCTGCAGTGGTCTGCATGCGGACATTTATCCCCTCTGTGGAAGAACATTAAATATAAGATAAAGGGCTGGGGCTAGCCACCTGTCTTGAGGATATCGCTTAGTTCACATTGAGTGAGGGGAATTTGAAGCATAAAATCTGGACCGAAATACAGGGTAAGAATTGGAGCTATCTGGAGAATGGAAATCCCTTCCTTCAAAAGCTTTTGCATTTTTGAAAAAAAAAAATCATCCGAAATCAGGAGGAAAAGTACAAAAACAAAACCCCACAATTTTTGGCAGGAAGGGATTTCCAGAAAAAGAATCCATTTTGGAAGACCTGAAATAGTATTTGTCAGCTTCCCAGCCGCCTGCTTGGAAGAGTAGTGTCAATTTCTCTCTTTTTCCCTGCAGGCAGAAAGGGCCTTCCCCACTTCCTGCAGTTGCCTGAAATTGACAAGCGCTTTCCAGGCAGGGAGCCTTCATTTCATTTTTCCCCATGGAAAAACAATTTTTATTTGCATAATCGAAATTTTCCAACAGAAAATTTTGATTTTTGCAAAAAGGGCATTTTTCACTGAAAAACCATCCTGATGAAAATTCCCAACCCGCTCTAGTAAGAACAATATTCTACATTTACATAACCCCTTCTGTTCAATTATTTATTATTGTGCCAACATTTAATGACTTCAGCCAGGAATCAGGGCCCCACTGTACTGTGCAGTGTACAAACAAATAACACAAAAGATAGTCCCTGGCCCGGGAGCTCCCAACCTAGGATTTTAACTATGAAACAAGTGAATAAACTTGCATCTGAGATGTTTGGAGGAGGTAAGTAACAGGAGAGACAAGTGCATTAGCCTAAATCTAAGCAATGTAGGGTGCTTAACCAAGTTATGGTGCATTATTCCCCATTACAGATGGGGAAACCGAGGCACAGAATGATTCAGAAACTTGGCCCCGGTCACAGCCTGAGCCAGTGGTGAAGCGAGAAATAAGTCCAGCCTACACACAGAAATGGCACTGAACTGGTTTCTAAATCAATGTAGTTAAATGGATGATGCTCCATTGAACATATTTACATTGTCTTAAGAGAGCCTTATATTGCTGTAGCTTAATTCATTCAAAATGGTTTAAGAGTTAGTTACAGCAGTTTAACAACAGCGATGCAGGAAACAGATATTGGTAAATTACTGCAATTTCTGTGTAGACAAGATCACGGATTAGATTAGATTAGATTAGCAAAGGGTGAACCACCAAAGGTTTGGTTTGTGCTGAATAAACATCCAGAAGCTCTGATTTTTGTCCAAAGTGCTTGGTGGAGAAATTTAGCTGGGAAACTCACCAAAGCAGGCTCTCTGGTGAGATTGCCTGTGTCAGGAGAGACATACCTTGAGAACAGATTAATGGGAGTTACATTCATAGGCCGAGAACAGAAGTAAGACCCCCCCCCCCCAAAAAAAACTCTTCTTATCTCCTCACCTTGCCTGACCCACCCCAATCAAATGTTCATCCCCACCGAGGAATGAAAGACTAGATAATTACACTTCAGATGACATATATTTTAAAGTGAGTAAGGACGTCATTTAATTAAACCGATAAGGCCCAAGTAACCTTAATAAAAAATTGGGAGATAACCTCAGTCTTCAAAATTAGGTAAAAAGTGACTGAGTGAGGACTACAGCTGACCTTCTGATAGAGATTATTACAGGCGATAGTGAATGCCTGCAGGTTGGGACAATAGGTTAATTTCTGCCACATGGTTATGTGTAGGGGGTCACCATTGCTGTTAACAGTAGTAGACAGAAGGCATATTAAGATATACAATTAACTTGGTTGTCATTCTTCCATCAAGAGTGATTAATTAACTGGTGTCTTATCTTGCCTGCAGTTCTCTTCTGGACTGGCCAGCTCTGCAATAAGGTGGGATATGAAAAAAAATAAAATAAAATAAAGCTTAGGTGGGGAGGGGAGGGGACTCTATCAAGGAACTTACCAGTGGCTGTTTTGTGTGTCCCTCTCTGTGCTTTCTCCACAGAGGATAAGAGTTTGTTGCTAAGCAAGCTTTGGTCTTTAGCTCAAGGTGTAGTCCTTTGTGCTTTCAGCTCGGAAGGGCTCTGGATCAATTCCTGATGTGTTAGCCAAGATGATGACCATGCAGGCAAGCCTATTGTGTAATGAGCTAAGCATAAGGGGCTAGATTCACAAAATGACTTAGGTGCCTAAATCCCAGAATCCAATGGGATTCACAAAAGCACTTCTCAACTGCCCCGAAAGCTTTGCTTGGGGCTTAAATTTTTGCAATAAAAATTCCCTAGTTACCTGTGTTTCTGCCTTTGAGCATGAGCACGGCAACCCCACGCCAGGCATCTGGACGCCTAAGCCCTCATGCAATGCAGGGAGCAGAGGGAAGATCGCTGTTCCTTCACCTAACTTGCCTGTGGGCATGGGCGGTGAATGAGCTGCCTGTTTGGGGAGGCTAGCCCCCGGCCCTGCCCCTTCTGCCCGAGGCCCCGCCCCTCCCCTGCTGGAGTCCAGAGCCCCCCACAACTGGCCAGCTGCATGCACCCAGAGTGTCCCACCCCGGTCCCAGGGCACCAGATGGTGTGTCCCCAACACCCCCAGTTCCAGTGCTTCGGAGCACTGGGTGGACAGCCCCAGCGCTGGGTGACCCAAGCGCCGTCCCCAGCTACTCCAAGTCCTGGGCTGCAGATCAGCCCACCTTAGCCTCAGCCCCAGCCTGGGCCATAGGGGAAGAACGGGAAGCAGGAGGGGGCGTTGGGGAGAGCATGGGTGGGGCCACGCCTGGCTGTTTGGGGAGGCTCAGCCTCCCCTGGCCTGCGATACCTGCCGCCCATGCCTGTGGGACCTGTTCTGGTAAGTGTGCTCAAACTTTGTCTACTGGATCGGGTCCCAGCTGGGGGTTGGCGGGAGAAGAACCTCCTGTATTAATGCAGATGGAGTACATGGGCCCGAAGAGTCAAAGGTGTTTGACATGACTCTGAAACCGTCCAACATGAAACAAGGTTCAGGATGTGGTGTTCAAAGATTTCAGGCTGCAAACTAGGACAAACAGACCATTAAAAATCATTTTAACCTTTTATTAAAGATACAAGAGAGAAGAAAAAACAGCTGACGCATTTGAAATGTAAAGTATTAAGTAAGGTTTTCAGTGTAATAACATCGCCTGTTTCCTCTCCCTTTAGCTGGAGAGTTTTTAGATTCGGGTTAAAGAGGTGATCACACAACTCTCTGGCCTCTTATGCCCACTATCCATGATACTGGGCTAGATGGACCATGGTCTGACCCAGGGTGGCAGTTCTTACGTTCAAACGTGAACAGTCCTACTGAAGTCAGTGTGACTACTTACCTGCTTAAAGCGGAGGTGTTTGCAGGATTGGGACCTAAACAGTCAAGAGAAAGACAATATTATCCCTGTTCCACAGGTGTGGGAGGGATGCTGTGTAAACACGGAATAGTCCCTAAAATGAAACCCAAGTGACATCTCTGGGAGTGGAAGATGCCTCCAATAAACAGTGGAAATAACTTTTTTTTTTGAAGGCTAATAAAGCCAAAAGCTTTTTATTATTTTAAGGGAGCCTCTCCAGGCCTCTGACCTTTAAGTACATATTGAAGACTAGCTGCCATGAAGATTTAGTCTGGATCCAAATCCCGTCACCTCTTGCTTTTCTTCCCTAGAATAGGAGCTGTCATCACGCTGCTGAAGCTTTTAAGTCGGCTTGAATGCTGGTTGTCTCTCTTGTTTAATAAAAAAAAAAAAAGACCAGAGACAGCGCATGAGGTCATCGTTCTATTTTAAGGTGGCTTTTCATATTTACCTGGTCTCCACCTCCTTGTGATTCAGGTGAACAAAAGTTCCTGATGAAAGGCTCATCTGACTGAAAGGCAAAAGCAAGACTTGTATCTCCCTGAATAGAGCCGTTGTTCCCGACACTGAGGCCTCCCGAAGCGAATGTCGTTTGGGGGAGCAGGGGGGCAATGGTTTGTTGTAAACTCTTTGGCTCATCTGTGAGCCCCCTCGGTCCGGGTCTGGCTTCAGAAGGAGCTATTGACCAATGCCTGCCACGCGGAGGAATAGATTGCAGAGCCGTGGCAAGTAGCAAATGCGTTCCTCTCTTCTGCAATTGACACAGGTCCTGCAGTCAATGGTGCACTGGCCAGAAATCCTTCATTCGCAGCTCCGGGATGAAAAACATTCCCACGGAAACTGTTGAAAAATATTATTTAACACATCCTAGATAATAAAAAGCAGTCACCAGTGAATAAGAAATTCTCACTGACAAAGCAGCTGATGATTTGGCCTTGATCTCTTCATCACCAGACACTACCAGGAGAGCAACTGGTCTGGCTCAAGCTATAACAGGATGTGAAACATGTAGCCCCTGGCTACAGCAACAGCTATCGCAGTATGCACATCTGGTAATAAATCCACTGTCCAGCCACCAGACCTTCTTTCGATAGCCATAATCTGAAGCTATCTGTTGAATGGACAGACAGGAATTAAGGCGCTGGGCTGGCACTTGGGAGAACTGGCTTCAAATCTCGCTCTGCCACGAGCTCCCTGTGTGACCATGGGCAAGTCACTTAGTCTTTCTGTGCTTCATTTGCCCTGCTGCAAAAAAAGAGGTGATAATACCGACCTTGTCTGTTTAGACTGCAAGCTTGTTGGGGCAGGGACTTTCTCGTACTACGCATATGTGCAGCCCAAAGCACAATGGGATCCTGACCCCGCCTGGGGCCTCTAGGCCCTACTCATATACAAATAACGAGGAACAGTATTATTCCTGAATACAAGGAAAACCCATTCAATAAATGACCGCTCTGCATTTCTGATCCTTCTTGCGAAAGATCTCAAAGCATTTTGCAAACATGCTAATTAATTTATCATGGGGAGGGGGGAATTCTCCTCTTTGCCAATGGTAAACTGAGGCACAAAACAGAATTATTTTTACCCATTATCCCTTGGGGCAGAGTCAGGCATAGAATCCAGACCTTTTGATTCCCATTCCTGATCCTTAGTCACAAGACCATTTACTTAGATTGTAAGCCTCTTGGGGCAGGGATCTAGCTTTTTGTTCAGTGTTTGTACAGCCCTTAGCACAATGGCATCCTGGTAAGGCTCCTAGGTGCTATGGTAGTTCAAATAATAAATCATCATAATCCTCCCTTTTCAAATACCTCTTGCCATTGCATCCCTATACCGACATTATAGACATGGCAATGCCAGGTATAGAATCCTTTATAAAATTCATGATGCTTCTACAGCCAGAGCTATTATTGATGGTGGAGGCTTGATCGCTGGAATCAGATTTAGATCACTACACCATTTCATATAGGCTATTGAATCAAGGGCTACAGATCAGTTCTGGCTACTTACTTTGCTGACATGGGCTGAATCCTAATCTGGTCCCAGAGGTGAAAAGTTGTGGCAGATGGACACCGCAAAAGAACAAAGTCGGGTTAAAACAGGAATCAACCAAACTTGCATATATATTAGCAAAAGAAAATATTGATGGCTTAGTAGGTGTACTTTTCTTGTAAATTACCAAAGCATGATAAAATTACCAGCTGATTAAAGCATTGGTGATGCAGCCCTAGTGGATTCTGGTATATACGCAGCTGTCCAGTGAAATCATTTACTGGTAAAGAGACAGCACAGACCAGTTTAAATGGGCACTTGGAAAACTGGCTTCTGTTCCCAACCCTGCTACTGCCCTGCTGGGTAACCTTGGTCAAATCACTTTCCCTCTCTGTGACTCTAATCTTTCTTCTATGCTTCATCAGTCTTGTCTGTTTAGTCCTTATCCCAAAGAACTGATGACTGATCTCTTAATGTGTTTGTACTTTGGCTGGCATGTTGGGAGCTCTGTAATACCAATACATACCTGTAACTCTGTAACAGGAGGACCTAAACCCTAGGATCTAAGCATCCCTGAAATTTGCAGGGAGAAAGAGGTCGAACTTTGAGGGAAAAAGGTTTCTATTTGGAGCAAGTCTGAATTTTGCAGCTTGGTATGATCTCTATCATAAACCCACTTTTAGACGTCTGTTTCTTCAAAATCATTTAACAAATCCACTAGATGACAATACAAATAGTGAAATGCAAACAGGAAATGTTAACAGTAGGCTAAGTTTCCAAGTGCCCTTATGTCAAGAGAGTAAGAAATAAGTGGCCAAAGAGTCCATTAAATGAATGGCTTGACAGTGAAATGGGGATTGCTTAACTGAAAACAAAAATAAAAGGTCATCTGAGCTCTGAACAGGACCTGGCAGCTTGGACAAAAGGAGAGATCTTGCTGCCTTTGGTGTGTCAGGCTAATGAGAGGTGATCTCGCCCGGTCATTCAGAAAATCGGGTTTGCTGGTACAGGAAGAACAGAACAACACTGAACTGATGTTATTGTGGTGTCTGTGTGTGCAGTGGAGGAGGTAATTTATCAAGAGACAGAGGGGTAGCCGTGTTAGTCCGGATCTGTAAAAGTGGCAAAGAGTCCTGTGACATGAATCCGACGAAGTGGGTATTCACCCACGAAAGCTTATGCTCCAATACGTCTGTTAGTCTACAAGATGCCACAGGACTTTTTGCCGCTCTTATCAAGAGAGAAATCAGATGCTGGATTCTAGGGATTGGGGGCCCGTTCTGAAACACCAAGAAACTGCATCCTTTAGTCACCTATTTGGGAAGTGGGAAAGTACAAAATGCAGCTGTCATGCACCAGAGGTTATTGTGAATCCGTCGCTCCAGGGCCAGATCTGTGTCCTGCATATGCTTAAGTCTCTTGCTGGACTGGGGCCAGCAAGCTCAGTATCATGTAGGATAGAACCCCATGGGAAAGGAAGAGCAATGATAGAGCCCAACATTACAGGGACTATTTAGATCTACACCTTGTTTTCATATATATGTGAATAATAAAACATCTATTCAGGTTAGGTTTTGTACCCCACCAGCCCCCCTTCTTTTAAAAGAAGAGCTAATTTTTTTGGCATGAAGTATTGTATAATGAGCTTGATCCATGACCCTTGAAGTCTTTAAACCATGATTTGAGGACTTTAATAGCTCAGACATAGGTGAGAGGTTTTTCGCAGGAGTGGGTGGGTGAAATTCTGTTGCCTGCATTGTGCAGGAGGTCAGACTAGATGATCATAATGATCCCTTCTGACCTTAATATCTATGAGTCTAAGTCAATGGGAATTTTCCTGTTGACTTCTATGGACTTAGAGCAAGGCTAGTGTCCCTTTAAAGTTTTAAACCATATGGGCCTGATTCCACTGAAACATGCTCAGATTTAATCTAGTTTGAGAATCAGGAGTAACTGCCCTGCAATATCGTAGGCAGTCACAGGGCCCTCATTACTGTAGCAGCTAGGCATTTCACACTCTGTAATATATTTACTAGAGCTGGGCAGAGAATGCACATTCCATTTCATGGAGGATTTAAAGATTTTTGAGAAAAGAAAAGGAGTACTTGTGGCACCTTAGAGACTAACAAATTTATTAGAGCATAAGCTTTCGTGAGCTACTCTGAAACCTGTCAAGATTTTTGAGGTTTGTTTTCATTCTGATCAGGAATGAAATCCCCACATTTTGAAATCTCCCTGAAATAAAAGTCTGGGAAAGGTTTTTGTGTTGGGTCGATCAAAATGTTTTGTTTCGACAAATTGAAATGCTTTGTGTCAGCATTTACTTTTTCGAATGCGTCGTATAAAACCACATAGAAAAATCCCTGAAACAAACAGTGATTTTTGAAAGGAAAAATGGAACCATTTCATTATCGTGAGACTTCTTTTTTTCCCCTCCAAAACAAAATTTCAGCCAAATTGATGTGAGATTTCAACAAAACTGACTATCCCAGATTTTCCAACCAGCCTGTACCTTCACAACTGCTTTGTGAGGAAGGGAAGTGCTGTTAACCCATTTTACAGATGGGGAACTGAGAGACAGCGCCAAAATGACTTGCCCAAGTTTTCACAGAGAGCCTGTTTGAGAGCAGGGAATTGTAGGTAGGTCTATCCAAGTTCCAGATTAGTGCTCTCACCACTGGATCATTCTTACACTTATGTAGATCGGAGGAAGTGTCAAGAAAACATGATCCACTGTAAGTATGAATGAATGAAAAATTGATGATCAGTATGTGTCTGGTGGATTTAACACTGCAAATGACATTTTCCCGTAACAGTAACTATAACGTATTGGTTTGTTATTAAATGATATACTGATTTTTTTTAAAAAGAAGAAATTGCATGAGTAGAATGAACATTCTGAACTTGCTTGCCTTTTGTTAAGCAGATGTTTGCTATGCTTGCAGAAATATGGCGTTGTGTTGTACAGCGGAGTGTGTTGTACAAAGCGGGGGGGTGAGGGGTAGGGGGCGGAGAGAAACCCTAAACAGTAAAAAGCAGCATGATTAATATGCTGCCTTTTTATAAAGTAATCTGGAAATAAAATATGATTTGGTATTCTGTGTTTAGTTTAATTATTTCATCTGAATTTGCTCTCTGTTTCTATGCATCCCCATCAATTCCACATGTTTCCACTCCACTTCTCGCCAATAAAACTGTTTGAGTCATCAACTAGATAAATAATTGGCATCTTACAAGAGCAGCCCTTCTAATCTTCCTAAGCTCCCGTTGCTGGTAGTCCTGGCATAGCTTGGCTGCTGATGGCTGTTTATAAACCATAATTTTTAAACCCTAGTAATTTGCACCAACCTCGTGGGACAAACAAAAGTTGGACTGTGTCTCATTGAAACCATGTCTTGGCTCATCTAGTAGAAGAATTTAACAGATTGCTCTGGAATACAGTATTAGTATTTACCAGGCTTTATAGCATCGTAGCACTTCACATATATTTAGCCTCACAACGCACCATTGAGGTTGGGAAGTACAACCATCCCTATTGTACAGATGGGGAATTGAGGCACAGAAATGCTAAGTGGCTTGCCCAGGTCATGCAGGAAGTTTGTAGTGGAACAGGCTGATGAACCCCTGGCTAATGCTCTAACCACTGGAACAGCCTTCCTCCCCAAAATTATTATATAGCCTCGTGGCCCTAACCAAGATCAGGACCCCATTGTAAACACCAAGGCTATGTCTACACTATAAGAACGACAGAAGCCCAGATGTAGCACTGTATTGTAGACACTTACTCCGGCGCCTCTCTAGCGCTTCAGTGTAGACACTACCTCTGGTGGTGGGAGGGGTTCTCCCTTGATGTAGCTACCGAGACGTGGTAGCTAGGTTTTTGAAAGAATTCTTCCATCAACCGAGTGCTGCCTACCCTGGGGGTTAGGTCAGTATGGATTTCCTCTGAGAGACATAGGTATGCCAATGTACATTCCCAATGTAGACCAGGTTAAATCTACCCCCTTAAGCAGCAATAGCTCGGTTGACAGAAGAATTCTTTCATTGACCTAGCGGTGTCTACACCACGGCTTAGGTTATGTTAACTACATCTGTCAGGTGTATTAAGTCAACCTAAGTTTTAGGTATAGAGACAGTCCCTGGCCCACAGAGCTCACGGTATAAATAGAAGAGACAGACGAAGGAAGGATCCTTCTTTCTCTTTTACAGACAGGGCTCTCAATCACAGAGACGTTAGGCAACTTGTTGTACAAGAAGCCTATACCAGATCAAGGCCTTGATCATAGATTTCATGAGTCCTAGGTCACATGTCTATCCACAAGACTTGCTCTCCCCCCATGGAAATGGCTTATAAGCCTGGATCATGGACACTATGGAAAATCCTAAGTCAGACAAGTCAATTACATTAAAATGGGAAACAGATTCATCCACACTTTGCAAAGCTTCCGAAGTTCTGGTTCAAATGTCAAGTGACAGTTGTGGGGAGGGAGGATCTGTTTTATTCAGCTCGCTCACCCCTCACTTCTCACCTGCCTGAACCCTTCAGTCGCATTCTTCCCTCTTCACCACCACATTCAGTACTGACAATCGCCAAACCTTTGGTGGCCTGCCCAGTTTTCCTCGGCTTTGTTATAGGGGGCTGCGAACCAGTCATCACCTGTGAACTGGAAGTACATCTGAGCTGTTGGAATGATGAATGTGTAATTTTAATTACATATACACATACTATAAATTGGATGAGATGAAATATTAAACTATGGTGGCTTGGCTGGTTTGTATTGCAATTACTTCTGCTTCTCCAGAGACGCTCTTCTATTTGATGTGAGATAACCTGATGACAGGAAGTTGCACATGGACCTATAACCAAGGGGAAAGGCAGGAAGGTCCAGTGGTTGGTTAGAGCACTAACCTGAGCCACAGAGATCGTAGGTTCAATGGACTGCTCTGCTACAGACTTTCGGTGTGACCTTGAACAAGTCATTTAGCCTTGCTGTGCCTCAGTTCCTGCATCTGTAAGCTGGGGATAAAAGTGCTTCCCTCTGCCTCACAGCGGTGTTGTGAGGATAAATACATTTAAAGATTGTGAGGTGCTCAGAGACTACAGTGACAGGAGCCATATAAGACCCTAAGAGAGAGAGGGCAATACTTATATCACATGCTTATTGTATTCTATTTAGATTCTTCTATCTCCCGCATCACCACTGTATCTAGGTGCCTTTCCGCTGTGCATTAAGCAGTATGACTAACAGCTGTCCTGTGTGGTTTGTGCTTTCTCTCCTCTTCTCCCCAGGGGGTGAATTTTGTGTGTGGGTTCTGTTTTATTAGGGTGTACAGTACATATATATATATACATACACGTGTTGCTGTGTAATATATGGGTCAGCTCTTGAGCACTGGTGATTTACAGCTGGCTGAGAAGCTGGCCTGTTTTTCAGAAATCTTCCATGTTATAGCTTTCTCCGAAGTCTCGCTGGCCAATTTCACACCCCCTAAATGTGTACTCTCTTGCCAGCCTCCCAGCTCCTGCATGTGATCAGCCCGTGAAAAGATGAATGGAAAAATGGAATGACTAGGCGCAAGCAGCGGTAGGAAGAGCGAGGCGTAGAAGTGGCGTTGTGTGTACCCAGGTATTAGGGAGATTCAGTGGAGTTGAAGGAATTCCCAAGAGCTTTTCAGTCTGTCTTTGCAAGGGGAATCCAAGCGGCAAGTCTCTCTCGGCCAACTGATGGGGTGACGGGGACCACCCACTATGATGGGGGTATAATGTCAGTCCTATGTTTAACTCCAGCAGGGATCCATAGGCTTTGCAGTGTAGAAGCGCTGAGCCTGGCACAGAATCTGGCCCTTTGATGTTGCTTGACAGAGGACCCAGGACAGTTGCACAATATTTCTCGGCTGGTGTCTTTCCATCAAAAGCTGTTGTTAGGAGTATGTCAGTGAAGAGTAAGTCAAGGTCTTCTGAATGTGGCCCAGACCAGACGTCCAGATCTTAAACTCTCCACACCCCAAAAGTTTGGGGGTGGCTCTGGGTCAGCTTATTTAGACAGACAGGCCCTCATCAGAAGGGGCATTGATCTACAGCCTGCACTGACCCGGGGGAGTTCTAAGGAACACTTCCCTGAAGTGCCCTGGGATACAGCAGCTTCTACCCAACTGGCCAGCTCCACTGGCCAGTGCACTGAGAGAGAGAGAGACTTGCCCTGGCTGGTCCTGTGGACTCCCCTTCCCCCTCCCCTTTGGAGTGAGAAGCTCCTTTACTTCCTTTCACTGCACTGTGTGGCCACAACAGAGCCTGAAATGTGCATCTGGATTTTGAAAGCCGCCCTGCAGTTTGCGGGTGCATGGAGCAGGAGTTCCAGTTTGGTACCAGCTCTGCTTAACTCTCTTGTATTCCTCGACTGCAAGGCCAGAAGGGGCTGTCATGGTCCCCTAGTCCAATCTCCTGCATCACGCAGACCATAGAACTCCAGTCAATTACGATCAAAAACGGTTTTTGGAGAAGGCTGAGGAGATGATGGCTGGAAAGTAGCTTTTTAGTAGCTAATTCAGCTGGCTGGTTGTGTTGAGTTAATTTGTTCCTATTTGACTGTTTGTTTGTAATGCTTCTGGATGTACTGTGCTGGTTTAAGATTGTCTAAAGGGCTGTGTATAGCAGTCTGAGCTTAATATTACTTAAGTCTAAGTACATTCAATATATAGATCATTAGTTATGCCTTCCTTTAAATTAAAAAGTGAAGCAAGCATCCAAAATCATCCTTATTCTTCTGGAAGCAACATCTGTAAAGCCTTAAAGTTTGAGGGCATGGGGGAAAGGAGATGTATAACCCCCACTGAAATATTGAAACAATTTTATTTCTCAGCAATGTAGCTGTGCTTAAAACATTTTTGTTCCCTATTTAAATCACTCCACTAACATTTTCACTGCCATGTTTCATAAATTTTGTCCTTCTCTGAATGCAGGAGTGGAAGATGCTTTCTTAAGAGTAAAAAACCCACATTTGTGTAGCATGATTTCTTTCTAGCAAATCTAGATGAAACCAGGAGTAAACAGGTCCAGATTCCTGAGCCTAAGCTGAATGCCGGCTGTCCACAGGAAAATATCATGTACAAGAGACAGATCTCGCAGACCTTGGACAAGTCTGCTGTTTGACACCAGGGTAAATCAGGTTTCAGAGTAGCAGCCGTGTTAGTCTGTATTCGCAAAAAGAAAAGGAGGACTTGTGGCACCTTAGAGACTAACATATTTATTTGAGCATAAGCTTTCGTGAGCTACAGCTCACTTCATCGGATGCATTTGGTGGAAAATACAGTGGGTAAATCAGCAGTAACTCCATTGCCTCCAGGGCAGAATGAAACTTTAAGCAGTGGAGCCATCTGAACGAAGAGGAAGAGTGAAATATACATAGCTTGGCTAAGGAATGACTCAGGAAGGGGGTTGGGTGGAAGACACCTATAACAGCTTTCATATAATTGAAGGGTAGAAACACAAAGGAGAGAATGGAATTATTTAGGATAGTAAAAACGTAGAACTAGAAGTCGTGGGATGACATAATGAAACAGATGTAGGCTGAATATCAGGAGCTACTTCCCAATCTGTAGAATAATCTCCCTAGGGATATGGTGAAAGCCCCATGCCTGGGCACACTTAAAATTAGACTGAAAACTACAGTACAGCAAAAGTACTGTAGGGGCCAGTCCTGTACTGCCAGCTGTAAGAAGCGTCAGGGGCCCGCAGCTGAACCCAGCCCCAGTTCATTGCCCTGAGTTAACAAACCTGGCCTCCGGATTGGCTGAAGACTGCAGAAGGCCTGGCATCCTGGCTGGTCAATAGTGCTCTATGCCCACAACTGAGGTTCTCATCCTGCTTCCTGATCCTGCTCTCAACTCCCTTCTAGTTCCTGGTTCCACGCCTTGTTTTCTGCTCCTGGTTCCTGCTCACGCGTGGCTCCTGCCCCTGCTTCCTGGACTTGGTATTTGTATTTTGGCCATGGTTCTGACCCTTGTCTCCTGGTTTCTGGCTCTTGGCTATGGCTTTCTCTCTGGACTTGGTATTTGTGTTCTGACCACAGCTCTGACCCTTGGGTCCTGGTCTCCAGCTCTCAGCTCCAGCTCAACCCCCACTTCATAATTCAGCTCCTGATCTGGTCACTAAGCCTGGCTACCTCTCTTCCAACCATTAAGCCAGCCTCCTCCCCTGACCATTAGGCAAGGCTGCCCACAGCCCCGTTGTTACAATAAGCCCTTTCCACTTCTAGATCCCATGACTATGGGGAGCAATCTGTAAACCCAGTCCACTATGTTACACCTCAAGCACTTGAAATACCAAATTTGTGGTTTGGATGAAGTCCCAACCCAACCTTTTCCCTCCATTCATGCTGCCCAGCCTAAGCAGAGAGTATTTAACCCTATTTTCACTGAAGTCACAGCTATAACACCATTGACTTCTCTGGTGCTGGACTGTGCTGGTTGTGAATTGAAACTGACGCCATGGTCTCACTTATATCCCTGGATCATTGCTCCATGTTTATAGTGCATTCCCTTCCTCGTTGTGAACAAACAATGAACTGTTACCAGTGGAAATAAGAAAAAAAAAGATGAAAATAGCTTGCGGGGAAGGTGGGTATGGTGGAAATCTTTTTTGAATTTGAATTTGAATTTGCGGTTCTCAGTCCAGTTCCTAGCTGATAGACATCAGAGGTGCCACATTGATTTACAGCAGATGAGGATCTGGCACTATGTAAAGCACATTTTGGTTTGGACACTGTACATGAATGAGGATCTGCCCAACAGTCAGGGATTAGATCAAAATCTTAGCCCAGAATTCTAACTTTGATGGCATCAGGAACTAGTTCTGAACACCAGTGCGGCACCTGATCCAAATTGTCTAGCTGCCTTCCTAAACTGTGTCAGGGAGATCTCAGGGACCAGCATTGGTCCATGGACTGGTCGTTGAGAAACACTGCTGTAGAAGGCCTTATAGCTGAGAGAATCACTGTTTATGTGTGTGTTATGTCTGTATTCATAAGAGTAAAACAAAACAACCACTCACCAGCAAAAACTATCATGTTGTTTGTGTGAATTATGTGCCAGTGAAGGTGCCGCATTGATAGCTCTGGAGACTAAGGGCATGTCTACATTAGCCTAGTAAGAACTGAACTTCGGACCAGTAATTTCAGGCAGGCATTTGATGTGAGCAACTTTTGGTCACTACAGATCCTGGCTGGCTTTGAAATGGTGATTTAGAGCAAAGGGGATGATTTTAAAAGGGGTTTTATCGGGATAAAAGGTTAAATAGATTTATTATTCCTCGAGATTTGCACAGCGCTGAAAGTGGATCCGGTGCTCACCAGACAAACATGGAGACTTAGAGCCTGATTCCCCTGTCTCTTGCAAAGGTTTTACACCACGTAACACCAGTGACTGTAGCAGGTTTATTCCTGATTTACTGGAGTCCTTATCCCAAAGACCGTAACATCTGAGAAGAAAGCTGGCCTTGGGGTAAAGGCATTGGACTCTGGAGATCTGTGCTGTAATAATATGCCAGGGCATCTGCAAAACTCAGGCATCCCTTTCCCTCAGGCTCAACACCTGCTGATGGATGCCATGTTTCAGGGAAATGCTACCAGCAGTAATACCTGGGTATAGTTTTAAATGTTGCTGCAGTAGCCAGAGAGCTGGAATTGTTATGTCATTAATGACTGATTCTATTCTGTTTGAACTAGTTTACGATGCTGCACCCTTCACCGTGATACACAAACACCTACATACTCACATAGCGTCCTTTCCCACAGTTCTTTCTGTAAGGTCAGCCTCTGTAGGTTTCCTTTTATGCACAGAGCACTCCCCATCATGCCCCTACCCCATTATTGATCATGTATCACTTATATTACAGTAGCACTTAGAGGCTCCAACAAAGACCCAGGGTGTTATTCTGTTCTATATAGGTTCTTAAACCCTTTCATCGCTATAATATCTGAGCACCTTCAGGTCATGTCCTAAGTGACCTGACTAACATCTGTCACATATGGTTTGTTCGTTCTCGTATACCCTAGGGGATAACTGAGTGTGCAGTATAGTAGTTTTTTTAATACGTACAGGCAATTTTAGTGTTCTAGATTCTGTACGAACACATAGGAAGAGACAGTCCCTGCCCCAAAGCAGTTACAATCTAAATAGACAAAACAAAGGGTGGGAGGGGAAACAGAGGTACAGAAAGGTGAAGTGACTTGCCCAAGGTCAGACAGTGGGTCGGTGGCCAAGCTAGAAGTAGAAACCAGGTCTTCTTCATCCCACCCATTGCCTTATCTCATAGGCCATGCTGCTTCTTCATGTGACTCAATCAATGTGACTTAGCCTTGACCTGGAGAAATCACCTCCGAGTCTCCGTTGGCCATTCATCCTTTGCTGTGGACAGTAGGAATTAGATGGCGACCACCATCATTTTTCCCCCTCCGCATATGTCACCAAAGAGTCATCCAGTGCTAACAGCTTTTGGTCACTGCCGACCCAGGAGCGCTTCAAACGAGCAATCTAGGGTGAAAGGCAACATGTTTCCCTGGCATCAGACGTTTTCATGGACATCTGTCCTCCTATCTGCTCCCAATCCAGGGGTAAACGGTTTGACTGAAAGATGTTGCTAAATGCCTTCAGGTTCTTTTGTGCTGGGAAATGCGACATGGAGTGTGGGAAGGTCAGTTCTGTTTTCTTTGCAACTGTCAGCTGCAGTTTGGCTGTACAAGGCGCTTGGTATTTGATGGGGCATTACATAATCCTATGCAGTGGGGAGAATTCTTTGTGTTTATTATTATTGTTATTATTATTTTAAGAATAATATTGTGGTAGCTGACAGTTAATCTGAAATTGTGGATATCTGACATTGAAATGAGAAAACAAAACCAGCACTTAAAATGCCAAGCTCAGCCTTCAGGACTCATTTGACCTTGTAACCAGACCTCCTAGACTGACTGACAGCCTTTTATGGCCAAATTAGAGCTTAGCTGACCTTGTTTATCCTGGGATTCACCTGAGAGACTGCAGACATTCCCAGGTATATTAAGTCGCAAGCTGAAAATGTTTGCTCAGGTATTGCAGACAGAGTTAATTTAGACCTCAGATCCTCACTGTGGCACCGGCTACTGTTCTAAGGAACAATGTGCGGAGGGGCCAATATCAGTTGTTTTGGACTCTCTTTAGAAATTGGTGTCATTTTAAAGGAGAGTTGGACAAAGTCTGGATTCAGTTCTGAACTTTTTCAAAGTTCAGTGGCTGTGTGGGCCCCTGGCTTTTGTTAGCGATGGTTCTGCGCTAGGGTATAGGCTCTGAACAGGCTGGCCTCTGTGCCCCTTCAATCATTAAAGCCAGGAGAGCATGTGTTCAACAGTTATGATTCTTTTATTTTTGCTGTATAAAACATCTAACACATGCAAGCTAGACCATGCCTGCCACTGCATCCTGCAGCAATTTGTTCTGCTCCACAGCCACTGAGCCCTTCCTGCCAACATACAGGTGGCCTTTTAGCTCATCAGCTACTTCCCACATCCTACTTCCCAAATCATTTTTCCACCGAATGCATCCAATGAAGTGAGCTGTAGCTCACGAAAGCTTATGCTCAAATAAATTTGTTAGTCTCTAAGGTGCCACAAGTCCTCCTTTTCTTTTTGTGACTACAGACTAACACGGCTGCTACTCTGAAACCTTTGTGTTAATGTGACCCTAAATGCCTAACTCCACCTATGACAGAGCCCCTGCTTATAGCAAATTCATATCCCCCCCTGCCCACAGAGCAAGCTGCCTAAAGACCATACAATCCCCTCATTTCCTTGCCATGCATCTAGAATCTGATATTTGCTGCCTGTGGGAGTCCTGCATGGACAGGGAGAAGCAGGACGTCAAGATCTGCCATGTGGATCCAAGAGCAGCATTTTGTCCTGTAACTCAGCTGCCAGCGTTCACACCAGAACTGCTGCCTGAGCCCAGCGATCGGGAAGCGATTAGGGGCTTTCGCCTTGATTCACAGTGGGTGGAGATGAATTCTATCCCAGTGTGTCAAAAGCAGCTGCCTCTCTCTGTATAGAGATCACTTGTGCTTTCGACTCCAGATGCCTCAGCCAACTTGACTTGCAGAATTTCTGAATATTTTATTTTGGGGGAAGCAGCAAGAGATGAGAAGGAGCCTTTCCTGAGACCCCTGGACACAGACAGATCCTGTGGTTCCCTCTGGCTTCCTAGCTAGCTGGGCCTCTCCAAGTCCTGGCCTGGATTTATCACTCGTGGAAGAGGCTGAGTAGCTGCTTAGCATCTTCAGGAAGAGTGTTGGCCAACATTTTGGGCCCTAACCGTTTACACAGGTGTGACGTTCCCCTCAGGTGTTATCTGGACCAGTGATCTTCTAGGTCATTCCAATCCTTGACTCTGGGAGCCAGCCTTACCCTGCTCTGCTGTGAGAACCCCCACTCCTGGGCTGTACACGCATAGCCTCTGGCATGTAAGCTGCTCCTTAGATTGTGCAAACGAATGACACTAGCCGATATCTCCAGTCCCGGATACAACCCTAGGAACCTCCGTCTTGCAGTGTCCAGTTATCCCTGTTGGACGCTGCAAGCTTATATGAGTTTGTCAATTTAACAAAGAAATTGATATGTACCAGGCTTGTTACCCCAAGGGGAGTCTCTGACACACTTCAAACCAAACACACTGCTTCAGGTAGAATAAACAAACAGATTTATTAACTACAAAGATAGATTTTAAGTGATTATAAGTCAGAGCACAAGAAGTCAGATTCGGTCAAATTAAATAAAAGCAAAATGCATTCTAAGCTGATCTTAACACTTTCAATGCCCTTACAAACTTAAATGTTTCTCACCACAGACTGGCTGGTTTCCCTTCGGTGCCTCAGTCTCTTGGTGGTGGTGGTGTCTGTAGATGTAGGTGGAAGAGAGAGGAAGAGAATGGCAAATGTCTCTCCTTTTTATCATGTCCTTTCTTCCCCCTTGGCTTTGCCCACCTCCCCTTCAGAGTCAGGTGAGCATTACCTCATTGCAGTCCCAAATTGACCAAAGGAAGGTGGGTGACTCACTCGAGAGTCCAACAGATGCTTTTTTGCTGCCTAGGCCAGTGTCCTTTGTTCCTGTGAGACTGGGCTGGGTTTGTCCCATACATGCCCTGATGAGGTGTGAACTGCCCCTCTGCTCTTGGAGAGTTTTTGCCTGGGCTTGTTTAAAGCCATGAGGATGCATTTTCAGCCTCATAACTATATACATGAAATTACAACCTATAACATTACTGTAACAACAATGCTCAGTGCATCATGAGCCTTCTGAAGACACCTGACATGACAAACTTTGCATTGGATACCACACAATCATTAGACAAGGATGAACATGGGGGTGCTAGGTATTCCCCCGAGGTACAGAGCATCACAACAGGGTTTGATTCTGTCATGTGCAGTTAGCACTGAACACCGCTAGGTGTCTATCAGCAACTGACTCCGCTTCCATAATGCGCCTCTCCTACTTTAATGGACTCCACTGTCTGTTAATTCAAAACAATTTTGGCATCCCAGGGATCTCTTGTAAACGGCTTTGTGCTAAACTCACCCAGCAGAGGTCACATCTGAAGATGGTTATTGCCATAAAACGCACAAGGAAGTGATTATTACACTTCCGGCTTAGAGGAGAGAACAATCAACCGATACAGAACGAGAAGGGAGGGTGGGAAATGTAGCCACAGCTGTTATAGTCAAAACACTGCAAACCACACACGTGGCTTTCCCCTCAGTTTCTTAAAGCTCTATGGACCATCTCCTTCTTACTTTGTTTTTAACTGTTTGCAATCATCCGACTATCACCCCCTCCCCTTTCTTTCTAAAAGTCCAATTTCTATCTCGGAAGCCCTAACCACTATTCCTGCTCTCCCAGCGTGACGGTTTCTGTAAAGGGAAGGAAGGGCCGTATTAGGTGTTTTTGGCAGCAGAGTCTCAGCGACCTTGATCCGGCATTGGGAAGGATCTGACACAAGGGCACTTCTTGCTGCATTGCTTTGAATTGGGGTCCTGGGAGCTGGAACGACAATGAGAGAGAAGAATCAGTTTGCGATTAAGATACAGGACTAGAGCGCTGGGTTCTCTGAATATTTTAGTTTGGGGGGAAGCAGTTTTGGAGTGGAAGGAAAGAGAAGGAGCCTTTACTGAGACCCCTGGACACAAACAGATCCTGTGGTTCCCTCTGGCTCCCTAGCTAGCTGCCACCTCACTGGGCCTCTCCAAGTTCTGGCCTGGATTTATCACTCATGGAAGAGGCTGAGTAGCTGCTTAGCATCTTCAGGAAGAGTGTTGGCCAACATTTTGGGCCCTAACCTTTTCCACTGGGTTTTATTCTGGCATGTGCAGTTAGCACTGAACACCACTGGGTGTCTATCAGCAACTGATTCCACTTCCACAATGCTGCCTCTCCTACTTAAATGGACTCCACTGCCTTTTAATTCAAAATAATTTTGGCATCCCAGAGATCCTGGTTTCAGGAGAGGCTGCCATAGTGTGACAGCCCTCACAGAAAGAACACGTTTCCTGATATCAAACCTAAAGTTTCCTTTTGTTAATTTCATCCAACTTCTCCTTCTACTTCTATCACCCCAAACATTTCCTCTTCCAGATTCCACCTTACAAAGACTCTGTAGATTGTTTGAAAGAGCTCGGATAACTGTGTTCTCCCTTTATCTTTCATTTGCACCCTGCATCTGCACAGAGTCAGGACAGAAGGCCAAAATGCCCAAATGCTGCAAAAGAGTTATGGGTCTGTTATGGGATCCCCTCCAGAAGCAGGAAGTGCCAGGAATCTCCTGAAGAAGCATCTCCTTGGAGTTATCTAAGCCTGGAGAAACATCTCCATTGGAGCTTTGCCAGTTCACCTGAAACGTGAGAGCCCCACTAGGTTTCTTTACCTTGCTAGTTGAGTTCTCAGTCCATTCATAAGTCCAATTATTTGTTGTCCGTGAGTCCTCTAGCTTTTGGGAGCTCAAAACATTTCTTTGAAGAGATCCGTACCCATCTCTGAATGTACGCTATGCTCTGGTAAATAAAGAGACTTCAACGGGAGGCAGTTTGTCTTGGATCCCAAAATTCAAGTGCATCCCAATGTTAGGAGCTGTAGGAGATGGCAAATAAGGACTGGAGAACTCGACCACTGATGAACAGTAAGAACATAAAAATGGCCATACTGGGTCAGACCAATGGTCCATCTATCCTGTCTTGTGACAGTGGCCAGTTCCAGATACTACAGAGGAAATGAACAGAACAGGGAAATTTTGAGTGATCCATCCCCTATTATCCAGTTCCAGATCCTGGTAGTTGGAGGTTTAGGGGTATCCCGGAGCATGAGGCTCCATCCCTGCCCATCTTGGCTAATAGCCGTTGATGGACCTTTCCTCCATGCAATTACCTAATTCTTTTTTTAACCTAGGTGAACTTTGGCCTTCACAACATCCCCTGGCAACAAGGTCCAGAGGTTGATTGTGGATTGTGTGAAGAAGTACTTCTGTTTTTAACCTGCTGTCTATTAATTTCATGGGGTGATCCCTAGGTCTTGTGTTATGACAAGGAGTAAACAACACTTTTTCTCCATACTATTCATAATTGTATAAGCCTCTGTTGTATCCCCCCTTACACTGATTTCTGTCCTTCTGCCTGGGGGGCTTCAACACACCAGGGATTGAACTGTGAACCTCCAGAGCTCAGAGTATGAGCTGAAGCTCTCTGTAGCTAGGGTTGTAACTGACTCAGCTGCTCTGTGGACTGGATACAGGAGGTGACCAATAACTTTCCCTCACCAGTGCGTTTTATACCTCCTCTGATCAAAGGAATAAGTAGACAAAGAGTGGGAGAAACGTAGTATTATCATCCCCTGGAAATTAATTGAAGGCCCATTGTTATGGTTGTTTAATATTGCACTGGACAAAGTCTATGGGACTAGACTATAAGGAACAATTTTTCTTTAGCTGGGTGGCAGAGAAGACCAACCCACAGATGTTTTTCTTCTCTAATGTCTATGAACATCCGGTGCCCGAAATGAGACAATACAATGGGAAAACTACCCTTAAAAAAAGGAGTAGGGTTTAGGTTTTCCAATGGACCTATGTGAGTGAGATGCTCAGCTCCCATTGGCTTTTCACCCTAACTTTGCTAAAACCTTGTCCAAAAAACCCAGCCTAAAGCTGTTAAATGACTAAATCCATTCTCTCTCTTTGCATCGAATCAAACATTTCAGGAAGTGACAGAGCCCTCTCAAGGGCTACCCTGTGAAACCTTCACTCGCACTGAGTAGCAAAACCAGTGGGATAACTTGCAGAGTAGGGTAAATCTGCTAAAGAATACTGTAAATCTGGTCTCAATTTAGGCCCCAGTTCTGCACTGGAGCCACGTGAGCGAAACCCCACTGACTTCTACCAAATGGAATCAGAAGTTTTACTGGTTGGAAAAAGAGCTCAGGAGATATGGTGGCCCATCCTGTCCATTCATAACTAGATCATCAGGATTTCCCACCTTTTTCCAAGTGGGCTTTTAAGCAAGGCACATAGGGTCTGCTCCTATGGAAGTCAATGGGAATTTTGCCATTAACTGGAGCTAGTCAGAAAATGGTGTGTATGGGGGGGAGGGTTTGGAAAATTGAGTTTTCACTGGAAAATTGAAATCTGAAATATTTAGATTTTGAAAGGGTGCCTCAGGGGAGCTGTAGTTTGGATGCCTCATGCTCCCATTCTCCTCTTCAGGCTGGCGCCTTGGTTAGACTTCTCCCACAATGCATCACAAGCCTCACCTCCTGGTGAGGGAAGGCAGTGCATCATGGGAGATGAAGTCCAGCTCATGGAGGAGAAAGAGAGTATGAGGCACCTGAACTGTAACTCCCATGAGGCACTGCAGCAGCATTTCAGAATCCAAACAGCTCTGTTTTCTGGCGTTGAGGGTTTTTGTTTTTTTTTTTTATAAAAAATTGAAATTTTCTGTGAAAAACAGAGAGGGTTTGTTTGGGTTTTTGTTTTTTTTTTTTTGTATGAAAAACCTTGGGTTGAACTGTTTTCTGTTAAACAGTTTTAATGGAAAATTTTCAGCCAGCCCTACCGCTGACTTCAGAATCAGGCCTCAAAATGGCTTGTGCCTCCATTTTCCTACCAATACAATGGTTCTAGTATCCTAGGGGTGGGGTGTTGGATTTAATTAATTTATGTTTGCAAAGCACTATGAGATCTTGGTTCACAGGCGCTCTATATGTGTAAATTATTATTATTCGTTATTGTTAGTGGTGCACAGGCCACTGGCAGGGTATGAGCAGGTTCCGATGCCTGGCGTGGTGTTCGGTAGCAGGAGAGGAAAGGCACGGATCTTATATTTTAACTAGTTCAAACTGGAAGAAGTTTATGATGAAGAATAGTGCTGAAAGTCAGTGTGGCCTAGTGGCTAGGAAATTGCACAGTAAGGCAGGACATTTGGCTTCTATTCCTGGGTCTACTTCATGACTTTGGGAAAATTGCTTTACCTTTCCCTGTCTGTTTCCTCTGCCACACTTTGTTTGCTTTGCCTATTTAGATGGTTAGCTCTTTGGGGGCAGGGACTGTCTCTCATTATGTGACCACATACCACCTAACACAACAGGGTCTTGATCTTGCCTGAAGTTACCGTATTGCCTATGACAAGTAGTAAGGAAACAGAGCTAGGGGCATACAGTGTTTTCTCTTTTAGGGCTGGAAATTGGTGTCCCAGCCTGAAACCCATTTCTGGCTCTTGAAGTGCCTGTGTGGAGGTTAGCCACCTGCCATTGCACTATTGATTTAAGAAAATAAATATTATCATTTCAGGTGTTGGCGACATTGGGAGAATACTCCAGTGTGGCAGAAATGTGTTTTCAACACACTGCCCTCCACTTGAATGTTGTTTGCCTTCACCATCAGGCAATTAAATTTTAAGAAAACTCTTGTCCCCCGGGTTTGTCATCACTCGGGTGAGCACTAACCCTCCGTGCACAATTCCAAACAGGGAGCAAACTCTGGGGGTTGTCACTTCAGGACATTGCAGTGACAGACTGAGTGCACTGCTCAGATCTGCATGGTCTGCCCTCTTATCTGCTTCTGAAGCAAAGGAAGCTGGGGAAAAAACTCACTGAGGTTCCTTTCAGACTTGCGATTGTGGAGGCAGGAGTCAGAAGGATGCTATTATAGGCAAGCTAAAGGTTTATGACGCCTACTGATTCTGACATGTGCTATCAGCAGATCCTCCAATTAGTTACAGGTTCTGTTAATCTGTTAAGGCTCCAAGTCGTAACCTGAAGCACTGACCTACCCAAATGGGTCCCAAACCTGCTTCTGTAGGAGTCAAAGGAAAAAATCCCTTAAATCTGAAAGCCCTAATTCTGCCTTCACTTTTACCCTATCCCCAGCACCATCTCTGTGTTCAGAGACTGGATCTGGCCCTTGATAGCTAGTTACTTAAATCAGCCATTCTGATGCTGATCATTTGCAAACCTTAAGAAGCAGCTGAGCGTGACGGAGCATCTCCCAGGGCTGGATTTATTGTCACCACCATCTGGGAGGAAGAAAACTCAAATGTAATTTGTGCACTGGGTGTCTGAGTGACTCCTAGAGCCTGTGAAGTAGCAGTGCAGCCAACACTGGGTCTAATACAGAGCCTATTGAAGCTAGTGGAAAGATTCTCATCGACTTCAAGGGGCTTTTGAGTCAGGTGTATCTAGGGTGACCAGATAGCAAGTGTGAAAAATCAAGATGATGGTGGGGGGTAATAGGTGCCTATGTAAGAAAAAGCTCCAAAAATCAGGACTGTCCCTATAAAATCAGGACTTCTGGTCACCCTAGGTGTATTCTCCCTATAAGAAAATATGAAGATGAGGTTACCTAGAATCTAGATTTGTACCCAGAGCTGTGCATGTTTCATCTGATGCTGTCAGGGGGGTCGGAACATTGTGGGACAATTCTGAAGTCTTTAGCAGCAATGGGAACAAAGATATCCAAAGACTTCAGTATGCCCAAACTGACCGGAAGAGGCTGAGAGCCTCAGTTCCAAAACAGTAGCTAGTAAAAATATCACATCAGCAGCTTCCTTTGCCCCAGGGCCATTTGGAAAATTACAGTAAAGGTAGGGGACAAACCTGTTTCAAAGGATAGATCTCCGTCCTTTGAGCACTCTGTTCTGTGCCAACCGCATAGGGATTATGACACACATTTGAGCAGTTCTGGTTCCATCCAGTAGAGGGCAATGATTCATATGCACACCAGCTTGCTGGTTACACTGTATTACAAAACAGTTAATATAATTTCCGCAGGTAGCCTCACTTTGATATTTGCATAGTGTTATGTCCTGCTTGGTGGTACGTCTTGCAGGTGCTTAGGCCCCAATCTGGGAGGTATGGGTAGTGAGGCCTAGTGGTTGGAGTCAGGAGACAGAAACCGGAGCTGGTGGTCAGAGTGGGAGCCAGAGTCAGAACTCAAAGCAACGGTCAAAGTCGGAGTTGGAGTCAGGGGACAAGCCAGAGTTGCAGTCAGGAGTAGCGTAGAGGAGCAGGAATCTGGAGCAAGGCAGGAAATCAGGAACTGGGAGCAGAGGAGAATCTGGGATAAGGAGGGCAGAGACAGGTACAAAGACAGGGCTCACAAGTCAGGCAAGCAGGCACGGTCCAAAGTGCTGTCAGCCAGCCAGGGATTCACCTAGTTAATCAGACAATTTTCCGTGTCTCCTTCTGGCTGAAATAGTGCATCCGAGCCAATTGGTGAGGCTGGACAGCTCCGCCAACCAGGAACTTTGTGGGCAGACCCGCTGGGGAGCAGACCTGTATTAGCCCCCTTTTCCAGTGATTGCAGTGAGGCAAAGGCTCTGGTCTAAGTACTGCCTGGGGCTTCACAGACCTGGGTTCAAGACACCTGACTTGTTTGAATGTTCAAATGAGTTTGCTCCGATTGTGTTGGTGAACCTTCACAGTGCACTTACCATGAATGTTCTAATGAATGATCTTTACTAGAGTGAGTACTTGTGAAAGATGGGTTTTAAGCTGGTGTATGCAACGATTCAGCAAAAGTGAGTTTCAAGCAGCAAAGCTACTCAACAGCTAGGAGAACTGTAAATTTTACACTCAAATTTGCACTGTTGTGGTTGAGTGAACTAAGACAACCAAAGGGGAAACAGAGCAGTTTTGTGTTTGATTCTGATCTCACATGGTTTTACACCAGTGTGGAAGGAAAACAGAATCAGACTGATGTAACAAACTCATTGCAGATTTCAGGTATTTTGGATTAACCGTTCATGAGCAATGTGCTAGACCAAGATGTAGCTCTTGAGAATTTTGCCAGTAATTGAAAAATGTTGGGCGCACTTGAGAATTTTGCAGCGGGTGGACGGAAACAGAAGAGAAATGTGTTGAATAAACTGTTTGTTATGAATTATTCACCCACCTTTAATTCAACGGACAGATTTATTACAGTTATTTGAAAGAGAAAAGTCCTCAGTGGATCTACATCCATCTTTCCAGTATTTATTCAGTTTGCCTAATTATTTGACCCTAATCTTTAAAGGTTTCTAACTTTCTATTAAATATACCCAAGAGTAAATGTATTTCTGGTTTATTTTAGAAATGTAGGGCTGGATGGGACCACATCTTTGGGAAAAAAAAAAAAGCACATTTCCACAGAAAATCACTACTATTCTTCCTCTAAAGAGTCCTGTTTCAATGGAAAGTTTTTTTCAGATGAGAGAGAAAACCCAAAGTCCTTACCACTTCTGGTTATGAAAGTTCCCATGGTACTTTTTATTGCAGGAGTGTTTAATCCAAGGATCCTAGCACAAACTAGGCAATAGAGAAAGGAGGGAGAAGTGGTTAGGGTGCTGATTTGGGACTTGAAGGACCTTGGTTTAATTCCCTTCTCTGCCACAGGATTCCTGTGTGACCATGGGCAAGTCACTTAATCAGTCTGTGCCTCAGTTTCTCATCTGTAAAATGAGGATTACAACTCTGCCTCACAGGGGCGTTGTGAGGATCAATACATTAAAGATCGCGAAGTGTAATAGGGGCCATATAAGTGCCTTAGATAGATAGATAGATAGATAGATAGATAGATAGATAGATAGAATTACCTGCTTCCTACCTAAAATTCTCCCTGCTTTTACAAATGGACACAGTGTTCACCACTTTGTCCTAAACTGTTTAACAGTGCACAGCAACACTGTACAACAACTTCTGCCTCTCATCCCAGAAATGGCTGTACTGCAGGAATGGATGAAGTGAAGTGATATAGATATAGATAGATAGATATTGTGAAAGGGTCAGGCCAGATGGCTACAGGAGAGTGACAGAAGGTAGATACATTAGCCCTAGATTAAACAGGTCCCTTATTCCTGAGTAAGATAATGGGCTGTTCCAGAACAATCAGGAAGTTGCTGGAACCAATTATGGCAGGCAGGCTAATTAGGACACCTGGAACCAATTAAGAAGCTACTAGAATCAATTAGGACAGGCAGGCTAATCAGGGCATCCGGTATAAAAAGGACCTCACCTCAGGTAGTGAGGTGTGTGCAAGGAGCTGGGAGCAAGGTGTGCTGCTGGAGGACTGAGGAGTACAAACGCTATCTGGCATCAGGAGGAAGGTCCTGTGGTGAGGATACAGAAGATGTTGGGAGGAGGCCATGGGGAAGTAGCCCAGAGAGTTGTAGCTGTCACGCAGCTGTTACAGGAGCCACTGTAGACAGTTGTGATCCACAGGGCCCTGGGCTGGAACCTGGAGTGGAGGGTGGGCCTGGGTTCCCTCCATCCCCACAACTCCCTATTGGATACAGGAGGAGTTGACCTGGACTGTGGGTCCCACCAGAGGGGAAGGTCCCTGGCCTGTCCCCCGACTCCTAGGTGGGCCAGCAGAGAGTGATGAAGTTAGCTGAGTGGACGGCAAGTTTGAGCCACTAGCAAAAGTGGCCAAACTGAAGGCTGCCATGAATCTCTGAGGTGAGCAAATCCACCAATAAGCGCAGGACCCACCAAGGCAGAGGAGGACCTTTGTCACAATATATAAATACTATATTAAACTGACTACTATATACATATGTTAGTTTATTACTGTTTATTACAGTATTTATATATATGTGGCTGGAATCAGGATTGCTCAGCTGTGTGCCATAAGCCCTATACTGCTAACAGCCAATGGAGATTTTCTAGTGGTGCTAGTGGCGGGGGGAGAGGGGCTGTGCCTTTGGAACAGGAGGATCAAAGTTCTATATCGATTGCCATCATGAAGCCCTGAGTATCCAGGAGAGGTTCCCTGACTTGTTACAATGTAATGGCAAGGATGCTTTGCATTTCTGTGCTTCCTTGGAGCCAGAATGACCCATCCATACATGATACTGTTTGTAACGGGCGTTGGAATTTTTCTGGCATGGACTCCATAACTCTAAAATCATTGGGTTAACTTTTCATAAGTGCCTGAGTACCCCTGAAGGTCAGTGGGCCTTAAGCTCCTAAGGTGCTTGGGCGTTTTTGAAAACATTGCCCATTATCAGGCATACTAGCCATCTGCAAACGTCCTGTTGGCAAGTAAACACTTGCTGAAAAATTCCAAACAAGCTTTGATACAACGAGTTGCAGTAACAAAAGAAACTGCCACATTTGTTAAACAAATGTGCAAGTTGTTTTAATCACAGTTTCTCTTGGCAATTAAAAGCAATTTGGCCTCTTCCTGCTAACATCTCTGTCTCCAAAGGCAGAGAAGATGCTAGCTTCTTGCACCATTTTGACTCAGTGATTTGCATCAATGTGAGTGAGTAGATAATTGGGTCTTTTATATACTAGCTGCAAACAGGACAAGAGACACAAGACAAAGTTGCTATAGGGGCTGGCTTTTAGAGATGATCAGCAACATCCCATTGACTTCAGGGGCTCAGCACCTCTTCAGATGAGGCCTTTTGGTTACCATTATTATTTATGTGTTAAACAATCCGATCGTTGCGTGGCCCATACTTATGAGAAAGCTCTTTATAACGATTAAGGAGGGCCACATGCCAGGAACAAAATATTTTCCCACTAGGGAAAGGTCATCTGTGAAATTTCATGAACAATTGCCATGTTCTCTAAATGGCCCTCTTTTTTGTAATTGCGTGTCAGACCAAGTGCACTCAAACTGTAAGCAGTGTTTGATACAAGGAGAGTGAAATGAGATAATCCATGTTTTCATCATTCATAGGCCGCTCTTTTCACAGGCCGTGGGCCGTACTTTATTAGGTTGAGCAGCTCTGGGCGGGCAAGAAAGGCCCGGGCCTTTCTCATCAGTATGAGAATAGTCCAGTGAATGGTTTCCAAGTGTTTACTCAGCATTTGTCTCGTGGTTCATCAGAGGAATGGGGAGGTGGGGTGCCGACAGATCTTTTGTCCGTCTGAACTGCCTGATGTGTTATGACAATGTTCCATGAATATGCAGAATGGCAGAAGGGATTAGACCCAGCACAATTCCCCTCTGGCACTTTTTTTTTTTTTGCCTGGGATGTTCAGAGCTTTAAGGGTGACCTGTTCACAGTCAGGGCACCAAACATCAGATTTTCCTGTAGATAGGGGTGTAAAAATCCCACACTTGTCCAAAGTTGTTAACATCTGACTGGAAGGTTGGCCAGTCTTATCTCACGGCCTTCTCTTTATAATGTTTCAACTGGCGCTAATGGCCTAATCAAAGGCATTGTTTTGTAGGAAACGTGTAAATATTGGGGCATAATTAACGCTTGAGTCAATCAATCACACATGGAGTCCAGGCCAGTGATAGCTCTATTGGCTTCTGCTGAACAGAAAGTTTCTGCTACTTCCTGATAAATCTTTTCTTCTTGCTTACCATAGTCCCAGAGATGTTAAGACACAGGCTGGCCATGTCTACACTATAGTGACTATAGGGGCGTAGCTATAGTGCCATAGCTATGCTGACATAACCCTGTAGTGTAGAGGCAGCCTACGGTGATGGAAGGGGTTCTTCCAATTGACATAGGAACAGCCCTCCCCAAGCAGCAGTAGCTAGGTCAATGGAAGCATTCTTCAAGTGAAGTAACAATCTCTCTATACCTCAGTTTCCCTATTTGTACAATTAACACAATTCCGGCTTTCCTCAGAGTGGTGTTGTGAAGGTATATGTAAGAGAATATCACCCTAACGATGCCACAGGCCATTCTTTCTCATATGGAAACTCACTGATAGTTTTTCTGAAAATCCCCTTTGGTTCTGACTTTTATATCGCTTCCTCTTTACCTGCAAGTTTCCAGCCACTTGCCAAGACTCCATCCAGCCACCAATACTAGCGATGGTGGTTATACAAGGGCAGAGTCATTAAAATCAACCTGTTTGCATTTGAGCTAATTCTGTTGTTGAAACTACTTAACTCCTCAACAACTGGCATGGTTTTGCTGCCTGTTTGTCATCTTTTCTCTTAGCCCCACATCCCCACGGTTATGTAAAGGCCTTAATACTGGTTTGCTATAGGTCTAGATGTATCCTTTCACTGTCATTGCTGTTTCAGTTGTGCCCACGCACCTCCGTTTCTCACCTTGGGCAAGTCACTTCATTGCTCTGTGCCCTCAGTTTCCCCTCTGTAAAGTGAGAGGCAAGTTGCCTATTCATGATGATCATTTTAAGAATAATTTGTTTGAGGTTTTTCCATGTCTATACACGGAAAGGACTTAAGCAAGAAAACATACCACCGAGGAATAAAATCCATTACAATCTGAAAGTTTATTTGAAAATAAAAAAGAATAGCTTTAACCTGCATCAATCATTGCAACAGAATTAAACACATTTAATTCCGACACCCTGTAATCTCACACAGACATCAGGCAGAAATAAGAAGCCAAGTCGTTTGGAAAGGAAAGCAAAAAGAGAGAAGAGAAAGTAAAGGGAACACAGAGAGAGAATGAATCATTGGACATAAGTCAACAACTAACTAATGAGAGTTAGGAAGAAAGTTCCTCTATTGGGCAGGTTATGCCACTTTTATCCACTGCAGTATAAAGTTTCTTGCAACTTCCTCTGAAGAATCTGATACTGACCAATTTTAGAGACAAGATACTTGACTAGATAGGCCATTGATCTGATCCATTCTGGCAATTCCTCTGTTCCAGTGACCGAGATCCTTCTCTCATTCAACCATAGTCACCGATTTAATTTGCATCCTCATTTGTTGCACAGAAATGGAAAAGTGCACTTATTAGTACTTGTAAAAGTGCCAAGCAATAGTGCTCCCACACCTCGGGAGACTGACCAAACAGATCTCACTGTCTTGAGCATCAGAGGTTTTCCCCTTTTCAACTTAATCCCACTCTTCCTAGGTACACCCCCACCTCATCACCTTTTTCTCCAGTGCTTGCAAACTCCAAATTCAGCATTCATAGTTTATTGTACCAACACTGCTGATTAGTTCCTTCAATCTTTCTTCCTAATCCAGCTCCCCCACCTTCAACAAACCACTTGGTCATATTTGTTGGTTTTCCTCTTAATTTAATTTCCCAGGATCTTTCTGGTGTTGAGTTGCCTAGAACTACAAATAGTATTCTGGTGATGGTCTTATTAGTAATATACAGAGAGAGACTATCATTATATCCTCTGTGTGCAGCCCAACATTGAACGGGCTATTTTTGCTGCCACACAGCTCCTATTTAACGTGCTGTCCACTGTCAACTCTAGCTCTCTCCCTGTATCCTCTGTCTAGGTGATCACACCAGGTCCATCACCATAACGTTCTTACTGATTCTCTGGTGTCTTCCTCCCTCCCATCTGCTGTTGCCTACCCTGACCTGTTAGAGTCCCTAACCGCAGCATATTATAGGAAGAAAAGAACTTGCAATAAATTAAAGCACACTTAAAATAACCCATGTAGTTAAACCACCACCTAAAACAGTCAGAACAATGTTTTAATTTTATTTCATGCAAAGGAAACCAATTGTGTTATATATATATACACACACACATGCTAACACTATAATATATAGTGGGGGAGACCTTTAACACACAAACACACACACACACAAACAGACTAACACTAACACCAGAATGTATAGTGGGGGAAACCTTTAAAACACACACACACACACACACACACACACACACACACACACACACACACACACACCCCATAATGTATAGTGGGGGAAACCTTTCAAATAGAGATATTGATTAGATGCCTCTGGAAGGACACTATTATGTCTAATGGTTAAATCATGGGACATCTGTGGTCTGCTCCTGGCTATGCTACTGACTTGCTGTTCTTCCTTAGACAAGGCACCTTGTGCTTTGCTGTCTTTCCCATTTATAAACTTAGATTAGGAATTGTTAATTTTACTATCTCAGAGAGCATGGTGAGGTTTAATTTGTCCAATGCTTAGCACAAAGGGGCCCTGGTCCATCACTAGGGCACCTTGGTGCTACTGTAATACAAATCATGTGTTATGCAGAAGGTCAGACTAGGTGATCATAACTGTCCCTTCTGGCCTTGAAATCCATGTCCCCATTTAAATTGTAAGTTTCTGTGGTCCCTAGCACATGGAACCCTGGTTCTCAATGTGTCCCTCTGGACCTATCATACTATAGGTTATAAAAATGCAGGTCAGAGTTGAGGTCTCCAATCTTTACAGCTACACAACACAAACTCAAGTTTCCGAGGGGTAGCCATGTTAGTCTGTACCAGCAAAAACGAGGAGTCCTTGTGGCACCTTAGAGACTAACAAATTTATTTGGGCATAAGCTTTCGTGGGCTAAAACCCAGTTTTAAAACTTAAACTTTAAAAGCTTATGCCCAAATAAATTTGTTAGTCTCTAAGGTGCCACAATAACACAAACTCAGTGTCCTTAAGGTTTACCCACCCTTGTTGATGGAAGAAATGAACATGTATACCATCATTTTGGCATCAGCATATTTCACTGTACTAATGTGCTGGGAAGCGTAAGTATCTGCTATCAAGTGGGTTGGTCTACAGGCAATCAGAGACCTTGATAAAGATGATGGATGTGTTAAGGCTAAATAGAGGGAGCAATTAAGCCCCTTTATGAAGTGATAGCGGGAAACATTAGGACACTACCACCCAAGTCTTTAGGCTGTGTGGCAAAGCCTGAGCAGAGTTAAGCAGCATGGGCTAGCATATTTCCTTGGGAGTAGTTTCTAGGGGCTAGAGATTGCTCAGCAAACTGTGTGTTAGAAGTAGAAAGCCCACAGAAAGCCAGCAGATGGTAAGAAGCAATCGTGAGTGTGGTCCTGAGAGAGCAGAGAGAAAACTCCTTGGGACACGGGACTGACTGGAGAGGCAGGCTTGGAAACCGTGAGCAAGGAAACTACCTTGTATTGATTGTTTCCAGTGTGTTCAGGGAAATGGTACTTTGTGTACATTCTTTGTAAATAAAGAAGCTTGCACCAAAGAGATACAAGACTGTATCGTCAATTTCTCCTCCTAATGAAAACAACCTGTCAAGCCCCCAGGTCTGAGTGGTAACAGTACAAACATCCATGCTCCTTAGATAAAGACATTGATGAATGGCTGTTGCTGAGGTCCTGCAGGTATAGGTACTTTGATATGCACCCTGCAGTGCATGACTGGCTATTCTAGAGTGACTAGTGATGGGTGAGCTATGAAAGTCCTCCAGGGCTGGTTCAACTAGGATAATGACACCCAAGGATTTGGATACTCCTCCAAACCACTTGAGCCTGCCTAATTATGGTGGAAATCAGAGTGTTCTGATTATCTCTGTTCCAGCTAGAAGACACAAGAAAAGAGGTCAGAACCTTTAAAAATGGAGTGCGTGTTGGGGGGAGTTAACCAAATTTCCAGGAGCCTCAGGAAATGCCTGGGTTGGTTCTCCCATCTCTCAATAAGTGTATCCTGGGAGCAGAGAGACTGTCTCAGATCAGATGAATACAAGACAAATAGTGTGAGTCATGTTTGTCCAGTCTGTGATGGCCAAGCTTAGCCCTGCATCATCATCTGTCTTGCTTTATCATGGTGGAGGATGTGATTAACACAGGCTTGTCTGAGGCATATGTGCATTACCCTCTATTTTGCTTACAATGCAGGTAGGTGAAATAGGATGGTTTTAGCTACCGAAGTTCATCGCTGACCCCCTTGCCATAGTCGTGCCAGATCCCTGTACAAGAGATAGTTGAGTTCCCAGGGACTTGGCTTTCCATATATATTCAATATATTAACAGAGGGTTTGCACCAGGCTTTGTTCCCATCTGGCCTGGAAATAACCCACCTTTCACCAAATGCATCTATGTGGAGGAGGTGATGCCAGGGTGCACACACCTCTCAGGAAGTCAAGGAGCAGGCCGACGCATCAGGAGAGCTCTCCCCCTCGGCAATGCGCACCCTGTGAGTGGAAGTCAATTTCCTGTCACTCATTAGCTGTTCAACCTGTTTTTTCTCTTTGAGTCCTCAGGAGTCTTGGCTGAGGCTCTGTGTTTGATCTTGGACTGTTAGTGTATAAGGAACACCTTGCCTTCCCCAGTGAGGCCATGCCTCAGTTTCCCCTCCTGTACTCTGCAGTATTCACATACCAGACAGCTGATGGTCCAACTAGAATCTCCATCCTGAGATCTGGATTGTTGGTACTGAATGCTAAAGTGCTCACCCTTTGGCCGTCTATCCAAGCACCCCAAGTCCTTCCTGGCCTTTCCCCACAGCTCTCACAATCACCCTTGGATCAGGGCTTCACAGCCCCCTGGCACAGCTCCATTGGTCCCACTCTGGAACCTTCATCATTGCACTTCTCCAGGCAGCTGTCCTTCTCTGCCAGTCTCCAGGGAGAGCCTCCTCCCAGCTCTTTCCTGGTCCCTGCTCTCTCCAGCCTCAGAGAAAGGCATCCCCCTTTTTATAACAGTTGCCGTACCCAGCCTGCAATCACCCGATGCTCCTCATGTGACTTTTCCCATTCAGATGCTCTCCCCAATTGTGGTCATCAGCTGGGAGACCCTCAAGTCCCCTGATTCAGGGGAAAACCACGAACAGAAGAAGCTGGGCCCAAACTCCCTTAAAGAACAAGCCTCCCGATGACAGTTTGATACGACCCTGAGCCAGTACAATTGCTTTAGAATCCCTGGGGGTTTTAATGCAGAGATCAAGGGCAGAGTATACGCCATGGTGGTCATGGGGGAAATTCATCTCTGTGCAAAGGACTAATGTATCCTGAGGACTTAAGTGGCGCATAAGTCTCATATTGGTCCCTGCATGGGGGTAAACTCTACCCATGATAACTGTTGGGTATATTCTGCCTTTTAATTCATTGACTTAGGACTTAAGTGGTGCACAGGGCCCATGCTGTCTGGGGGGGAATCTCACCTGATGTGAGTATTGCAGCCGTCATTGTGAATGTCATGATGTGCCACACTAAAAGCAAAGCAAATCCCAGAGCCTTGCTGAGACTCTTTTCATTGCAGTGGAAGGCGCACGAATGGCTTGTGCTCCCAGGCCATGGGGAGGAGGCTCATTAGAGACGCCTAGGTAGGTAGGTGGATTAGCGGACCTTTGTTTCAGGATCGTGTAGGAGTCTGGCAAAAGCCTAGAAGAATGGCTGCAGGCAGATAGGATTTAGGATGTGAGACAGGGAAGGAAATTCTCTATGACAGAGGTTCGCTCAAAGCCTACAGGGCAGGGACAGACCCTGGTGTTACAAATGAGCTATATTGCCCCTGGCAGGAGCATTACACAAAGAGACAAGACAAGTGGAAGCAAGACGACAATGGGAGAGGGACTGTGACTGCCAGCCCTGAAAGTATTAGCACTAGTGGGCCAGGCTGTTAGAGGAGAGCACCAATAGGCCACGTAGACAGGGAAAGCTGCACAGTGACAGCCAGATTTCCAAGGACTCAGAACCCACAACTCGAGCCATATTTTCAAAAGACCTCTGCTCCCATTCACATTAATGGCCTTCACAGATAGTCAATTAGTGACTCATAGTGCTTAGATACTATGCTGGAGGTACCTTAGACCTACAATAGATAGATTAGAATAGATCCTGGCTCCCCTTTATAACAGATGTTTAGACAAGCAAAGCAGAAAAACCGTATGGTGTGCATCTCCCATTGAAATTGTCCCAAAAGGATGCTCATTGAGTCTGGATGCAGTGTGTGATTGGTCCTGGAAAAATGAGACAGCCCAGATCCAGAGGACCAGATTGATAGCACTAGAGCCTGAAGTACTAAACACCAGGAGAGGTATGGCACATGAAAAGGTATAGATCGTGAAACCCAGTTATTCCTCATCACCCTGTTTGGGAGGGACCCCTTCTAAGCGTAGGAGGTAGAACCAGTCAGAAAAAAGGAGGGTGAAGTTTCCATGGAAAATTTCAATTGAAAAGGAAGTTTGTTTCCATGGAAAATTTATAGGTTTGCTAGTGAAACCTCAAAAACTGAAATATTTCCGCTAACAACTGAAATATTTAAATTCTGCACTGCCACAGCAGTGTCTCATGAGTGTTGTAGTTTGGGCGCCTTATGCTCCCTCTAGTGAGGAGCCATGAAGAAGACTAAGTAAATGTGGTACTTTTCATGGGGTGTTTTGTCCCACAGACCTGTATTCGCTCACTCGTCGTCCATATACACTCCACTGCCCTTCACCATATAGGGCAGGGATTACACTGTAAAATAAGGACGGGGCATCTGCCCCCCAAGGGATCATGGGCCCCTCACGTCTGTGTCGAGGGATGTGGGTTGGGCAAGTAGAGTTGCTGGTTGAAACCCCCAAAATATAAACTGAAAACCAAAATTGTGGGAGGTTGGTAAAAATAAATAAATTGGGTTGTTGGGTTTTTTCTGGAGGCAAGCCCGACAAATTGAATCAAATGGGTATTTCCTGCAGAAATGTTGGGGTTGATTTTTTTTTTTAAAGCCTTTTTTTTTTTTTAATCAAAAAATGGTTCAAACCAGCTCTCGTGATGGCCTTCTTACAAAGATCCAGACTGATTTTGCCAATTGCTTTCTATATGAATTTTTCCCCTCAATATAGTACATGTTGGCTTACCAATATTTGCGTTGAGTCCCAATGATGGCCAGGGAAAATGAATTGTTCATGTCATTATTTTAAAAAAAAAAAAAAAAAAAAGTAACTAATGTATAGGCAGTGAACTTATAACGCAGCCCCTCATGACCCTCCAGACTCGCCGTGTTGAAAGTTTGTGATGACTCCTGAATATTGACAGGTTTCAGAGTAGCAGCCATGTCAGTCTGTATCCGCAGAAAGAAAAGGAGGACTTGTGGCACCTTAGAGACTAACAAATTTATTTGAGCATAAGCTTTCGAGAGCTACAGCTCACTTCATCGGATCAAGTGAGCTGTAGCTCACGAAAGCTTATGCTCAAATAAATTTGTTAGTCTCTAAGGTGCCACAAGTCCTCCTTTTCTTTTTCCTGAATATTGGTTCATCATGACCCCCTTGGCTTGCACCACGGCTGCTCTTCAACTTCCCCAGCTGCTGCTTTTGAGTGTGAACATCTTCACCAGCCTCCTCTTGCAGGCACATCAGTCTAGGCAACAAAGTCTCTGACCCAGCCCTTCAAGTCTGAGTCATTGCAATGCCCCCCTTCCCGCAAGCCCCATCGCCGTCTCACACTCTCCCTTTGGAAAATGGGAGTGGGTGGTTGAACATTTCCTGGTTGCATTCATGCATGCCTGAGAAGGTGTGACCTCCTTCTCATACCATCTAAACAAAGACACGTCCATGTTCGTGTCTGAGACACTAAATCCCCGAGTCGTCTCCCATCAGAAGCCATGTCTTGATGGGGTCCCCTGTTCTGATGCATATATTGGATTGCATGGAACTGCCCTGGTGGTGGAATCTTCACTTCCATGTTGGGTGCAGGTCCTCAGAGAGCTCCTCTGGAGGCGGAACTGGGGCAAAGGGAAAGAGAGGACTTGTGACTTCCATCAGCACCAGGATGAACTTTACTTCCCTATCCATTGCACAGGGCAGGGATAGAGAGTGCAGTGCCCTGTGAATGCCTGAAATGGTGGGGGAGTTGAGGAGGGTGGAATAGAAGGTATTGCAGTAACAGCACACCGCTATGCCCAAGAGAGGCAGCTGGGCCCCCATTTCATTAAAGGGAGGGGGCATGAGCACTGGATTTCTTGGGATGTTTTCAGGGCCGGATTAAAGCTCAGGTGCTAATGGCCAGTGCCTCCAGCTCCTGTGTTATGGGACTAAGCAGAATCTCAGCTTTCATTAAAAAAAACAAAACAAACAAAAAACCCCAGTAACTTTCTAACCTTCATGCAGGTGAAGAAAAGCTTGAACACATGACCTGAGTGTCAATAATGCAATGGTGTCTTCCTGAGTCTGCAGAGAGCCTGAAACAACCAGTCTGAGGGGTGTAAGCTGCCACATCTATCTCAATGGGATATTAATTCCAAGCCCCACTGCTCTGGGTGGCTTTGTCAACACCCTCCCAGCAAGGAACTGGGTGTGTGGCAGAAGGGGAGGAGCGCACTTGGCCTGGCCCCCCTCCTCTACTCTAGCTGCTGGGGTAAGTATTGAGGGACCCACTTGTTGCCAACCTGCGGCTCTTGGGTGGGGGGGGGGGGCAGAAGGGGATTCCATGGCGCTATCCCTGGCTGTCCGGGATGGGAAGGGGAGCCCTCTCATTGCCACACCAAGTGGGAGGTAGGAACAGACACACCAGGGCCTGAGGTTACTTTAATCTGGGCCTGGGTATTTGGGAGCAGAGTGGGGTGATGGAGTCAGAAAGGCTGGGCTTTGTACACAGAGCTAGAGAGAGATTTGCATTGTATAGGGAGGCTGGAATGTGCAGGCAAGGTAGCCCCTCTTCATCTCATCCTGGTGTGAACAGGTGGAGAGAAGGCACTTCCCTCCTTCTCCAGCAGGTGTAACCCTTTCTATGCTAGACGGCATTTACATCTTGTTCATTTGGCTTGAGTCAGGACTGCAGGATGGGGTCCTGTGACGCACACACCCATGAAAATGTGGTGGAAACCCCGTCATGTAAGTCATTTAAAACGGAGCTAGAAAATGCTGGAGAACTTAATGTGAAGAACTATATCTGGTGTCAGAGGCTGGACTGGATGATATGAGAGGTCTTTATTCATCTCAAATATTGGTAATAAGTTGATCAGTGCATGCACTTCCACCCTCTATATAGTTCTATATTATTATGGAACGAGGGGTCATCCCATGAAATTAATAGGCAGCAGCTTTAAAACAAACGAAAGGAAGTATTTCTTCACACAACACACTCATTGGAGCTCGTTGCCAGAAGATGTTGTGAAGGCCAAAACTATAACATGGGTCAAAAAAAAAAAAAATTAACTAAGTTCACAGAGGAAAGGTCCATCAGCGGCTCATGCTCTGAGCGTCTCTGGTCTCTGTCTGCCAGATGCTGGGAGTGGAAGAGAGGGATGGATCACTCAATGTTCTGTTCATTCCCTTGGCACCTGGCATTGGCCACTGTTAGAAGACAGGATACTGGGCTAGATGGACCCACTATGGCCATTCTTATACAGTACATTAGGTCCTTTCATATGTTTTGATTAGTGAATATATAGAAAACAGCAGAGAATGTTCAAAGGTTGGACATATACTATGGAGACGTGCTGTTTAGTCTATGTCCCCCTTCTCATTTTAAAAACAAATATATAAACATCAGTGGCGATCTGAGCTGGGTTTTCTTCATTCTTTTGCCCCCTTTTTTTTTTTTCCCCTCCTGTGGAGGGCTTTTGACAGCTTACAGTGCGTTGTTAGGATAGTGTCCACAGGGACTGGTTTCCGTTGTGGTTGGCCACATTGAGCCACATAAAAACCTCCTACATAGGGTATTTTCTGTGTGCTTTACATTATGATTTCTAGTGGTGTTTCAACCTATTTTCTGGACCTTATTGTGGGATTTCTCCCTAGCTGACTGAAAGCAACAGTGTCAAAATCTCTGACTGAAACAAATTTGCTAACATTTAAATATTGGCTGATGTCAAATAAATAATAAGATAAGAAACACAGTGATCTCCAGCCCTCATCCACCTCTGAGGTGAACATTCTAAGGGAAAGTGTTGCAGGTCAGATCTTACTTTTAGATCGTTAACACCCCTTTTTATCTCTGTTTTAGCTAAACAAAAATAACCTATACAAATATCCTTTAAACTAAAAAACTGTTATTCTGCCATTGTAGAGGGGCTCACTATATCTGCTTATAGGGAGGTCATCACCCTTGCATCTTTGCTTCTCACAATCATTCATGGATTTTATGCTCACAACACTCCTGCCAAGTAGGGAGATATAATCCTCATTTCCAGATGGGAAACTGAGGCAGAGGGTAGACAAAGTCTATATGACCGAGCCTGGAACTGAACCCACCTCTCTCCAGTCCCAATTAGTGCCTTGTCTACTAGACCATCTTTCCTACCCTTGCTCAATGCTTTGGTTCATTGCAATCTACTCTCAAGATTACAGACAAGCTCATAGCATTTGAATGATCTGCCACTCAAATTATTTGAATTCCATTTCTACCTGCCATGTTCTATGTTGATATAAAATCAGGAACTATAATGCATAATGTCCACCATCCTTTCTTAATTTAATGGTCCCTCTGCCTATTGTATTACATATATATTCTGTAATATTACATATGAGATTTACATACAACGTTTGTAAACGTTTTATTTAATTGCAATAGATACAGTTTAAAAGTATTTTCCCGCAAGGACAGTCGCTGTTATTTATTGCTCATTCATTAAGACACTGAAAACCAACAGAGATAGGTCTCTGTTCTTTCAGTACGCGTCCATTCACGTACACAGCATTGCCATGTATGACCGTCTACACTGCTAGACGCCCGCTTCTGCGCTCCTTATTCAGGCATTGTGGAGACCAAAGTAAGGAGCCCAGGGTCGGGCCCTAGGTGTTAAAATAAGCAGAGGCGTCTCTTTAATTTGTAAATATTTTGGGATCCGCATGGAGCTATTTACCTCTCTTCGTACAATCCCAATCGGTACGGTCAGTTCCACCTTTAGAAATGCCAATTCCCCCCTTTGAACAACCCCTTGCAATTAATACAAGCGACAGAGACTTCGAATTACTTGTTTACGTATAAACGCATAATCGTTAACACCCCCACCCCCAGCAAAGCGAGGGACACGAAGCAGCTGAATCGTAAACTCTGTCGCTCTGAAACCCGTTCAATCCACTCCATTCTCCATGGGCCCTAACACACTCATCTCTGTAGCCCACGTTAGCAAATCGCACGAGGTGGCACAAAATACATCACTCAGATGTTGGAGAATGGTTTTGTTTTTATGACTTTGATTTTTTACACTTCCCCCGCTTGACTTGTGCCCCTTACAACGTCTCTTATATTGTTAAATCGTTTAAATACCGAGTAACGCGTATAATTCATGTGACAAGAGATCGCTCGTTAGACGTGTTACATTATCTTTCCCGTTGTTGGGCTCCGGGGTAAAATTAAATGCGTTTTTTTGCCGAACTGTTTTTCTGCCGGAGCAAATAATTTCAAAATCAACATTCACTGAAAACCATTCAGACTTGTATACCAACGGATTATCTAGTTCCGTTCAGCACCACCAAGAAAACCTCCCAGCAGTTAGCAGGTGTACAGATTTCCCTAAAAGGTAGCAGATCCTCTCTGCATGCATCCGATGAAGAGGGGTTTAGCCCACGAAAGCTTATGCTCTCATAAATTTGCTAGTCCCTACGGCGCCACAAGTCCTCCTGTTCTTTTTGCAGAGCCGCTCTGTTATCCAATGTCTATATTCGTTTAAAATAAAGCGTTTGCGTAGATCTTTGCCCCTTATTCCTCTGCTGATCACATGCGTGCTTGGTAAACAACCGAACACCGAGGAAACGTCTGAAGAAATTAAAACCTAGCGACTATCACAGCGAAGCAGCTCGCGACAGCTTTTTACTCGCGATTCAAACAACTACCCCGCGATGTCAATTGGTTCGCGGGTTCAACAAAAGCTACCGCGCTTTCACTCCGCATTTAATCGGCAACGCTTTACAAAACGAAATGTAAACCGAAGGAAACGATTTTCGGGTTACCGAGGCATTTCTGCCCGGGAAAGTGGTACATTTCTCTCCAGCTTCAAAAGTCAGAGCATTCCCCCTCCCCCGTCCAAAAAAAAAAAAAAAAAGTGTCAGGTTTTAAATACGGTTTAAAACAACCTGTCCCCAGCGCTGGCGGTAAAGAGATACTCGGTGAGCTGTAGCTCACGCAAGCTGATGCTCTAATAAATTTGTTAGTCTCTAAGGTGCCACAAGTCCTGCTTTTCTTTTTTCGAGGATGGTTATCATCCTATTCTTATCTCCTTTATCTGGTGTAATGGGTTATTTCTGAAATTAGGGTCCCTGCTGCCAGCCCAATTTCACCGGCAGCTTCAGCGCTCTCCCAGCCGGCCATGCCTGGGCGCGTAATTGACAAAGGGTCGGGGGGGGGGCAGTTTCCTCCCCCTAGGGAGGCGCATTATTAGTTGCTGGGTTTATTTCGGGTGTCTCCCCCCCACCCCACCCCACCCCACCCCGGCTGCTGCCAATCCGCGGTCCCCATCCGTCCGGCCAGGGGCTGCCGGAGAAGCCCCCCCCCCCGGGTGCAGACCAGACACCTCCAGCCAGGGGGCTGAGCGCGCGAGCGCCCCGGGGAGCCTCCCGCTGCTCTGCCAGCGGCGGGGGCCGGGCTCGGGGGAGAAAAGGGGGGGGCTCAGGTGGGTGGGCAGGCGGCGAGGGGCCAGCAGGGTGGCGCCAGCCGGCGGGGATATAAGGGCCGGCGGGCTGAGCCCCCCGGGGCAGGGGGAGGGGGGGGCGCCACCGCCGCCTGATGAACCCGGCCGGCTTCTCCTACTTCCCGGCCATGGGCACCCCGCCGCCCGGCTCCCCCGCCGCCCAGCCGGAGCCCGGGAGCCCGGAGGAGCCGCCGCCGCCGCCCGCCCCGGAGGCCGGCGCGTCGGGCGGCGGGCGGCGGCGCAAGCGGCCGGTGCCGCGGGGCAAGCCGCCCTACAGCTACATCGCGCTCATCGCCATGGCCCTGGCCCACGCGGCCGAGCGGCGCCTCACGCTGGGCGGCATCTACCGCTTCATCACCGAGCGCTTCCCCTTCTACCGCGAGAACCCCAAGAAGTGGCAGAACAGCATCCGCCACAACCTCACCCTCAACGACTGCTTCGTCAAGGTGCCGCGCGAGCCCGGCCGCCCGGGCAAGGGCAACTACTGGGCGCTGGACCCGGCGGCCGAGGACATGTTCGACAACGGCAGCTTCCTCCGCCGCAGGAAGCGCTTCAAGCGGGCCGAGCTGGCCGCCTACCCGGCCTACCTGCCGCCCGCCTCGGCCTTCGGCGCCGCCGCGCCGCCCGCTCTCTACGCGCCCGCCGGCTACAGCCCGCCGCCGCCGCCGCCCGCCAGCGCCCCCTACCCGCGGGGCTTCACCATCCACAGCCTCATGGGCGGCGCCGAGCTGGCCCCGCCGCCGGGCCTGGAGCTGGGCCCCGAGCCCGCCGCCGCTTTCCCGCCCGCCGCCGGCGGCCTGCTGGGCCGGGCCTACCCCTACGCCGCCTCGCCGCCGCCGCCCCACCTGCCCGGCCCCCCCAGCGGCTACTCCCCGCCCGCCAGCGCCCCGCTCTACGGCGCCGCCGGCCGGCTGGGCCTGCAGCCCGGGCGCTCCTGCGCCGAGCACCCCGAGCCGCTCCTGGCGCAGTTCGGCCCCAACGCCGCCTACGCGCGGCAGCCCGGGTTCGCCGCGGGACTGGAGCGGTACCTGTGACGCCGGGGCCAGGGGCTGCACTGGAAGTCGGAGCGAGAGCCACGGGCAAGGCTTTCCCATGCCGATGGGGGGGACACGCGCCGCGCTTCAAGGGCACCGCTTTTTTTTTTCTTCTTCTTCTCTTTTTAAACTCTACACGTGTAGACTGTTTCATCCTCACACTGTACGGGCCGCCTAATGCGCGGCGCTGCATTGCACACGTGCTGTGAAACACCGGCGTGTAGTGCATAGGCACTGTCCTGTCCCCCGTGCGCATTGCCTGCATACCACGCCGTAGTGCACTGTGCAGTGCAGTGCAGTGCCTGGCACAAACGCTCTGTAATGCAACACTAACACGTGTTATGCACGATTCATTGCATACGCATTGTGTAATACGTTGGAGTGCGTTGTGTCTCAATTGTGATTCAGGGGATCGTGCATTTCGCCGTGCGCTGTGTGAACCCTTGTGTAAGGCGCTGTTACCTTGTGGATTTGTAAACGTTCCAGGATGCCCCATATTTTTCTCTCCTTGTTGGGTTCTTAACCTGTAACCAGACAGAGAATTAGCAAAACTACTTGTTATGGGATATTTTATTACTATTTAAGACTTCACCTTTTCCTTCCCCTGTGGGAAAAAAACATCTTTTTACTGTTCTTTTTTAAATAACTTTTATTGTGAGAAAGGATTTAAAAAATAAATCTTTCCTTTCAACTGTTTAATACTGCTCTTTTTTTTAGAAATGGTTTTGATGAGGTTTAAAAATAGAATATATCACATTTCTTCAACAAGCTGAAGAGAACTCAGATGATTCATATGCAAATCATAACACTGTTTTAATTATGCCAAGTGCCTTGTGCTTTCATTTTTTACGGATTCTTTTTCAGATCTATACGCTTACGGTTTCAAATCTCGAAGCCTGTTTTTAAATACTGGTGGTAATTCGCCATTGAACAGCTTCCTAAAGGATGTGATACATTAAGGACATAAGAACGGCCATACTGGGTCAGACCAAAGGTCCATCCTGTCTTCCGACAGTGGCCAATGCCAGGTGCCCCAGAGGGAATGAACAGAACAGGTAATGGTCAAGTGATCCCTCCCCTGTCGCCCATTCCCAGCTTCTGGCAGACAGAGGCTAGGGACACCATCCTTGCCCATCTTGGCTATTAACCATTGATGGACCTATCCTCCATGAATTTATCTAGTTCTTATTTGAACCCTGTTATAGGCCATCCCCTGGAATCTTGAAATTGAGATTGGATTCCTTTCTGTAAGGTGTGCTCTATTTAGCTACAATTGACTGCGTTGGATAGTTTTCACTTACGTAGTCGAGAGATTTCAGAGTAGCAGCCGTGTTAGTCTGTATCCGCAAAAAGAAAAGGAGTACTTGTGGCACCTTAGAGACTAATAAATTTATCTGAGCATAAGCTTTTGCGAGCTATAGTTCACTTGATCGGACGCATGCAGTGGAAAATACAGTAGGGAGATTTTATATACACAGAGAACATGAAACAATGGGTGTTACCATACACGCTGTAACGAGCATGATCAGGTAAGTTGGACTATTACCAGCAGGAGAGAAAAAAACTTTTGTAGTGAGAATCAAGGTGGGCCATTTCCAGCAGTTGATAAGAACTTATGTAGTAGAGAGAATAATTCTCGCCACTGAAGGAGTCCTTGCAGTTGAAATTGTATGACCTGTGTTATACAGGAGGATAGACTTACTAGATGATCACAATGGTCCCTTTTGGCCTTTAAATATTGAATCTGCACACTGGCCGGTGCTTTGCGCTTTATTTATTGGGCGATATCCTGGCATGGATTTTTGAGGCAAATTCCCCACTGATATTCCCCCCCCCCCTTTTTTTTTTTTTACCCTAAATTTCCTACATGTAAATGGGCAAGAATGGAATTTTTCTCCTTGTATTAAAAGACAGGATTTATCTGCCACCCTGATTTACAGGAGCATTTGCATTGGAGCTGATTCAGTGAGTTGGTGTTCTGGGATGGGGCTCTTGACTCATTTGAATTCCCTGCCTAAGGGAGTTATATGCCCAAATCCCAATTGACTTTCAGTGGAAATTTGCACACCTCATTCCCATAGGCCCTTTTTGAAAATCCCATTCCTTATCTTTAGTTTAACCCTGTACAAACCTGTACTTGCCTAGATATGCCAGTGTTTTAATGAATGATTAGCTGTGATGGTCTCTCTTCTGGGCTGTTTGATTAGCGTGTTCCACATGCCGTTTAGAAATTGATATTCATGTAACCCAGCCCACCTTCAGGTGTGTACACCTGGCAATTTAGGAACCTGATCACAGGTTAGTTAGGTGGCTTTATCTGGCCTGTTTAGGTCAGGCTCTCAGATTATCTGTTATCTCTCATCACTAGTCCCTCCTCACTCAGAGTCAGCTCTTCGGACTCTTAGGGATTTATACTGCTGCCCATCATCATAATATCTATGTGTCTTCCTCATAAAATCAATTAGCAGTAGCCAAATCTGTAGGGGACTTGGTGGAACAGAACTACTTTCTAATTCTTGGATGATATTTACTTTTTTTTTTTTTTTTTTTTTTTTTTTTTTTTACTGATTGGGAGGAAAAAACAAAATCCAGAGAGGTATTTAGACTATTTGTAAAATAAATCCATAAAGCTAACTACAGAAAGATATTTTATACCCAACAGAAGTTTGGAAAGGTTTAGTCTCATGTAAACAATATTATCTGCGTATCATTCCAAAGTTTATTTTTTCTGGGTTTTTTTAAATTTTTGAACGGGATAGAGAAAGGTAAAATGCTCTTTCAGAAGAAAAATAATTAAAGGACTCTTGTAAATATGGCATTGTGGGATGTAGGACCTGAGCTGCAATCTTTGTACAGGCAAAACTGCTTTGAAGTCTGTGGAAGTTTTGCCTTAGTAAGCAGTGGGGGATCAGAGCCATACACTTTCCTGATTCTTTAGCAATTATAGAGCCTATCTGCTTCCATTGAAGTGAATGGGACTTTAATGGGAACAGGATCAGGACCTTCTGAAGTTGTGGAAATGAAAGGTGGGTTTGCATGGCAGATGGAAGCATTTATTGGAGGATTAGATAAAAAGGACATGGCTTGAAAAAAAGTCAAGTTGGAGGGATGGGGTAGGTACACATACGTACAGCTCTCTGGGAACAATTTGATGAAACTCTAGACCAAACATGTTCCTCACTGTTATACTAGCCTGAAGTGGTGCTATCAGAATCAAGGGTTAATCTGTGAGATTTCTGCACAGGGAGCCAAGTGGCAAATGCTGCCCTAGGTGGGAAGTGATGGGGAAAGGGCGGATGATAAGTCGATTCATTTCCAGTCATCCAGGAGCAGCAGGAAGGAAGCTTGCAGGAGTCGTTTGTTGGGATCTGCGGGGAAACTTCTGAAAGGGCTATTCAAGTTCTTTGCAGCTTTGGATTTCAGCTCAAGTGCCTTTGGAGCCAGCTGGGCTCAGGGTGTCTGAGGGGCTGAGCTATCGCTCCCTCCTATCTTTCAGCTGTCTCCTTCCTCACACCATTGAAGTTGCATTTGGGGACACTTAACTTCTAAAAAATCAAACTGGGATACGAGCTGGAGTTTGTAGTAGGCCTGTTCCAACCCTGCACATGTACAAGCCATGATATTTGATTCCCTTAACGGGATACACTTACCGAAGGCTTAGCAGGAGCCTTTCCAGGCTCAGAAATCTAGCCGCGGGCTTTCCATCAGACCAATAAGCATCAGAGCTGATTGAATTCCAGAAAGTGTGGTTTGTGGAATAAACAGCCGACTGAGAAAATAAACCAGAGACATTTGTCAGATAATAAAGCCGACAAATAGTATTCAACCACCTCTCTTAATAATATTCTGTTTGGGAGATTCAAACCTCACCGTAGGCATGATCCAAAGTCCACTGTAGTTAGTATTGTATCGAATACAGGATCTGATCCTACTCCTACTGGAGTCAATGAGAATTTTGCCACTTGTAATCAGAGCAGAAGCAGGTCTTAAATGTTTGACCTTCATTTCAAAAGTGACTAGTGATTTGGGGGTGACTTCAAATGGCTCAGTCCTTATATTTACAAATAAAATGAAAATCATAATGGGTGAAGCTCTTCTTTTAAAGTATTATTATTATTATTTATTTATTTATTATTAATCATAGGGTGAGGGAGACTGTAGCCACTTGTATTTTGGACTGTTGTTAAACTAATGTGTTCAGAGTATTTTCTTGATTAAGTTAATGTATCACAACTAGGCTTTTAAGCTTTCATTTCAAAGGCTTGTTTACAGTTAGGATGAATCTAGCAAATGAGTTGGATTAAAATGTCATGCAGGGCATAAGCCTTGCAGGGCCATGGTGGATTTAAGCTTTGCAAAGTTTACATGTGGCCCACTAGACCTCATTTGCTTTAGTGGCTTATTTTGAATTCTCCTCTGTATGACTTCAATGAAACAGGAGCAATTATCACCGGTTGTGAAACCAAGGCTCTGATAAAATCCTCCCCTCTTTAGTTAGCACTATCCACGGAATTCAGGCTATCTTAAGTAATGACACTCTGAAATCATCTGATCCTTCTGCAATTGAAGTGATTAGCAAAACCCCTCATTGATTTCAGTGGGAGCGGGACGGAATGAAAAATGCATAGACTCCTAGGACCACTGAAAGTAGCCAGGGGCCAAATTTTTAAAGATATTTAAGCACCAAACATCCTTAAATTCAGTGAGAGTTAGGTGCCTAAATGCCTTTGAGGATATAGGCATTAGTGGGATTTTCAAAAGGTCCCAATTGAAATTGATGGGAGTTAGGTGCCTAGGTTACTTTTGAAAATCACACTGGGCACCTAAATACCTTTTAAAAAATCTGTCCCTAAGACAAGAGGCATTGTAAAGTCCTTTTAGTATTGTATCAAATACAAGATCTGATCCTGCTCCCACTGGAGTCAATGAGAATTTTGCCACTTGTAATCAGAGCAGAAGCAGGTCTTAAATGTTTGACCTTCATTTCAAAAGTGACTAGTGATTTGGGGGTGACCCCTTTTGGGGGGTACTCAGCTTGAGACACCTTAAAGCAGTTACCTATGGGTCAAAACACACAACTGGAAATCTTGAGTGGCTTATATTTCTAGCCTGTAAATGCTGTTTTCAAAGGGTGAGGCAGTTGTCTTCATAACACCTTTTGCACCTGGAAATAGTCTACTCCTAACTAATAAAAAAAAAAAAAAAAAAAAAAAGGGAAGGTTTGAAAAATTCCCTCCTGACACTGTGTGAAGTACAATAAAAATAAAAATATATTGCCTGGAGGATTTCTGTGGATCACCCTAGAAATGTTAGGCTTTGTGTCTATATGAAGTTTGCACCGATTTTAACTAAAATGGCAAACTCATTTAGTTAAATCCTTGCAAATTTTATGCATAGGCAAGGCCTTACACTGAGATTGTTCTTATTTTTGCTCAGTAAACTTGAGGATTTGTCTTTAAAAAAAATGCATCGCTTTTTTTTCATAGCGAGAAAGAAACTAAGATAAATATTCTAGATCTGCTAATGAAACTCAAATAATAGAGGAGTTGGCATGGAACCAGCTGAAGGTGGGTTTATAAATTGATAACTAATCTGAAACAGGGTCAGTAGTTAAGCAGGCTCAGTGAATAAAGCACTGGACTAGGAACAATCAGGGGGCCTGGGTTCTCTTCTTGGTTCTGCTACAGGTGAGACTTTACTTAATCTCTGTGCCTCTGTTTCCCCTCCCACCCTTTGTCTGTTGTATCTGTTCAGATTGAAAGCTCTCCTGGGCAGGGGTCGTCACTCACTATGTGTTTGTGTAGGTCCTGGTGCAAGTTGGGACCCTCTTCTAGGCGCTAATGTAATTACAGTGTGTTTGTTTTCACTCCCCAGGCCTGAATGTATGTCATCTACTGATATAGTCATTATGTGGCTGTTTATAGTAAATCCGTTTCTGCATTTGATAAACATAGTTCAGATTCTATTTGGTTTTGCTTTCCCTGGAAATTTATCTACTTTATTCCTTTGACCATGAGTTTATGTCTTGCCATTGAAACCTAGATCCAGAAAAATTGTCAGGTACAATATTAACCCAGGCAAATTTTAACCCTGATCGCCCCACTCACCAAAGTCTAGAGTATATTAAGGTTGATAATGACCAAGTTAACCTTTGATTCATCAGGTTTCAGAGTAGCGGCCATGTTAGTCTGTATCCGCAAAAAGAAAAGGAGGACTTGTGGCTCCTTAGAGACTAACAAATTTATTTGAGCATCAGCTTTCGTCAGCTACAGCTCACTTCATCGGATGCATGTAGTGGGGGAAAAAAAGCTTATGCTCAAATCAATTTGTTAGTCTGTAAGGGGTCACAAGTCCTCCTCTTCTTTTTGATTCATCAGTTATCGGCCACCTCGTGGGGACATTGAGACAGCTGAAGGCAACAGCGACCCCTAGTGGAAAACACAGGAAAGACACGGTTGTCCTAGCTTCTGCTGTGAAGTATGGGGAAAGAATTGTATTGTAGCCAGAGCAATAGTATTCATGTCTCTCTTGTTCAGTTAACAATCAGATGCTTCACTGTGTCATGTCACTGTGTAGAACCATGGAGACGCTACAGATTTAATACACATGCCCCAATCAGGTTCATTTGTGATTACAACAAGATCTGAACCACAGCCTGAAAAGAGAGAGATTGCCATGAATAGCTGAGGACAAGGCTAATGTAAATGCAATGTCAGTTTAATCAAAGCTAGTACACTTTTCTTTATAACAGTAGAGCATAGATTAATTAGGGGGCTGTCTTTTAGCAGCTGATGATAGATGTTGCTGTACAACAGATGTGGCACTTCACAGGATGTGAAGTCTTATGCACGCTATTTAAATTGCATTTATAACCTAACTAGAACAAAAAGAAAAGGAGTACTTGTGGCACCTTAGAGACTAACAAATTTTGTAATGGCTTTTTTACCTTTAGTTCTTTTGGTATGATGTCCGTCTGTTTGCATTTGGAGAGGAAGATGATGTCTGTCTGTATCTGTACAAGTTTTTTCACGAAGTTGATAGATTTCCACTCTATACGGCTAAATTCAGTGCCTTGCATAATGACAGGTTTCAGAGTAGCAGCCGTGTTAGTCTGTATTTGCAAAAGGAAAAGGAGTACTTGTGGCACCTTAGAGACTTTATTAGTCTCTAAGGTGTCACAAGTACTCCTTTTCTTTTTGCAAATACAGACTAACACGGCTGCTACTCTGAAACCTAACTAGAACACTACACAAAATAGCAAGGACCCACAGGTGCGATGCTCACAGAAGCGCTGAGCAATGTTAGCAAAAGTTCCCTAGCTCCTAAAACACACTGACCGGTTTATATCATGTGTCCAAAATTCAAATCTCAAGTTAGTTGCTTAACTCCATAGAGAAACCTGAACAAGGGTCCTGTTTTCCAAAGTGCTTGAACACTTGCCTCTCCCTTTGACACTAGCCATGGGTGCATAGCAACTTTGAAAACCAGGCCCCCTATGCGGGTTGCAAAGGGTAAAATTTTCTAAAGGGCCTAAGGGCCAGATTTGTATTTAGGCACTTAAAGATGCAGGTAGGTGCCTAGCAAAAGCACCTAGGTGCTGATGGGAGTTAGGCACCAAGCACTAGTGACAATCCCACTAGGTGCCTATCTGCATCTTTAGGCACCTAAATACCTTGACAAATTGGGCCCTAAGTGCCTTAGTCACATTTGAAAATGGGACATAAGTTTTTAAATCACATAGTTGCTTTTGAAAATTTTACCCTAAAGATGGATTTAGGGACCTAATTTAAGGTACCCAGCGGAGAAAATACTGTCCTATCTGTACAATACAATGTACAAAGTACAATGTACCAAGCCTAATGAAGACACATTCAATCAGGATGCTGTTTATTGGAACATCCCACTGATCCGTGAGGAAATCATTTAATTTAATAACAGAGAAGGCTAATGGTTACTTAATCAGGGTACTAGGGAACACTGACTTTAGCAAGAGTTTGGCTGCAGCATCTGGCATACAGTTGCCTAATGGGAACACTCGCAAAAAGATAAATCAGAAGTTAACAATCTTTTTTGTTGGAACCCCAGCCTGGTCCCAGTTGGAACGAATGTTATTGGCTCCTCCTCCAGCAGCAGGAACACTGGTGTTATGGCCAGGTTTCTGCAGCCGATAGTGCCAACCCCAACCTCAAATCATGAGGCAATGCCCCAAAACCATGAGATGGGCTTAAAAATCATAAATATTTAAAAATAGGTTTGGGGTTCTTTTAATTTGTCTTCTGGCTTTTGAGCCTTCAGGGGTCACGTTTTCAACCTTTAGGGTTGGAAATGTCCTTTTTGTTTTAATGAAAACTGAGATTCCCACATAATCCTATGACTCCAGAAGTTGGGGCTTTAAGAAAAAAACAGAAATCACTGAGAGCTCACAGTTGTGTTCATCTCAACTGCTTTTCATCCATTCTTTCTGTTTTTCCCCCCTTCTCATCTCCTGTTGTCTCACACAACTTACCAAAATACATGGGAATTTCATTTTCCATTTTGATCATTGTTCTTGTTTTCCCCCCCCGCCCTTGCTCACTTCCTCTCCCCCCCCCCCACTCTTCTTTTCCTCCCTCCATTCTAGGCCTTTGTTGATTGGTGCTCTGTTCCTCTATCTGAATGTCTATCAAAAAAAATCAAAAAATAAATTTTTTACAAGGGTTTGTGGCAATGAAAAATAAGTGTTGAAATGGAATAAAATACATGTCCCATGTAATCTTAATTATAGGATCAGTACTGTGACCCAATATAATAGCATCTGCAGATACACGCCCTAGGATTAAATGACCAAGGCTAACAATCCGCATGCTTCAGTTCATAAACAGATCACCAGCCAGTTAGATGCATTATGAGGGTTTAATTCCTTCCTCTGAAACATCTGGGATTAGCCACTGTCAGAGACAGGATACTGGGCTAGAAGGATCATTGGTCTGTCCTTGGTATGGCAATTCCTATGTGAATGGTGCAATGTAGAAACATCCCCTCACCCCCATTTCTTAGTTCCGTCAGTGGCTTGTTCTGAAACCTTGGGAAAGTCACTTATCCTCTCTGTGCCTCAGTCTCTCCTCTCGGTGCAGTTAGGTGCATAACACCATTCACCGACTTCACAGAAGTATTGGGAGAGTGTATCAGTGATTGCAAGGTGTTTTGAGACTCTTGAAGGGCGGTAGTTACAGAAATGCAAAATATTGCCCTGAGCTGGCTTGTGTCTGTGCATCACTGCCCTCTGCTGAAAAAAATCAGAACTGCTCACCTGTGGGCCATAGACCCTCCACGGTTAACAGATATGGGCAATTTAGCTGGAGCACAAGCAACTGGGAGCTGTGCTTATGGAACAGAGTGAAGTGATCATGGTGATAAAGTAGGTCCAGGGAGACTTTGATGACCACACTGTGCCCTTGAGGGTACTGATATTTCTTACTGTCTGCTATACAATGCACAGTTTATCTACCTTAGGTCCATCATGATTTGTAATGTAATTATCCTTACAACATCCTTGTGAGGTAAAGTACATTTTTATCTAAGTGGGGAACTAAGGCCTAGACTAAACTTCAGATCCTCAAAGGTATTCCGGCTCCTAATTTCCATTGAAATCAATGAACACCATTGAAAAGCTTGATGGAGTTTGGGTGAAACTCCCTTTTTTTCCCTGGTGATCTCAAAAGAAAGCTAACAATGAGCTTGGACCTGTGGACTGGGAAATTGAATTGAATGTGCTTCCAAAGGGAATTCCATCCAATGCATAGTTGATAGGTAGCAGGACTGTTGTTGTCAGGGTTGTCAAGTCTTGTGATTTTTATCACGAGTCTGGTGATATTTGGTGTTTTCTTAAAGCCCCAGCTCCTGGAGTCATGTGAGTACATGAGACTCTCCACTTTCTTTCAAGTTTCTAACCCTTATGGTTGCAAAGAAATGCTTGAAACCCTGACCCCTAAAAGGCACACAGATCAGAAAGCAAATTGAAAAAACCCAACATTAATTGTCTTAAAAATCAGAGATTTTTTTTAAAATTCTCTCATTTTTGGGGGGCCAAACTCATGATTTTTGAATGCCTGGGGTTGCTAGCATTGTGAAGATGGTGTTATTAATTGGGTGTTTCATTCTCAGTAGCCCCTTTGAACCTCCAGAAAAAAAATATTCTATACCTATATTAAGCTTATATATGAGGCAGTGTGGCCTATTAGCTAGAGTACTGGGATTCAGGTGTCCTAGGTTCTATTCCTGGCTCTGCTACTGGCCTGCTGGATGACCTTGGCCAAGTCACTTTCCCTCTCTGTGCCTCGGTTTCTCCATCTGTAAAATGGGAATAATGACTCTGGCATTCTTTGTAAAGTGCTTCGAGATTAATGGATGAAAAGTCGTATCTATGTAAGAGACAGTCATGTTATTAAAACAACATTTACAATAAAGACGCAGACCTTTAACTGGAGCCTAAGACAGACATTTGATGGATCTACTGGCTGCAGTGGCGTAGCAACTACTTGGTAAAACATGAAAAACATTTCAACTTATCATCGAAGTTCTAAAAATATTGCATCAGCTTTTTGTTTTCTTTTTAAGACTCTGTAGAGGGTGGTAACTGAGAACATGTAAAATCTACAGTGGCAGTGGTCAGAGCCCCCAAGAACATTTGAGAAGCACAGAGCCAAAGTTATCTTTGGTAGCACTCCAGAGGAATTACACCAGGAATGCACTGGGCTCTCTCTGTTCCTGAGTAGCCTCTTTGGTGGGAATTGTCAGGAATGAAGCCCTGCAGCTGGGCCTGGGAGCAGCTAGCTAACCGCAGCTGAAACCCGCAGCCAGATCATCTGACTGGCCAAGCAAAGGTGCCAGGGCTACTCTTAAGCCCAGCAGCACCACTTGGCTGGTGGCTGCTCAGTGCTTATGCCTGCAGCTATGGTCGTGCCTGTGTCTGCTTTATTCCCGGCCTGACTCTGGCTCTTGCTCTGACCACTAGGCTGGGCCACCCAGGCTCCGTGAAAGGAATTCTAACTCCACAAGGAATAGCTGTGTGCCCTTTGCTATGTTTTGTGTTTGTGCAACCCAATCCCCATCATGTGGCATTAGTGGGGATTGAACCCTTGACTTTCAGCATGGGCTTCTGCCACTTGAGCTGAAGGGCTGATGTCATTATTTGTTGGCAGTAGTAGGTTCTTTTACTCCTGCCTGGATCTGCCACATCTTACCCCCTGAACCAGTGGCTTCATTTGCACTGCTCAGGGGATTGATACAAGCCAGGCTTTTATTTACATGATTTTTTAAAAAATGTGTGTTTTGAACATGCCAGTGCATGTGAATGGGCCTAGAGTGACAACATGGTCTTCTGACTGTTTGTTTGTTTACCTGCCGCATCTGCAGGTTTGGCTGCCTGGCCCGCCAGGGGCTTTCCCTGCACAAGGGGCGGAACAAGTTTGGGAACGACTGGTCTAGACACAATTTTAGGCAGTGTGCAGTGGCCTGGCCTGTTTTTACTGAACCCGTTTCAGAACGGCAGAGTAATCCAAATCCGATCGTCACTCGTGGCTTTTTGTTCGGACCGAGTCACTCATTTCTACAGAGAAATTGATTCACTAAGACAGGCCAGGCCACCCTAGATTGCCTACAGCTGGGTCTTACATTGTGGATGTAACTGGTTTTAAAATTGATTTGGCTGAATTGGTTTTAAGGCTGGTTAGGAGTTTTCCCGGTGTAGACCCTTTAATGTTATAATTTCCCCATGTATCATTTTGTTTCTTAGACTGAGTGACTCCACCGACTTCTCTGCTGTACAATGACTGTAATTATAAAACAACTGCTCTGCACTGGGCAATATCCCATGAAGTAGAATATTGTCTTGTATTCATCTCTATAGTATAAATGCAGTTTTTGGTGAGATAACGTGATCCTCCCCAATACTGCACCTTCCAAGAGAGACAGTATGGTTCAGTGGCTAGTGTGCGGGACCGGGAATTGCGCTGTCACTGATTTACTGCGTGACCTTGACCAAATCAATTCAGTTTCCCCGTCTGTAACGTGGGAGCAATGGCACTGCTCCAACTTTGTCAGCTGCTTTGAGATCTGTAGATGACAAGTGCTAGTTTAATAGTGGGCACTCTTCAGGACAGTGGTCCTGTTGACTTCAGTGGTACTACTCAAGTGAGTAAGGACTTCTTGCATGAGCAAAAGTTGCTGACTCAACCTCCTTGTTGGCTTTTGTAATATCCATGACAGCCGCATACACAAATCTTCTGGTCAGTCAGCCATCTTTACTCAGCTGCACCTTATCTCCCTCCCCACTAGATGGGAGCCTAGTAACATACATTATAGCTTTCATAACAAACTAATAGTGGCTAATTCTTTTGTTAGCACAAGGCAAATCACACTGCAGATACCTGGTAAATCTACTCTACACTTGACCGAGGCCAGCTCGGGTCGAGATAGAAACAATGTTTTACTCCAGATGAGTTACGTATTGTTTTATTTTCTTCAGTGTTATTCTAAGAACATATCCATTTTCCCCTGGCCTAAAAATCTTTCTTTTACATAGAGTCTCTTCCATCTGATGCTTACCCCTAAGTATCATTGCAGCACAAAGAGGTCTCAGAACAGCATGCACTGGTGGCTAATTATTTGGAACAATTATACAAAACAACGACAGAGCCAGACAGCAGGAGGTCTTTATTGTCTAGCCAAGCATGAACTGGCTCAGCCTGCCATGGGATTATCACTAAAAGTGGAAAAGGGAAAGGGAAAAAAAGGAGAATTATCCCATGGAACAGCCAAGAATTCAGAATTCCTATTAAGGCAAACTTTATAGAAGATCTTGAAAACTCCCCTGGAAGAATTTTCTGGAATGCCACAGAAGACACGAAGGGCAATGACTGGGCATATGAATTTAAGGCTCATCCCCGTGTTGACAGGCCCCCATCCTGCAAACACTTTCGTACGTGATTAAACTTCAGCATACGCTTATCGCTACTGACTGCTCCTTAGTGAAGCCAAGGCATAAGCACTGGTAGGATCAAGCCCTAGATTTTTATTACAACTAAGTCCCAACATCAGCAACTGTAGCATAACAAAGGCTCCAATCCTGGACTGTGAACATTCAACACAGGCCCCTGCATCTGTTTGGAGTGCTGTTGACTTCAATGCAGACACTGTAGCAAGCTCCTGAGTTTTCAGCAGGATTGCTGCCCAAGAGAGCACATTTTGAGTGGCTCTGTAGAGAATTACCTGATAACTTTCTGCACGTTGTAAGGAGCGTTTCAGACATGCCACCCAGCCACAAATTATAAATTAAGTCCCAACCGCTTGCAAGCTAAGCAACGTCAAGGAGACGGGGTGTGGAGGGAAGCTCAGAAAAGGGAATAACAGTGGTATTACTTTAAGTGTTATTGATCGCTCACTTCTCATAGGCATAGCGAAGAGCGTCTTTAAAAGAAATTTGTTGGGGTAATGGTGCAGAACCTAGAAAATAGCATTGCACAATAAAAATGAATGGGTGTAACGGTACGGCGATAGAAGACTACAGTCATGTCAGCACAAACTCTTTTATAATTAGCCACTTCCTAGGGCAGGGTTGTCCTTCGATAGGAACTTTTTCCCAGCATGCTTTGGGGTGCGGGGGGTGGCCCTTTAAATCTGGCAAAGACCTAACATTCCAAACTTAAAGTAGCCGTATTAGAACTAAGAGCTGGTGCACTTTCCTGTCTTTTAGCTGGTAGATATTTCTGATGCCTGTTTGTTTGTTTGTTTATTTATTTATCTTCTTGAGAAGAGGCCCAGTCTCACAGTCAGCTAGAACTCAGACCTTGCTAAGTACCCAGCTGAGCTGCACAGGGGAGGTTCCCGGGGGAGGCTGGAGACTTCCAAACAAGCCAGGTGCTTACTGCAGAGCTACTTCATGATCTCCACTGGCCCTTGCTACCCAACCCCCCTGCTGAGTAGAGCTTCCTGGTTTTCTTAGACTCTGCCCCTTTTTTTCAGGAGAACCATAGTGATTTCATTGGGTTAGGTGAGTCCCTCTGTAGCTGGAGGGGTATGCCAGGATCTCCCCCTGTATGAGGACCTCCCCCCTCAGGGAGGTGCCTGGGGGGACCCTACAACCTCATGAGTTTGCTGTTGGCTCACAGCAGATATGAACGGTTTAGCCCCATGGGGGAGGAACTCTTAAAGCTAGTGCAACCATTTCCCATGGTGCTAAGCCTTTAAATAAATCTGGTTGAGGCTAGCCATATTGGCTACTCGGATAGCTGGCTTTCTAGTGGGGTTCTGGGGAAGGAATGAGAAGCGATGGGAGTAAAGAATACAATTTTAAGAGACACGGACTGGACTCCTGGTTTGAGGAGGTTGTGCACTCAGCCCAGTCAGAAAATCACTCCCTTTGAAGGTCTTGCAAGTTGAACCCCGCCCCAAATCATGTTATTTTTGAAAATCTTGGCCATTTTCTTGACTTTTGCAAACCTCTTTTCTCATTGACATCACCTGTTCCTTTTATTTAACTCCCCTGCTTCCATTGGGTACCTTTTTATCTCCTCTAGCATGCCTCTTCTCATAATTCACTGTCTATTTTAGTGAGCGTCACTTTGCTGGAGTGTCTTGCTTGCAGATCACTGCTATGAAAACATCCTCCTTCATATTTTAACAAGGGCGCTCTCTGCTGGGCGAGAACAATTATTTCCTGTATTAGGTTCCTTAGCAGAGTTTTTAGACAATTCTTTAGGGTTGCAAGCGTTACAGTTTTCTTATCTGAATGAGCAGCAAGGACTGCTGACATTTCAATAATAGTCTTAGTGATGGGAGAGGGAAACACCCCTAGATCTAGTCCAGGATATTTCCCAATGTTTCAGGTCAAGAGGAAAAACTCAAAGCAGCTGCCCTGAGATCTCACACTTGGGAATAGGGACTCTTCTGAGCATAGGTAGGCTCCTGATCCTGCCTCACTGAAGTCAATAGCAGCCGTATTAATGACTTAAGTAGTTGCAGGATTAAGCTCGAACACTGAAGGTCATGGTAAAGGACCCTGAAGCAGGTGGGCCTAATATTGTAAGAATTATTCCTGTGTGTATGTGCCAGCCAGCCCCTGGGACCTCCAAAGCTGAAAGCAATGAGAGACTGCGGTGGGGTGTCTGTCCTACCCATGGCCTGAAAGGAGTAAGGTGGTTAGGTAGGCCAATTAGCACCCTAGGCTGCACCTGGAGGAGGAGCCAGTGTGCCAGGAGGATTAATTAGAGATGGAGCTCAGCTGGAGAGGAACAGGAAGGGCATGTATAAGGCCCAGTAGCAGAACATAGAAAGGAAGGGGCTGCAGTCACATTCAGGGTGAGTAAAGGCATAGGAGGAAATAGCCCAGGGAGACAGCAGTAAGTTGTAGGCATGTGTAGGCCTTGATTGCTTTTTGTAGGGTCCCTGGTCTGGGGCCCTATGGGGGTATGAGGCTTGGGTTACCCCACCAGGCCCTGGGGAAGTGGCACCATTATGGTGCAGCTAATGGAAAGACCACCTGGGACAGTGCCTCTGGAGAGACTTTGATACGTGCACCACCATTCTTCTCCAACAGGGGACAGCGATGGTGACCTGGCTAGAGGGCCAAGCCCTGAAGTAGGGGCAGCTGAGTCCGGAAAGAGCAAGGCTGAGAGAGACGGGGAGTGAGCAACCACAGGAAGTGGTGTCAGGCTGGCAGAGTGGATCCCCAGCTGGGACCAGGAGGAGGCTCTCCAGTGGCGAGTAGAGAACCTCGTGATGGTCTCCTACAGCTTGTTTAGACAACCAGACTCTGGTGATGGAGGCTGGAACAGATTCTCCTCCTCAGGCACTGGGGGGGGGGGGAATGCGTTGCCCACCTGTTAACTAGTGACTGACGTGTGATCTTTTTTATGCAATTAATCCCACCAGCTATGGATTGGATTGGCACTTTGCAGACTGCCCCGAGTAAAGGCCAGCACATGGTCCACAGGAGCAGAGGAAATGCCAAATTCTGACTCAGCTATAACTAGGTCTCGGCTTCCCCCTTGCTCCTTGGATAACAAGAATATCCAGTGTGACATAAGATTTAAAAAAAAAAAAAAAGAAGATTTTTGGAGACAATATTAAGCTTCAGGACATAGTCCAGCCTCTGACTGCTGGGGGTCAGGAAGAAACTTTCCTGGTGGCCAGCTTATCCCGTGCTGCAGGTTTTCTTGCTCCTTTCTCGGCAACAGCTCGTGTTAGCCACTGTCAGAGACCAGACATGGGTCTAGATGGCTCATCCCATCTAATGAATCTTATGTTCCTTTTTTTTTTTTTTTTTAAAGATATCTATCTGGTATGAGGAATATTCTAAAATTTGCCTTCACAAGTGGCAAGGTAACTAACACCTACTTCAAAAGACTCTGATTTAACATACTCCTGAGAATTGGAGCAAGCTGCAGGTCTCCCCAAATTGCCTTTGAATGGCAAATTCATATAATCCCTGTAGCAACCTGAGATTTGAGTAATCACTTGGTTAAGCTGAATCTCTTTTGGCGAACTACAATCGGGAGGGTGTTGCTGGCTTTATCTGATGGGGTTGATGTGGAGAGCACGGAGGGAGTGCTTGTTAAGGCTTTGTGTGTGACTAACTGCTAACAAAACATAGGACAGGTGCCTAATGGAAAACAGTAAATAACTAGCCCTTGTCAAAATTTAACATTTTGCCATTCGCTTGCTCCCAGCCCAAGGGCTAGACTGCCACCGAGGGAGGTGAATTTCTGCTGTGCTCCTGGGCTGTGCTACAAGTATACTTAATGGGACACAGAAGACATGGCTGGCTGAACTAAGGAGGATAAAAATATCTTGGGAACTAAATGAACCCATATTTTGATATGCCACCGACAAAGGGGTGGCACTAGACTGCATCTTCGTTGCTCTGTCCGTGAGGCAGTCCAGACAGTGCTGCAACGTGGTGTATTTGCTCAGGGCTACTTTCTCATGCTCTCATTGTGTGGACCAGCCTTTCATGCACCCAAGTCAACACTCCACTGCTTTGGTTCTCGGACCATTTCTGCTGGTTGCCAAGGACAGCTCCACGGAGCCCTAATGATCCATGGACCATCATTTGAAAACCACTGGCTTTGGGGATGTTCATGGTCCATGCTGAATCTAACCAGTGGAAGAATCTCAGGTATGGCTTCTCCTGGCATCTTTCTTTCCAGTGCCCTTTGTCATGTGTATGTTAGGCCAAGAATAATTAATGTTGCACAGATATCCCTTTTAAAAAAAAAAATAATCAAAGGGTTAGATTGCTCCCCTGTGCTTTCATGGGTACAGTTGCTGAGAGTGGTCACCCTCAGGAGGTTTTCTGGGGTTGTGCTCAGCAAACGGATTCTCTGGGTGAATCACCACCACCTGCAAAGGCCTAAATCAAGGCTTGGTTCAGGTGGCCTTTACAGGGCCCATGGGGGAAGACCCTTTCCCGAACCCTGCAGAGCATGAATGCAGCAGCTGTGGTCATGGTGTGTTTTACTTCCCCTGTGGAGGAAGCAGCATGGCCTAGTGGCTAGAGTCCTGGACTGGTAGACCCAGGTTCTATTCCTGGCTCAGCCATTGACCTGCTGGGTGACCTTGGGCAAATCGCTTCACCTCAGTGCCTCAATTTCCCCATCTGTAAAATTGGGAGAATGACCCAGACCTCCTTTGTAAGTGCTGTGACGTGCATTGATGAGAAGCACTGAATAAGAGCTGGGTATTCCCAGTCTAGTACCTGCACTCACTCATGCATTTAGAAACAGAGGGCCCAGCTTTAATCCCTGCTGCTAATGACCCACCTTGGGGCCTCACATTACATATACACCGCCCCATATTCCTTGCGTTACAATGGGGGAGAGCAGCCATGATGCACAGTGGCAGAGTAACCATCCCAGTTCTGCTCTGGCTAACCCTTGTGCACCCAAACAGTGGGAAGAGGAATTCCAGCTTTATTATCCTTTATTGGGTCTCCAGCCCGAACGCTTAGCAGCTTCTTAAGCCGTGGATCAGCAATAAACCTGACATCCTCTAGATGGCATGCTTATCTCTGAGCTGCAAGAGTGCCTGAAAATCCCACAGCTGAGACCCACGTTCCAGGCTCCTTATGATGCGTACGGGATGTGTGCATCGGGGGACCTGTTTGGTTGACTTCAGTGGGAGTTTTTCTTGTGACTGAAACTGGGCCAGTGCAGTGATGTAGTCAGATCTTAAGGATAATGGGGGGGCTGCCGTGAATCCAACAGTCTGAATCTCTGTCTCATCAGAACAGGGGTGAGTATTTATCTAGGCTGAATCATCAGTGGGGGCAAAGAGCATATGTCTCCTAATCGACACCAGAGAAGTACTGTTACTGGAATCAAATGAATTACGCCAAAGCAGCAGGCTTTTACTAACGCGGGTGTAAGGTACGGCAAAGAAATCAGGACATGCAAAAGTCAAGTTAAGCAGCGGGCCAAGATTTTTCAGAAGTGACTCGTGACTTTGGAGGCCGAAATAGAGACCCACGAAAGGGGCCAACGAGACACAGGAAAAGGGATTGCTCAGCACTTTCTGAACAATCTGCCCTCTGACAAGCTGGCCCCTTTTAGGTGACTGAATTTGATCATACCTGGGCTGGTACGTCTCCTTTAACTGTCCAAATACTTCAAGGAGTATACACAGATGCTAGTGAATGGCTCACAACAGTCACACTGATGCCTCCATGAAGTCCTCTAGGAGCAGAATGAGGATTTGCTCCCCAATAGCATAAACCGGGGATTAGTTTTCAGGATTGCAATCCAAGCAGGGAGGAAAGATCCCAGTCCCTGTAGCAGTTTGGCAACCCATTTCCAAGTCATTCACTTGAATATTGTGGGGCATGGAGGCCCTGAAACCTGTAAAATGTGCATTGAATCGGTGATCTAATGGCCACACACCAGAGAGGGACATTGCATGCTGTTATGGGATAATAAGGGCTCTGGATGGCTGATGGAAGTGATTTAACTTTCTATTTTACAGGCTGAAATTCACCCCATGCAGAGCACCAGCAGGGAAATTATAGGTCAGTCAACCTAACTTTGACAGTTTTAATAATTTGTTCCAATCTGTAAGCACCTAGAGGATAACAGCATTATGAGGAATAGCCAGCATGGATTTGTCAAGAACAAATCATGCCAAACTAATCTAAATTCCTTCTTGGACAGGATTAATTGCGTAGTGGGTGGGGGGAGGAGCAATAAATGGGATATATCCTGTCAGGGATGGTCTAGAATAATACTTGGTTTTACCATGAATGCAGGGGACTGGTCTAGATGACCTCTCGAGGTCCTTTCCAGTCCTATGATTTTTAGTAACCCTTTTAACAGAATGCCGCATGACTTTCTCATACACAGACTGGGGAATGCAGTCTCGATGAAATTACTGTCAAGTAGGTGCACAACTAGTTGAAAGCCTGTACTGTGAGAGTAGTTATCAATGGTATGCTGTCAAACTGTGAGTGCATATCAAGTGGGGTCACGGGTCAATTCTGGAACTGGTACTCGTTAATGATTTGAATAATGGAGTGGAGGGTATGCTTATAAAATTTGCAGCTGACGCTAAGCTGGGAGGGGTTGCAAGCACTTCAGAGGAAACGACCAAGACAACATGGAGAATTGGTCTGAATTCAACAAGATCAAATCCAATAACACTAAGTGCAAAGTATTTCACTCAGGAAGGAAAAATCAAATGCACGGCTACAAAATGGGGACAAACTGTCTAGAGGGTAGCGCTGCTGAAAAGGATCTGCAGGTTGTAATGGATCACAAATTGACTGAGAGTCAATAAAGTGGTGCAGTTGCAAAAAAAAAAAAAAAAGGCTTCCAGGGGAGGTTGTGGTATCCTCCTCGTTGAAGCTTTTTAAGAACAGGTTGAACAAACATCAGTGAGGGATGGTGCGATGGGGTATATCGGCCCCACACTGGTGCAGCAGAGGTTAACCCTTCTCTCTTGGATGAGGAGGCCATGCCCCTTTGGCTCTACTGGGCATGATGCAGCTGGAGACTGGATATAAAAGGCAGCAGAGCAGCTCAGTCTGGGCTGACTGCGGGCGAGGAAGGAGGTATGCTCCTGAGTCCTGGAGGAGGAACACCTGCACTCCAGGATGTGGAGGCCAGCTAGATGGAGACAGACCCCGAAACACAGGCTTTGGGACACTGCACAGCGGGGAAGAGACCATGGAGACCCAGAGGCAGCAAATTGCAGAAATTTGGGTAGGAAGTGACCCAGGGAAACTTTGAGAGTAAGCGGTGGTAGAACTGGAGACAGGCTCAGTGTATTTTGGTAGGATCCCCACTGAACTGGTGGTGGAAAACCCTGCCACTGACAGGGCCCTGAGTTGGGACACAGAGGAGAGGGTGGGCCCAGGTCCCCTTATCCTGGCCAGAGCCCAACTGGGGTGGTGGTCCAGCTCACCTACACTATTGACTCTGGCTGCTGGGCTGCCCTGCCCTGAGAGCAAGGGACGTATCGCTGACTTTGGCCACTGCCCTGCCCTGCCCTGCCCTGCCCTGAGAGCAAGGGCCAGGCTACAGACTAAGGCCATATGGCCATGCAGCCCCAAGACCAGGGGCAGCCTTACAGACTCAATTGCAGGGCCATAACACACCTCTCTCCTGCCCCCAAAGGGTGATGGGGTGTATTATATACAAATGCACAAAGCCTTGGAAACAAGCAGGGAGAACTGGAGGTCCTGGTGATGTCAAGGAATTATGACGTGATTGGAATAACAGAGACTTGGTGGGATAACTCACATGACTGGAGTACAGTCATGGATGGTTATAAACTGTTCAGGAAGGACAGGCAGGGCAGAAAAGGTGGGGGAGTAGCACTGTATGTAAGGGAGCAGTATGACTGTTCAGAGCTCCGGTACGAAACTGTGGAAAAACCTGAGTGTCTCTGGATTAAGTTTAGAAGTGTGTGCAACAAGAGTGATGTCATGGTGGGAGTCTGCTATAGACCACCGGACCAGGGGGATGAGGTGGATGAGGCTTTCTTCCGGCAACTCACGGAAGCTACTAGATCGCATGCCCTGATTCTCATGGGTGACTTTAATTTTCCTGATATCTGCTGGGAGAGCAATACAGCGGTGCATAGACAATCCAGGAAGTTTTTGGAAAGCGTAGGGGACAATTTCCTGGTGCAAGTGCTAGGGGAGCCAACTAGGGGGAGCGCTTTTCTTGACCTGCTGCTCACAAACCGGGTAGAATTAGTGGGGGAAGCAAAAGTGGATGGGAATCTGGGAGGCAGTGACCATGAGTTGGTTGAGTTCAGGATCCTGACGCAGGGAAGAAAGGTAAGCAGCAGGATACGGACCCTGGACTTCAGGAAAGCAGACTTTGACTCCCTCAGGGAACAGATGGCCAGGATCCCCTGGGGGACTAACATGAAAGGGAAGGGAGTCCAGGAGAGCTGGCTGTATTTCAAGGAATCCCTGTTGAGGTTACAGGGACAAACCATCCCGATGAGTCGAAAGAATAGTAAATATGGCAGGCGACCAGCTTGGCTTAATGGTGAAATCCTAGCGGATCTTAAACATAAAAAAGAAGCTTACAAGAAGTGGAAGGTTGGACATATGACCAGGGAAGAGTATAAAATATTGCTCGGGCATGTAGGAAAGATATCAGGAGGGCCAAATCGCACCTGGAGCTGCAGCTAGCAAGAGATGTCAAGAGTAACAAGAAGGGTTTCTTCAGGTATGTTGGCAACAAGAAGAAAGCCAAGGAAAGTGTGGGCCCCTTACTGAATGAGGGAGGCAAGCTAGTGACAGAGGATGTGGAAAAAGCTAATGTACTCAATGCTTTTTTTGCCTCTGTTTTCACTAACAAGGTCAGCTCCCAGACTGCTGTGCTGGGCAACACAAAATGGGGAAGAGATGGCCAGCCCTCTGTAGAGATAGAGGTGGTTAGGGACTATTTAGAAAAGCTGGACGTGCACAAGTCCATGGGGCCGGACGAATTGCATCCGAGAGTGCTGAAGGAATTGGCGGCTGTGATTGCAGAGCCCTTGGCCATTATCTTTGAAAACTCGTGGCGAACGGGGGAAGTCCCGGATGACTGGAAAAAGGCTAATGTAGTGCCCATCTTTAAAAAAGGGAAGAAGGAGGATCCTGGGAACTACAGGCCAGTCAGCCTCACCTCAGTCCCTGGAAAAATCATGGAGCAGGTCCTCAAAGAATCAATCCTGAAGCACTTAGAGGAGAGGAAAGTGATCAGGAACAGTCAGCATGGATTGACCAAGGGAAGGTCATGCCTGACTAATCTAATCGCCTTTTATGATGAGATTACTGGTTCTGTGGATGAAGGGAAAGCAGTGGATGTATTGTTTCTTGACTTTAGCAAAGCTTTTGACACGGTCTCCCACAGCATTCTTGTCAGCAAGTTAAGGAAGTATGGGCTGGATGAATGCACTATAAGGTGGGTAGAAAGCTGGCTAGATTGTCGGGCTCAACGGGTAGTGATCAATGGCTCCATGTCTAGTTGGCAGCCGGTGTCAAGTGGAGTGCCCCAGGGGTCGGTCCTGGGGCCCGTTTTGTTCAATATCTTCATAAATGATCTGGAGGATGGTGTGGATTGCACTCTCAGCAAATTCGCGGATGATACTAAACTGGGAGGAGTGGTAGATACGCTGGAGGGGAGGGATAGGATACAGAAGGACCTAGACAAATTGGAGGATTGGGCCAAAAGAAATCTAATGAGGTTCAATAAGGATAAGTGCAGGGTCCTGCACTTAGGATGGAAGAATCCAATGCACCGCTACAGACTAGGGACCGAATGGCTCGGCAGCAGTTCTGCGGAAAAGGACCTAGGGGTGACAGTGGACGAGAAGCTGGATATGAGTCAGCAGTGTGCCCTTGTTGCCAAGAAGGCCAATGGCATTTTGGGATGTATAAGTAGGGGCATAGCGAGCAGATCGAGGGACGTGATCGTTCCCCTCTATTCGACACTGGTGAGGCCTCATCTGGAGTACTGTGTCCAGTTTTGGGCCCCACACTACAGGAAGGATGTGGATAAATTGGAAAGAGTACAACGAAGGGCAACGAAAATGATTAGGGGTCTAGAGCACATGACTTATGAGGAGAGGCTGAGGGAGCTGGGATTGTTTAGTCTGCAGAAGAGAAGAATTAGGGGGGATTTGATAGCTGCTTTCAACTACCTGAAAGGGGGTTTCAAAGAGGATGGCTCTAGACTGTTCTCAATGGTAGCAGATGACAGAACGAGGAGTAATGGTCTCAAGTTGCAATGGGGGAGGTTTAGATTGGATATTAGGAAAAACTTTTTCACTAAGAGGGTGGTGAAACACTGGAATGCGTTACCTAGGGAGGTGGTAGAATCTCCTTCCTTAGAGGTTTTTAAGGTCAGGCTTGACAAAGCCCTGGCTGGGATGATTTAACTGGGACTTGGTCCTGCTTTGAGCAGGGGGTTGGACTAGATGACCTTCTGGGGTCCCTTCCAACCCTGATATTCTATGATTCTATGATTAGCCCCTCAACAACTGGTCTAAGTTTACTTGGTCCTGCCTTGGTAAGGGGGCTGGACTTGATGATGACTTCTCAAGGCCTGTTTCTGCCCTACATTTCTATGATTCTAAGGGCTAGGCACTTTGCAAATCCCACTTTGGCCCTCAAAAGAGGCTTTGTGCTGACTTTCAGCACAGGGTGAATTTCACCTTTGGTGCCTAATTCAAAGTCGGGCAGTTAACGAAATTAAAAGAATATTTCTATAGCAATGTTAAAAATCATCCACAGAATAACAAAGCTCATCAGGCTTCTTTGTTTAACACCCTCTATTAAACAACCTACCTTGATAAATTGCAGCCTCCGTGGCATACGTCATTTTACTCATTCTGCTTTAGATTCTGTCCCATTTCTTGATGTCTGACTGGCATGGAGGGAAGTTCCCCAAATAATATACAGTATTCCAAAGATATCATTTATCCAGGTTGTATAGGGAAGAGTTAGAACCTCTTTAGCCTTACCTGTGACAATGCCATATGGATATCCATAGCCCTCTTTTCCTGTATCATCCCTTTTTTTTTCTAGCTTATATCTCATGCGCTCTGCACTAAACTCAGATCTCTCTGCTCTGCTGATTTCTATACACTATTTCCTGATCTTGTGTTTATCATCTTCATTTTTCTAAATTCTCTCCTTCCAGTAATATTTCCTCTTTCTCCCCACTTGTATCCATCCACATCCCCCCCTTCAGTGCGTTCAGTCCACCTGCAAATTTGATCAAGCTACAACTCCATTCTTCCTCCAAATCATTTATCAAGCTGTGAAATAACATCTAGCTCAACCCTGTGCCCTTTCTCCAATGGAATCTTACTCAATGCATCTCTCCAAAGATGAGCTAAACCATGTAAGACCTGCTATTGAAGCAGGAGAGTCTGAATTAATGTGCTGTTCTCCAGATCAAGTCTCCCCAGAACAAGATTATACTCCCATAAGGGCCAGAAAGCTTTTTTCTTTTTAAATTCCAGCTTAAACTGTGCAGAAAATAAGGCCTTGATCCTGCAATTGGATCTTGGCCATACCTCACCACCTGTGCCAGGAATCCATTGACTTTAATATGGGCCCACCCACACTGATCTAATTCCAGTGTTGCAAGAAATGCCTTGGCTACTGGAGATTGTGTACCACTGAGATAGGGGCTGGTCCAGAGCCCACCATTATTAAAGCACATCCGAGAGGCGAAGGTCACTTGCTGGCTTTGCAGGGCAAAGTGGTTGTTACAATTTACTAAGTTCTATGAAATTGCTGCCTGACGCCAGTAGCCACTTTTCTTTCATATTGTGGGGTGTTCACAATTTCAGTGGGCACATTTATGTAGCTTTAGAGAACCCCCCTTCTCCTCCTCAAAAATAGAGAGAACCAAGATCACAAGATGGATGAATGGATTTAAAGATTAAAATACTAAAGCAATCTTCGAAGGTGAGCAGCAGGGGGGAGTGTGATTCTTAGTTGCATGGGGTGCGTGTACAGGAGAAGCAGCGCTCTGTGGAACAGTGGCTAGGACACTGGGACATGACTCCAGAAATCTGCATGCTATTCCCAGCTTTGCCACAAAGCTACTGTAGGCTCTTGGGCCAGTCACTTAAGCACTTTGTACCTCTGTTTCCCCTCCCACCCTCAGTCTTGCCTATTTAGACTGGAAGCTCTTCAGGGCAAAGACACTGTCTCCTTTCATGTTTGCACAATGCCTAGCACTGTGGGCTCCTGCTTTCAGCTAGGCATCTAGATGCCATCATGATACCAATCTTCTTGTTGGGTCCTCCTACTGCTTCTCGCCATATCTGTGCATACGCGATGGCTGGATCATCATTAACGGTGGTGAGAGAACTTAGTTGGGATTTCAGTTGACTCAGCGTTGGTGGTCTATTGTGCAGTGGATGTCTTGGATCTGTGCGTTGCCTTGGGCGCTCAACGGTACTAGCATATTCCAGGAGGAGCAACACTGGTGAGGATGTAGAGGCTGCTGACCGAGGTGGGCTCACAACACCCTGTAATGTGGTGGGAGGCGGTGTTCAGTACAGGGTCTTGCTTCTTTGCCTGAAGGGGTCACGCCCACGCTGCACAGTCAGAGAAGTAACAAGGTGCCGGTGTTGCTGATCAGAGTCGACGGGTCGGTACCCCACTCTGATGTAACCAGCTTGCTGAGAATGTGGTGGCATATGCTAACCTTGGCTTTAGTTTTCTCAATGTGGGCTGTAAAGGAGAGTGTGTGGGAGAGGGTAACACTGAGGTGTAAAGGATTATGATGCAAATGATAACAATATACTATTACAGTATCATGTAATTTGAACTCTGATGCTGTTGGTTCATTATTATTGCTACTTATTATACAAATAAGTGGTATTAATCATAAATCAACAGTACCAGAGTTCAAATTTTACCTACCTCTAACTTTCTCTTCTTTAAAATAAGGTTTCTACTTCCCTTTTATGTAGAAGTGGGGAGAGTATTTAAATTTACTTCCGGCCATATTATTTGGAATTAATGGGTCAAACATACTGTATATTATCATCTGCATGTAAAAGCCAGATTTGCGCCATTCAATGTGTTAAAATGCATTCACACACACCCAGCTCTGCCACTGGTCTGCTGGGTGATCTTGGGCAAGTCACTTAACTTCTCCATCTTTCCCCATTTTATGGGTGAACTAATTTATGGTACTGATCTCCTTTGAAAAGCACTTTGGGATCCACTGATGCAAAGTGCTGTAGAAGACCTAGGATGATATTTTTATGGGCCCATACCTATTATGCACACACATATCCAGTGTTAAAACCAGGCATCTCTGCACATATGAGGCCAGATGGGCTCCTAGCTTGCCATACACGTGCACAAATAGCTTATGTACCTGCATGCAACTGGAATGTCTGGACATAAGCTAGGCATGAACAAATACAGACTTTGAACATCTGGCCCTTGAAAATCTTGGTTTAAAATTTTCAATAGAGGCTGTTTTGCTCAGTATCTGTGTGAATCAAGCCTTTTATTCAGATGTGTTATGGCAGACACCCACAGTTGGAAAATATTATCCCTTATACAATTCCCTGAGATTTTTCTAACTTTGTTTTGGGATTTAAAATAGTGATTAACAGATCTGTTTTCTTAAGGATATTTTTCTTTGTGTGGATGGCATGCTGGCTTTTCTAAATATGTGTGTGGCTGCATGTGCCAAAGCACAATTAACTTCAACACACTTGTGCATTTTGGTGTGCGTGGTTTTTTTTTTTTTTTTTTTTTTTTATGGTGAAGAGGAGAACCAGATTTGGTGTGTTTTCAAAAATGCATGTGGTCCTCTGAGTTGAGAACACCAAGTTCCACTAAGTCACTTGTGCTTATATCAGTCTTTTCGTATGAGAATCAGGAGGAACTATACAAAAGCTTGTATCAAAGCTGGGTTAAACAGCTGAGTATTAAGACTTCATCCAAGGTTGAGTGTTGGGTCACACTTTAATATGCAATGGAAGTAAGCTCTAGAAGGGAGGGACATGGATAAATATTTTCAAACCTGGGTGCCTAAAGCTAATCCCCTAAATCAATATTTATGCACCTAAATAGGTGGTCTAATTTTTTTTTTTCCTGAGATCTTAAGGACCCAATGGGAAACTCCACTGGACTTGTGCTCTTAAAATCACATAGGCATTCTTAAAAACCAACCAAAGCTCCCACTGAAATCAGTGAAAATTGTTGGTGCTCAACATTTTGGAAAATCAGGCCATTCTTTATTTAGGTACCTAATTTTAGATACCCAATTTTTAAAACCCCCTCACCACAGTAGTGACTATTCCAGTGGTAGAATTCTCTGCAGGCTGCAACTTAATGGAAGTATCTGGGATGTGAACCTAGGCTGTGATAAAAGTATTTTGAGATCCAGCATCATGAGAGGATGCTGCAGCATGGCCCACAGACTGGAAACCGGGCCTAAATCATAGTAAATCAGCTTCTGCAATCTGAGTAATATGTGGCTGAAAAGGAGGTTCAGAGTCACCGAGGGATCAGAAATTCTGAACCTTGGAACCTGAAAGAAGAGAACTAGCATCAAAGGAAATCGCATAAGTGGAAAAAGAGACCCCCCCCCCCCGGGGATATCCCAGGCAGCAATAGATCTGTCTTTTTTTAGTGTTTTCAAAAAAGTTAGAGGACAGCCAAAGCTTGATAGCAAAAAGGCAATGCAGCAAAATCTATCAGCGAGCCTTCAGGGACCTGGAGATGAGTCTCATCAGAATAAGTGAATATAAATGGTACTCAACCGAGGAAGCATAAAAAAAAAAAAAGGCAAAACGCAATAGATCATCTGGAAACAACCCAGGAGCAAATCTGTCTGCAATGGAAATCTGAAAGTTCCAAAATAATAACCTACCCCTGTCTAGACAAACCAAGCAAGTACGGTATCAGTCTGACCAATGTAAGTAGAGGGCACAATGCTGCACCCTCTATATAGCCAAAACTAACGCTGGAAGTTATTCCTGTAAGGAGTACAGGATCAGGCCCTTGGCTAAGAAAGACTTATCTGTCCATGGACAGGTCTGCAGTGAATGGATATTGGCCAATCTCAATGCAAGGAGCTAGACATAAGAAATCAAGTCCTTACTTCTAAAGAGTGTGCTCCTGGAACTGTTCTCCTTTTTACTCTGAATAACCTTTGGCAAATGGAAAAAACCCAGGATTCCAGACAGGCTGACTTAAGGTTTTCACAGGGAAAACATGCTCTCACCACTGCTTCAGCCTTAAAACTTGACTGGGCCCAAGCCTGTTCCTATTGATGCCAGCCAGAGGGGATTTTACCTGCTGAAATCAGTGGGATCAGCCAGGCCCCCACCTATTTCCACCAGTTTCATAAAGACTGAAACAGCAATTAATTATTTTTTTTTTTATTTAAAAGCAAAGATCTTGGGATTAGGCAGTCTGTCTTAAACTTTAAGGGAAATTTTAAAATGTGGAGCTGTGGGGAGAAATCTTGTATCCCCTCACTAAGGAGAAATGCACAACAAATAAACATTAGCCTAAAACCGTTTCCACTCCGTTAGGGTAATAAAGAACATAACAGAGGTTTAGAATGAAAATAAGAAGAGGGGTTAGCAAAGTTGATCTGCTGACTTATTTTTGCAGCCTAACTTTTTTGTAATGTGTACACGTCACATCAGGGAACAATAACACAGGAAATAAACTTAATTATGGCTTTATTATATAGCCACTTTTGATGGCAGACCTCTCCCCTAAAATATTTTATAAATCCCTATAAAAAGGGGGAGAGATGATGGGAACTGAATAGAAACCCTGCCTAGAGAAAGCAACTGGGGTGGGGGGAAGGGGTGGTTGGTTGTTTTTGTTTTTTTTCCCCTTAAACCTGAAAGTATTTGGAAAATTAAAAGAAAGCATTGTCTAGACATAGGTCTCCTTCCTTTTCGGATAGACTAGTGCCTCAACAATTTGACTGGCCTATTGTCGGTCTCATGTTGAAGCCCAATATGCCAACTAACCATTTAAAAATAAAACTTGGAAAAATTCTATGATGTGACCATCTGTTATAATGTCAGTCGAAGCTCTTTCTCCCACACTCCTTTCAGAAGATCTAGGTGCAGAGTACCTTGTGTGTGTGTCCATAATAAGCCAACACAAACATGAGTAGCCAATCTGGTGGGATAAAACTGAGCACTGAGGCTATCAACTTCAGATCAATTGGACCTACCGAAGTGCTTTTAGAGTTAAAGGGGAAAGTCCTTCAGAATGTGTTTTCTCTCGGGCCATTGCTGATCTGAAATAGAGTTTTATTTTTCCTTAGAAATGTCAGTCATCGCCGATCTAGGCATGTGATATTTAGAACTAAAGCCTGTTCACTCCCCATGTGCTTTACTTTAGTTCAGTGTGCTCTAAGCTAAAGAAGAGAGGAATTTGAGGTATCCACTCTGAGAGATTTGACAAACGCGAGCTGATTGCATCTCTCTAGAGTGAACCAGATGAACTGAGCCTTCCTGCCTCCCTAGAAACAAAAATCTCCTGTATTTATGATTTCTCTGACATCTTTCTGGTCGCCTAGCCCCTCCGGGGTTTCAAATCTAAGGGTTTCTATGGAATAAATACATAAATTGAACCCACGTGAGTCTGTAATATCAGAGATGTGACGCCGTAGCTCTGGCCGATGAGTTGATTATTATTATCGAGTTAAGCTATCGGTGGTTTATCTAGGAGCCAGTTCGGCATTACACGCGGTTCGCATTTATCGAAGTGTATCTGGTGTTTCGACAGGGCAGCAGCTGTTGGAGGGGAGGGCACGAAAACCAGTCAGTTTACGCCGCATGGGCACTGCCCGGTTTGCCCCATTGATGGGAATTCTAGGACCATCAACCCACATCTGGTTCATTTCCACTGGTGATTTCTGAGAGGAGCTGAGCGTGCCAACGTAAAGGGAAGGAAATTTTGAAGCCCATCGAACTGGATTCGGATGTGACTCAACCAGGCAGGAGTTCAGGCTTCTCTATATAGCGATGACGGGAGATTTTCAACTCCAAAGGCTCCTTTGTCAATTTCGTCTTTGCCTCCTCTCGGATGGTTCTCAGCCCTGGCTGCTCTAGATTCGACTGCAAAACCTAGGCGGGGGGAGGGTTTACCAGATGCCTTCTTTACCTTTTACTTAATGATTTTAAAATCAAAGTTTTTCCACGCCCATAAAGACACCAGCTCCCGGCAGTTACTTTGAGTCATGAAATATACAAAGGGGAAATTCAATAGCACGTTTTGTGTGTGTGGTCGGAATCGCTAGCAGCTGCTTCGGATTTATTTTTTTTTAACACTTTCGTGTATGCAGGGGAGGCGTAATTATTATTTTTACTTAATAAAGGTAGGAAAAGTCGCCCCGACACTTACATTTGTCCTTCCTTATCGGATTTCCAAGACTCTGATTATTCAATAGCTAATTTAAACAAAGCGGATAGAAAAGATGTCAAGTAGCCGGAGCATTTAGTCCTTAATTTAGAATTTTAAAAAAATATATTCCAAATGCACATTATTGGGATTAAAGGAGTGTAAAAGTGAGAGCGCGCAGCTGTTGTGTTTACACCCGCGGAGTTTTCCCCGAATCACTAAGTGGTTGCCTTTTTACAAAAAAAAAAAAAAAAAAAAAAAGGGGTAAATAAAACCCATCTTTGATTCCAGTGCTAAAAAAAGGAACTGACTAAGTTTGTTTATGGGATGCGGGCTATTGCATATCGATTTAAACTTGAGAAGTCCAGGAAAATGCCGGGCATGCACTGCTGAAATTTATTAAGGAGCCCTCTAATTGTAGCGAGCCTGTGCCCAAGTCGTTAGGAATTGAATAATTGTGATCGGTATTTGGAAGCGGGGAGGATGCAGCTGCTTGGCCCAGTTCAGCGGTATTAGTGCTGGAGATTTGACCACCAAATGGTCGCACCTGTTCCTCAGCCGCAGCGAGCTGCAATTCATCACGGCAGTTTCTCACACTGCTAAATGTGGGGCTCTTTTTAAAATCCCACTTGTTGAAATTCCAGTTGTTTGGTATCAGACGGGAGCTTCTCCTCCTCACCCAGGACTCTGCCTACAGAAGCGTTCTCACACCTGTGTGAAGCGAAGCACTCCCCCCCCCCACCCCGGATTGTATTCGAATTATTAGCGGCAGTGGTCCGATCTTGCCAACCTTCATGCGGTTAATCCTTTCTCACACGCTTAGCCTGGTCGATTTCAGGGATGACTCAAGTGCCCCCTAATTCTGCAGCGGAAAACGTCTCCATTCGTTTTGCGGGAAGGGCAAGGAGTAAAAGTGGTGGTTATCGGGGGGAGCTGAAGGCGCTGCAAACTCTTCCCTATATAAAAATCCCCTATTACAGACTAATTGGATTACAGGGACAGTACCCTATTGCTTATGAACTTCCCCCTTTAATTCGCCACAAGAAAAATTGGTAAATCTCGTGAGTTAACCAGGTTTCCTTTATGAGAGCACCTAAAGGAAAGTGATACTGAAGAAAGTGGATGAGCCGTGTGTGTGTGGATATTGCGCACGGGCCTCCCTAGCCGGATTGAAAAAGTCTTTCCAATCTAACGGGGTTCATTTGATCACAGCTTTCTCCTACCTCCCTTGCTTCATTTGGAGTCGCGCTAACTCGAGAGCGGGACTCTGCGGGTTGGGGGGGGGGACACCCCCCTGTTTTCAGCCATAAAAGGGGAATTTCTGGAGGACTCTTCTGATACAAAATAGCTTGGCCTCCTAAGGGACAGGAAACTCGCGCTGACGCCAGCATCAAGGTGCTAAAAAGGGCGTGTATGGATTGGAAGCAAGGCGTCTCTCGTTTAAAAGGGAGCTAGCTCTCCCTTCCATTTTAAAGACACTTGCTTGGGGTTCATCGCAGGTACAACCCGGGGTCGCTGCCTGGACGATCTTCGTCACAGAAGCAGCTTTTGATCTGCTCTTGCCTATTTCGGTTTTTGTCAAGCGGTGGTGATTTGGGGGGACTTTCAGCCGTGCGGGGCAGGAAAGCCTGCGCCGAATACCTGGCCCCCGGTTAATATATTGTGCCATCGATATTACATTCCTGGATAAGCCCCCAGATCGGCTGGGGGTAGGGACGGGACGAAGGATCGGGCCTGAAAGCTGGGCTGTCCTGTGGGGAAAGGCGATGGCTGGGGAACCTAGTCTTACCTCCGAAAGCCTCTTTCTGGGAGCTGCTTTGCCTTGAGCTTGAAGATGGATTTCCCCCCCTCTGTCCAACACCTGTCCGGTAGCAGCTTTCTTTAAATCAGCAGGGAGCTGAGCAACTCCCTGGGAAAGCGTGCGCTCCTGTCCCTAGGGGCAGTGCAAATAACCTGGCTCCTTGGGAACTGTCTGTCTACGTAGGGAACCATAAAACCTGCATGTGGTAAACTTAAGACCTGTTAGGGGTCCGGAAGGTGCGCTGGTGCGAACCAAGCGTCGTGTTAACCCCATGCGGAAAGCGTCCCCTGCACACACACCCCCGGACTCTCTGCTCTTTATACACGTGGCCAGAGCTGCATCAGGAAAGTCCTTCTGCCCTAGCTCTCTAGTGGAGCGCTGTTTTAGGGGGGGGGGATTTGATTCACAATCCGTATTTTAGCATCCGCCTGTTTTCAATTCCACCCTCTTGCTCCCCTTTCCCCAGGAGAGTCAGTGCAGCTAGTATTTTGAGCTGTGATTCCCCCCACCCCTCCATTCCCCATCCAATGAATTCTTGAGACCAAGGGACAGGATCAGGACATTAGGATGCACTTAAATATCACAGTCCCACTTGGTGCCAAAAAAACCTGCCTGGGGCGATGTTTCAGGTACTGAGCAAAGCGATCTGCATGGGGCATCTACGTCTGTTGGGTGGGATCGGTGTGCTGCGAATCTATAGCTGACGCTCCTTTTCGGTCTGCTGTGGAGGGCTGAGTTTAGCCCCGCATCGCTGAGGTACAGAAACGCGTGCACCCGAAAATCCAGGCTCAGAGAGGGAGACTGTGAAGTCCTGGGTAGGTGGCTTTGCCCAGGGACGAGCGTGAGCGTTTTGCAAAGGCAAAGCGGCGGGTGCAGGGTGGGACCAGCGTGAGGGATGGATGCAGAAGCCTGGGGGAAGAGCTACGGCCGGGGGAAACTCCCTCCCCCGGCTGCACTGGCGGCTCGGGTGTGAGGGAAGGGAAGGGGCTCGCTTGGCCCGGGTTGCCCCCAGGGGTAAGTGGCAGAGAGGGGTGGCTGGCGGATGTCGGCCGTGGCCGCGGCACGTGATGCGCTGGCTGCGGTATAAAGGCCTCTGGAGCAGATGCAGGCGTCTCAGTGTGTGAGAAGTTCCGCTGGGTCTGAGCTCGGGGGGAGGGTGCCTTCCCCCAGCCCCCCCTCCTCCACCCCCATCCCCTTTTCCACCCCTCCCCGAGCCCCTCCCTCCCCCAGACTCTGCCAAGGAGCGATCGCAGCCCCCAGCCCCTCTGTGCCCTTCCCTCCTACTCCCATTCTTCCCCCCCCCCTCCAGCCGCCACCCGGATCCTGCCTTGACTCTCTCCCGCCCGGAGAGCGGCGGGAAGCTGGGGAAGGAGCCGGAGCCTGCTGCCGGCCGTGCCCCGTTGGAGAGAGAAGGGGGGACCGCGCAGCCCCAGCCGCCGCCTCCGGACCCTTCCGGGGGCCGCCGCTAGGTGGGGGGAGCCCGGGCCCGGCTACCCGAGAATGACTCTGGGCAGGAGCAGGAGCAGCCGCTGCGGGATCATGTCCGAGAACTCCCCGGAGGAGGAGCCGCTCTCCGAGGTGGAGGACGCGGATATCGATGTGGTGGGCCCCCCCCAGGACGGGGGCAAGTTCAGCGAGGAGGAAGAGGAGGAGGAGGAAGAAGAAGAAGACGAAGACGGCGACCCTCTGGGGCTGCCCAGGACCGGGGCCAGCAGCAAGGCGCGCCTGGGGGGCTCCCCGGAGAGGCAGTCCCCTTCGGGGGCGTCGGAGCCGGCGTGCGCCCGGGGCGCAGCACCCGGGGAGAAGCCCCCGGCGGCCGGGAAGAACCCGCTGGTGAAGCCGCCGTACTCCTACATCGCGCTCATCACCATGGCCATCCTGCAAAGCCCCAAGAAGCGCCTGACGCTGAGCGAGATCTGCGAGTTCATCAGCGGCCGCTTCCCCTACTACCGGGAGAAGTTCCCGGCCTGGCAGAACAGCATCCGCCACAACCTCTCGCTCAACGACTGCTTCGTCAAGATCCCCCGCGAACCGGGCAACCCGGGCAAGGGCAACTACTGGACCCTGGACCCGGAGTCCGCCGACATGTTCGACAACGGCAGCTTCCTGCGCCGGAGGAAGCGCTTCAAGCGGCAGCAGCCCCCGCTGCGCCCCCCGCACCCCGAGCTCCTGCTGCGAGCCGGGGGGGACCCCGGCCCCTTCCTGCCCGGCTTCCCTTACGGACCCTACGGCTACAACTACGGCCTCCAGCTGCAGAACTACCACCACCCCCATCCGCCTCACCCCGGGGCGGGGGGCCCCTTTCCCTTCCAGCCCCCGCACTGCCCTGCCCTGCCCGGACCTCCGCCCCCGGCCGCCTCGGTCTTTTCCGGCGCCCCCAGCCTCCCCTCCTTCCTGGGCGGCGAGCTGAGCTGCAGGAAACCTTTCTACCACCCGCAGCTGAGCCCCACCGCCCTGCCCGCCGCCGCCGCCCTCCTGCAGACCCTCAAGGCAGACAACAGCCACGGTGGCGGCGGCAGCAGCACCCCTCGGAGGCCTTCGTTTTCCATAGACAACATTATCGGGGGCGCTGCCCCGCAGCCCCACAGCGGCTCCCCCACCCCCTCACCTTACGCCGCTGGCCAAGTTGGGAGCCAGGCTCAAGTCCTGGCCATGCTGACTCCTGCTTTGGCACCGGCACAGAATCACTTAAACTTGTCCCACGAGTCTCTCCTGCAGCCCGGACAGAACTTTTCCAGCAAAATCACAACTCTGAGTAGTTGTCCCTTTTAAGAGAACGAACAAACAAACAAAAAAAGCCCCCCCTTCAAACCCCCCCCCCAAATTCTCCTCCTGTTGTGTTTTAAGGTAGGAAATCTTTCTTTTTTGTGTGTGTGTGTGTGTGTGTGTGTTTTTTTTTTGTCTCGTTCGAATCCAGATCTCTGTATCTCTTCCCTTTGCTCGAAAAAGAATTATAAACCTCCCCCCCCCCCGACTCCAAAAGTACATTTATAAAGTGTCCATAATGTACGATGGGAAATTCAGCTGGTTAAAATGTAACATTTTATAGCTGTTGTGTTTTTTTTTTTAATTGATCTCGGGTCTTGGAAACATTTTCTTTGCGGGTTGCAAACATCCTGGCGAGAGAGCTGGGCTTGAAACTTACAAGGGGAGTTTAAAATGTCTGGGTATTTTTAAAAAGCGTTCCTTCAATGCTCTGATGATAAGGGTTTCCTCCAACGTATGCATATTTTTCTCCTCTCGAGGAAAATGTTTAATGATCCGATTTTTTTTTAATCTTGGTTTGATTGGTTTTACTTCTAAGGCACCATCCAGTATATTAAAAAAAAAAAATCAGTGAAACTCAGGACCTTTTTTAATGAGACGTCTTCAAATACACATTTAAAAGATCGGAGATATCAGGAAGTTTTATAATTTTCATCTTTTTATCCCAGTTTTTCCACCCCTTAAATGTGTGGGTGGGGTTTTTTAATGTATCTGTAATTATTTGTATATAGATTATTGGGGAGATAATGTGCAGATTCCACTCCACTCTCTTCACTGGTTGTGCATCCGTCCTATCTATTTTATTGAGGGAATCTGTGAATGCTTTGTGGAAAAGGCCATCGCAGTTTTGTCCACCATGGTGTAAATTAATAAATGTCTGTGAACTGTTTAAAACAAAACCCCAAACGATCGTTCGTTCTTATGTATTTTCTTAATGTAAGAACTGATCACACCCCACCCCCCCGCAACACCGGGCCTCCGAACGGAGTGCTGTAGCTATCCAATTGACACAAGTTAGAAAAGGAGTAATTTTTAAAAATAAAAGCACTTAGATCTCCGTGGGGGTGGGGGGAGGTTTTTGATTACTTGAAAACGAAAGCTCTGGCTAAACTGAAGCACCAAACTCGTTAGGTTTTAGCTGGCCTAAATTGGAACCGAATTCCTCAATAGACATTGAGGAAAGTGGACTAGAAGGACAGACGGTCATCAATATATTTTTGTTTTTATTTCCCAGGGTAAATGTTTTAGTTCCTCTTCTTACCAGGTCAGAATTTAAAAGTTTAAATTTGGCTTTTGTTCTTTTTGTAAATATGCCCCCCCTTTTAAAAAAAAATCATAATTCAAGTTTATGAAATCTCCTTTCCATTATTAGACTTTTAGTTTTGGTTCTACATTGGGCAACCAATTGAACTCCTGTTTTCGGCAAAGACTTGCTGTTGCCAGGCTGTTCCTAAGGAAGGAGGGGAGAGAATACGGTGTGTGTGTGTGGGGGGGGAGTGTTTTTCTCCACCTTTTTATTTTGTTTGGAAACGTTGACGCATGGGAAAATAGCTGAAATGATTTTGTTTTTCCTTGGGCCCGAGGAGTTCGGCTGGCCCAATGAAACTCGAGCGCTCTGCCTACATTTTGCAACAACTTACAAAAGTAAATAAACATCTTGCAACGCTCCCTGCACCCCCCCCCCTTTTTTTTTTTTTTTTTTTTGTATTGTCACGCAGGAACTTGAAAGCAATCCGGTTACTTTAAAGAAGCATCCTGGTCTCTTGTGCAGCAAGCAGGGAAGTTGTGCTCAAAGAGCCTTGCCCTTTCAGTGAATTACACCAGACTGATTCAATCCACTCCCCCAAAGATTCATTTACCAGCTTCGCGTTGTGCTAATGGACTCCGGCCCCATAGAGATCAATATATTAACAGGCAGGAGCAGTCGCGGGTGAGTGTGTGTGTGCGCGGGGGGGGGGGGGGGAATTCGTGTAGCATTTTACATCTCTCTTAATCCACCTCGAGCCTCAGCTGAGTTTGTTGATGTTGTTGCTTAAGGGGCTGTTTCCCCTGAATAGACGCCCAGCGAGCGGTCTCACATCTCGCTCTCACGCACATTTGCTTTTGAAAAGCGATCTTCTGTCGGACACTTGGTTGTCCCCTTTCATGTCCAGCTCCTACAAAAGGGGCTACAAGGCTCGACGTGGGAGAAAAGGGGAGGCCAGGGAATCTATTTTGCAGATTGCCAAGCACATGGTGGAAACATTGAAGAGCCTCGGCAGCTCTTTTCTTCTTCCAGCCTCCCCTTGTCTTTGGCTAGAACTGCGTGCAAGTAGTTAAATGGCTAGGTTGGGGGTGTTTCTGACAAGCTCATTACTAGAGGGGTGGTCCCCCCGCCCGCCCTTTCTCTCTCCTCGGAGCCTTTGATGGAGTTAGAATTAAATACTGAAGATAGTGAAGAGAAACTAACTTTGTTCCGATCCTCTTTCAGGACTGAGGTTGGTTTCAATAACGTGGGATCTATAGGGAGAAAGGAGAGAATTTATACATAAGGGGTTTTTATTTTAAAAGTAGCGAGCGATTTTTAAAAAGAGCCGGGGGGAGGGAGATGAAGGGGGGGAAACTGTGGAAAGGAACTAAATAAATATAGAATTTAGTGGCTGGTAGAAAATAGTTTGAGAAGCATTTCAGATGAAATCCGGTCCATCGGGCATGTAAAATGTAGAGCCAGTGTGTATGGTTTGCAGTGTTAATCAACAGGACCCTGCATTTAAAACCCCGTTGGGCAGATCTTGCTTAGGACAGCGGTGCTGTTCTACACTATGGGATTTCCTAAGAGGGCAAATCTCTTCCTAGAAGAGAGGTAGCAGATTGCAAACCAGTCATTACCCAAACCCATTTGATAGCTGTTCTGAGGCTTCCACCCTTTGCTCATTGATTAGAACAATGATGGTTTCAAATATACCATTTCCCCCCCCCCCAAAAAAATCCCGTCTTCTGTTAGATTGAAATCACCTTTTGTGGCTGGCATTTTGTCTTGTTCACCCATTCCTCCCCGCTCCGGTCCGGTCCGCTCAAAGGAGAATATTTGTTGTTACTCTGTGGCCATGAATGAAATTTACCAGGGAAAAGTAACCAAGTTTAATCCGAGCCAAAACGATATCAAACCTTCCTCATTGACTTGTCTCGTTTGCACTGCAGCCTGACTCTGTGTCTTGGTGGGTTGATTTTTTTTTTTTTTGCTCCGCGTTTCTCTAGGCCTCACTGTGAATGTGGTATTTAGAAACGAATATCGTACGACACGTGGGGTGGTTAATCCGTAATAACGACTATCTGCAGACCCTATGGCCCCCCTCACTTTGATGTGTGGCGGGGGGAGAGGGTTCGGACTCCGGTGCACCCCGGGGTTTGTCTGATCTGAGAGCCCTCAATTCACTGCCAAACCTTGCCACGGCGGCGGGGTTAACAACGAAATGGGGAATAACGTTAACTCTAGAGGGGGGTGGCCACTGAGATAATGGTCTCTGATTACGGGGCTGGCTGACTCTGTCGGTTTGATCTTCACGGGGTATTATTTTTAAGCGGTCGTTGAGGATCGCTTTTCACGCCGAGCCGGCTCAAGGAGGGGTTTTGGTTTGGTTTGTTGGTTTGTTTTGGGGGGAAGGAGGGGGGGCATTGGCAATAACCGATCACTGAACGATGTTAGAATTCAAGCAGAACGATTTGCTGCCCCAGCCAGTGGTTTTCTCTGTTGCCAAAATCCTGGTATGAATTTGTTCTGTTCTGTTGTTCGAAAACTGCAGTTTTTTTTTTTAAAAAAAAAAGGGGGGGGAGACCTCAAACCCTCTTATAAACCTACAAAGATTGAAGGCGGAAGACCTGAACGTTAACACTATAGCGCCCGATCCTGGAGCCCTTCCTCGCTAGGGGTTTTTTGCCTGAATAACGACTGGCAGAATCGATCCAAAATAGATCCCTACCCAGTTCCTGTCTATACGTAAAATGCCAGCTGGGTTTTCCCGTTTGCAAACGTTTCTTTAGTGGACTGTTTGGGGGTGGTTGTGTTTTTCTGGGGGTGGGGAGGTAAATACCTTTCTGGGGTGTCAGTTGAAGGGACTTTAACAGCGGCCCGCAAGATACTAAATAGTATGGAGGTTTCGATCCGAAGTGGGTTTCATTCAAGGGCACAAAAAATGTGACCCGCGAGATGGTTTTTACATCGCGTCGCCCTCCTTTTTTTGTAACCCCCCATCTCCCCCTTTTGATAGGGCTAGGAAAAACAAACCTTCTCATCAACATTTCTGTTTCCTAAAGGAGGAGGCCTCGGAGAACAACCAATGTTGTAACACGTTTCAGAACACATCTGGTGTGGAAGGAAACCCCCTTTCCATTGTTAGGTCCCGTGTCCCCCCTCAGTCATTGGCCTAAATTGTGTGATCACGATTCTTGGGATAGAGGGAACAGCGTGTCAATTTCGATCTGGCTTTTAAATCCCACCGCGCATCCCCATAAGAAACTTCAGGCTCCTGGAATCACATTAAAACTCTCTCCTGACACCTCCTCCTTTGGCAGGTTCTGGTATCCATTATTGCGCTCAGAAGCCCGCAGGAGCGTTTTAAACTGATTTGGGGAATTAGGAAGGTCAGAAGCCCCTTTCCCGTCTCCAGTATATTTGTCTGTGTGTTTAAACGGAGCGCCGAAAAATTATCTGGATTATGGAAAACACGTTTTCTAAACAACACCGATTTCCAGTGGTTAAACCCTCTCCTGATGGCCAGGCCTCTTTGGTTTCCTATTTCTGAGACGAACCCCCCATGTTCTCGCTTGCGTTAAATCTTAATTAGAGTAGTCACCTTACCCTTGCTTGAGACACTTTCTCTTGACTTGTGAATTAAGACAAATATTTGCAAGGGAGTGGATTATTTCCCCCCTCCTAATCCACAACGTTTCTCATCCCTCCTCTGCTTTGGGAACGAAATGGTTACCTCTTAAATTTCCCTACGTTTTAAAATCTTCAATGCCTATTGCTTTTGAAACACAAACGGCAGTTATTGGATGGAAAACGTGATATTGCAGTGTTTTTAGATATTTCAAACGAGGATATGAGCAGCTGAGGCTGACAAGGGGGGACTTTCTAAAACAGGGTCTTTCTAATCTTGCCAGGCCATATCTGCCTTTGGATATTGCAAGGGGTTTATTAACCATGTTAATTTGTGTCTCGTCTTGTTCTCTGAAGCTTTTCTTTCTTTCTTTCTTTCTTTCTTTCTTTTTTTTTGCATGGGCGACCACCCAGGGGCTGTAGTTCTAGGGAAATACAGACATGCAAAAAACATAGCAAACTTGTTTATTTCTCTAAAGTTTGAAGGCAGCAGAGCCTAGTCCTCCGGGAGGGGGAAAAATCTTTTATTTAGGGCTCAAATCTGGCATATTTAAATTTAGATGCAAAGGGTCATTTTAGTGGCCACTTGATGAAGTTTAAAACTTTGTCCAGTTTAAGAGGCTTTGAAAGCCCATTTGTGACAGTGATGGGGAAGGATTGTTGGTAGCGACGAGAGAATAATAGACGTTGTCAGTTTTACTCAGTTTGCAAGGCGGTGGGGAGGGGAACCCCTTGGAATTGTTGAAACGAAATAAAGATTTATCGTGCAGCGCTAAAGGTCCGGAGCTAAACTTTTTCAGGGTGGTATTTAAAGATCTCAGACAGCACCTCTGCCCACTCAAGCCTATTGGAGTGCGAATATTTAGATATTTGTTACTTAATACGCTCGAATGGATTGAGACCCGGGAGACTTCTTATATAGCCTCAATTCCACGCTTAAATATAGGCTTTGGTGGCTCTTTAGAGAACAAATCAGCCAAGCTGCAAACTTTGCTCCCTCTTTTAGTTTAGCTTTCATGCTTCCTTGTCTAATGCAGGCTAGATAAGAAAATACTGCAGGTCACAAACACACATACTTCATATCTACAAATGCACTTTATATTTTGTGTCACAGCACAATTGCAGGGAGCATTCCCTGCTTGAAATCCGAAGCAAAAGTTACAGTGAAACAAAATGACAGGTTTCAGAGTAGCAGCCGTGTTAGTCTGTATTCGCAAAAAGAAAAGGAGTACTTGTGGCATCTTAGAGACTAACAAATTTATTAGAGCATAAGCTTTCGTGAACTACAGCTCACTTCATCGGATGCATGAAGTGAGCTATAGCTCACGAAAGCTTATGCTCTAATAAATTTGTTAGTCCCTAAGGTGCCACAAGTACTCCTTTTCTTTTAGTGAAACAAAATGTGACTGTTTGTTTGCAGCGAAGACCATAGATGGTTTTGCACTTTTTCCTTTATTAAGAAAAATCACCTTTCAAAGCGTTTCAGAATATAATGATTTTTGTGGCGGTTTTTAAAATCCATTTTAGTCTCAACTCTGGAAGCACTCACTGACTTTTTGCCCTCGGAGCTAATTAAGCGTCATGTAAAAAAAAAAAAAAAGGAGATATAAACAAATAGTTGTAGTTCCTATAATTACTCCCCATTCAAAGGGTCTGTTACGTCTCTAGAATAAAGATAAATTGCTCTTACATATGCTTTGCATCGTAAACCTGAAATCAGCGTGGATTTGGTTTTTAAAGGGTTTGGTAGTTGAGGGAAGGAATCAAACGACATTTTAAATCAGGCTTCTCTCCAGTTTTCCTTCCTTTCATTCTGCGTCCTTTCTTTCTGTGCCCTCAACTTTTTGTCTTTTATTAATCTCGCCCCTCCTTGATCTGAAACTGATTGCTTATCACAGTTGCCAAGCTTTCTTGAAGTGCTACTTGTATGCTGTATCGCCTGGTTCGGTTATTTTCCATTCGCAGCGCAATGAATAGGAAATAACTGTTGGCTTTAACTTTGAAGGACTGATCCTCAGTTAGGTTCGACGAACACCTGGTAGGTGAGGATTCTTCTTCAATTATGTAGAATTCCAATTTTAGACAGCGGGGAGAGGTTTGACTTGAGACACGCAGCTGGCAAAGTTCAAATGGTTGCAAGAACTTTGCATCGAAATTAGCAAGGCCATGAAGGCAGACAGGCATTTTTTTGCATGGTCTTTGCACTGCAGCTGCATTGCGATCATTTAATTTAGCAACCGCGCCGCGATTTATTTATTTATATATATATATATATATATATATATATATATATATATATCAGGATAAACCAATTTTATCTTTTTGCTTCATTGCTGTGGAAGGAATTAAGCGGCTAGCGTGGCTGCTTGCACAGAAACAAGATCAACAACAAAGTCTGCCTTTGTTTCAGAGCAGCAGCCGTGTTAGTCTGTATTCGCAAAAAGAAAAGGAGGACTTGTGGCACCTTAGAGACTAACAAATTTATTAGAGCATAAGCTTTCGTGAGCTACAGCTCACTTCATCGGATGCATTTGGTGGAAAAAACAGAGGGGAGATTGATATACACAAAAGTCTGCCTTGTATAGGTTCCTGGTAGGAGAAAGACTAAAGGGATCTCTGTAATTCGCATTCAGCTTGAAGGCTGGAGAGAAAACCAAGGTATTAATGAATCTTTTTTTAAAAAAAATTGTAAACTCAACAGTTGATTGTTTAGCAGAGTTTAGAATTTACCACAGCATGGAAATTAGAAATGGCTATACACCGAGCTATTGTAATGAGTTCTGCTTTATAACATCACAGTGATATTAAACCCTTACTACTCGATACTACAGCCTGAAAACATCATATGCCTCTAATAGAAACTCCTTTTTTCGATTTATCTCCTGCTAGCATTTCTTGAGCATTTGTGCTATTTTTAAAATAAAAATAAAATTAACCTTTGTGTCTATGTAGGTCATAGCAACAGGTGTCAGGATGGCACATAACAAGCACTGAACTCTTTGATCTCGAGTTTCAATCTCCATCTTAATTCAAATGCTAATTTTAATGGCTCTTGATACTCCTTTGATGATACCCAGGGATAAAATGTTGATAAACTAAATCAGAGTATCGGCTGTCTGATTATATTAAACGGCACATATGGAACAGTGAAATAGATTTATGTGCCAATCGAAGGCGCCTGGTTAATATTTAATACTGTTTAATTCCATTATTGGATTGAGGAAAACATCTCATTTTCCCAGAATTAAAACCCATGGATATTTTGCCTTATTTTATAAATGTCTCGTGTTTGTTTTGGCAAGGCATGCTGTGTCATTTGAGTGCCCAAATCTCTCTCTATATTTTTAAATCGCAAGTTATTAGCGTTCATTTCCAACGAAAGTTTATATTCTCCACCTGCCAAAGATAGCCTTGTAAAACATAATGAAAATCTGCACAGAAGATTATATATTGGAAAAGGAATGGAGATGCAGTTTTTTCTGGGTCCAGTCCTGCAAAAGCTAACTTCTCTCTGCAATGTTTCAGATTCTTGTTAATTACATCCCCCCTCCCCAGTATTTCCTGTTTAATTAGGATCAGATTTTTCAAGTCAGACTGTGCAACAGTAATTATACCAGCTACTTAATTTGATCAAAAAGGAAATGATATACACACGCACCTTCTAAAAGTTGGGCTAAAATTCCATCGACTCCGAGTTGTAATGTCATTTTCAAGGAAAATGACATTCTTACCAGTTATTTCATTTTGCTACGCTTTGGTGCGGGGAATTTGCACTGTGAAACTAACAGGGCCGGTTCCTGCAGTCCTTACTCAAGCAAAACTCCCACTACTCGCCTCCCATTCTTCCTGGCTCAATATTCTCCCCTGCACTCAAAAGATGAGCCGGAGTGCCCTGAAATTTGCGTTCAGGAAGTGAAAAGGCTCCCCTGCCGCTGAATTAAAATTATCATAGAAAACTTTGGTGGGAAGTAGGTGACTTTGCCGTGTAAAAAAAGTGTTTTTAGGTGTAGCTGAAGTACCAGGCAAAGCTCCCCTGGAAAGTCAATGGGAGTTTTGCTCTAGCTGATAAATTACACCAGTTTTTGAGCATACTCATGAAGCAGGGCATGAACCAGTTTTATTCGGATCCAATAAGGTCTTTCAGTCTTGTTCCAATATGGTGAACAGATCCCCACACGGATTTTTTCCCCATAACCCACGGGTAATTTTCTCTTCTGTTCCTCCCTCCCCGCCACATTTCAGACATGAATATGATAAAATACTTCTAGGTTCACGGGGTAACACAAGTATATACAAGTTAAGCATGTTTTTTTAGAAGCAATGATTCAAAAAATGGCTTTTAATTCATTCCTTGGAAAACTTATTTTTTTTAACCAGGAAAAAACCCCAACCCTCACTTCATTGCTAGTAGGACGGTATGATTAATTGACAATGAATTTTATTCAGTGCATTTATCTCTTCTTTTCTGGTTCAGAAAAGTGAAAGAAAATGTCGACCAAATTATTTGTTTAGTGGATGTTTGTATGAACAAATGCCCCCAATAGGTCTTACAATCAATAGTTGGTGGGCACCAGAATTAGCTGATGTGCAGTCTAGCGCCTGATTGGAAGACTGCTTCTGTCAGGGTAAATTTTGTTTTGATCACAAAAATGAATGTCGTGTGACGATTGGAGTGAATTTCGCAATGGGCTCTCAACTTGCAACCCAGGCCAGCAGATTAAAAGGAGCCCAACACGGCAGAAGCAAAAATCGTTTTAGATCCCCGCACCTCTTCTCCCCCAGCGAAATGATCCTGAATATTATACTGAGTTGTCTGAGGGCTGACGTTTGCCGGTCGCTCTGCTGTTGGGTGCCTTGGTGTTTGGTTTTATAGACAAAACCTCCCACTTTTAATGTAGGATTTTGTCTGGTTGGGGTTGGTAGAGCGAAGCAGCTAAAGAGCCTCATAAGTATACAGCCAGGGGCGGGAATAGACCTCTACACTTTCTCTTTAAACATAAACTAATACTTTGAGGAAAGGCGCTGTCCCTGCAAACCCAATCTGGTCACATTTCAGACTCGGCGGCTCATGTCAGCTCCAGTTTTGGACTAAATTATAGTCACTGCTCTTTTTAACTAAAATTTGTTTCACATCCTCAACCATATCAAAGAGATTCCGTGCATAGTTTCTTCTTTCTTTTTTCACAGTTGAAGGAAAAGTTACATTTCCTACATTATAATATTTCCCTCCCACATCTTATGTGGACTCTCTGGCTACAACTTTCCTCTCGGATTTGCCTCTCCTCCGCCATCTGTTGTGTGGTTTAGCTCTGGGATCCCTTCTGCCCTGTCGGTGGCTGTTAAATACATAAAAACACAACAAACCAAAAATGCAAACCAGTTTTTGGATGAAGGGCCAGATCCTGTTCCCAGTCAAGCCAGTGGCAAACACTCCTATGGATTTCCAGGGCAGCAAGAAGCCTGTTCCGAATCGATAGACACAGAACCCACAGCACTGATGTCTTCTCAAAGTCTATCGGATTTGGGGGGCATATCCTCAAGCTGGTGGCAATTGTCCATTGCCCTCGATGGAAATCTGCGCCACGGGGCACTGAGGTCCTTGGAAACATATTCCTTAAATTCCTAGCCACAATCAGGTTCTCTAGCTCAGCTGAGCGATCTATGAACGATCACATTATTAGCAGAGATTTAATTTCCCATTTCTGTTGCCCATTTAAGCATGTTGTATTCAGGGCAAAGAACTTGCGGCCTAAAATTCTACTTTTGTTCCACCGATCGGCGCCTTCGCGGGGCGTTTTCTGGCGTCTCTCTGCCAGCTGAACGGAGTTAGATTCAAGGGTAGAATAATGCGGTACCCGGAGTTGAAATCCATGTCTCTGTGATTTATAAAGTAAATCTCAGTCTCATGACCTTCTCCCTTCCCCGGTCATGTGGGACACCAGTAAATTTATCCACCCCCATGTCAGCAGCACGGCCGAGAAGGCTGGCACGTTTCACAGGGGGAATTATTTTTAACCTCATTTGATTGCCCCCTCTCTGAAAATAGAGATTAAATCTCCTGCTGGCCAGGCTGGTGGTTGTAACCACCTAAATAAACCTTGGCTAAGAAAACCCCTTCCGAATAAGCGTTCTTGGGGTTTTGTTTTTGCTCAATTGCAAGTCAAAGATGCAGGTTGGGCTGGCTCAAGCTTTGTTAAACTTAGCCAAGGGTAGGTGCGGTATCTCTTTGTACACAAAGCGGGGGGGGGGGGGGGGGAATAGATACGATTTTGATATTTAAACGCTGGTACACTGGAAAAAGCTTCAGCCATGCCGTAAATAACTCCATTTTTTAAAAAGAAACCTCTTCATCTAAAAATGGTAGAGGGCGAAAGTTTCCAAATACACATTGGGGCTGGTAATAAAATAATAACGATACATCGCTGGATTAAAACGCATAGTTCCACTCATGATTTCACTACAATCTGTGCTCCCCAAAAGGCAAAGAATGACTTGGGGTTCCTTATTCAAGTCACAGCGGCCGCGAGTTTGCAAACTGTGTCTCTCGCAAAGGTCCCTCGCCATGCGCGGGTCGCTTTGTTCTGGTTCTTGGGAGGGAGGCGGAACAGAAAGCGACTGCAGAAGTGCTTTGCACCATCTCACACCTGGGAGCCGTTGTGATGACAGGCAAGATCAGAAACGGTTCTTCTACCTGCGAAAGAAATGGCTAATGCAATGAACGGCAAAGGAAAAGCTTTTGGCTTGTGGCTGGAGCTTGGACCCAAACAGAGAGCTGGGGAGATGATTACAGACGCTGCATTTGTCGTTCAGTTTGTGGCTCCCCTCCCTGCCTGCCTGCCCCCGCCCTTCACTGCCCATCGACCGGGACTTCTCCTGGATCTGCTTGATCTTGGAAGTCAAAAAAAAATCTCAATCCGTTTCAATGGGAGACGGATCAGGCCCCTCTAGAAAGCTTAGGAATGAGGCGAGTGCCTTGGGCCCGATCCTGAAGCCTCTATTGCCACGAGAACTACAGAATCAGGCCCTAGATGGGGAGGGGGGGGGAATAGGTCATATGCCCAGCAGAGCCACTTAATGGATGTCAATCCAGCTAGCTGACTAAGTGGCCTCTGGTAATTCAAGCCAAACTAGGGGGCGGGATTCAGCTGGCTGGTTTTCACCGCTGGAGTCTTTTACCTGCGCCTGCCGTGAATAAGTCAAGGTGGGTGAGACTATCTTTTATGGGACCAACTTCGGTCGGTGAAGGAGCAGCTTTCCAGCCACAGGGAGCTCTCTGCGTGCCTCCCCGGCTTGTCTCAGTCACCATCAGCCACTGGTCCAACACAATATCCCCTCACGCCCCGCACCCCCCAGTCCCGCTAGCGTCCGGGGCCCAACACTGCAAACATGGGGGGGGTGGTTCTTTCCGCTTGTCCATTTGGCCAGGAGCCGGTCTGAATGGAGGCTGCTGGGGTCCCTCTTGCTACTTTATTCAATGCAGCTACAGTAAGTTCTATTGCTTCCCCCCCCCCCCCACCGGTTGTAAAAGGGGAAGACCACCTGGGCACAAATTCCCAGCTAACCTCCTGGCCCGACCTATCAGGCAAAAGACCTGCCGCTCTCAAGTCCTTCCCAAGAGGCTTCCCTTGTTCATGCTGGCATGCATCCTTCTCCTTACGGGGCGGGCGACAAGAAATATGGCAAAGAGAAAAGGCCAGGCCCTAGTTCTGCAGGCGGAGGGAGCCTTGTTCGGTGGCGATGAATTCCCGAGCTTGGAGTAGTAATAACAAGCACCATCATCAGCACCCCCATGATCAAAATCGTGCCAGCATCCCTGGCCATAGGTACTGGAACTAGGGGTGCTCTGGGGTGCAGAAGCACCCCCTGGTTGGAACCGATGCGCCAACCTTGTTCGTTGAGCCCACAGGGGTGCTGGGAGCTTATCACAAGACTCCCTTCACCTTCCAGCCTAAACAAAACAACCCCAAGAAAAGACTTGATTGTACTAGGCACTGGACAGCTAGGAAGCAAAACTCAGCCCCCCTCTCCCAGAGCTGTGAGAGAGGGAGGGCTGCAGGATCCAGTGTTATGTTACAGCGGGAGTCAGGGCTGGGCCTGCACCACCCGAAGGAGATGGTGAGTCCCTAAGCACAGTAGCTGTGAAGTGCCTAGGGAGGGAAGGATGGCAAAGTACGCCGAGGCTTGGAGGGGTCCAGGCAAATAGCTCAGCTGTGCGAACCCGCCCAGCAAACGCTCATCCAAGCCCCAGAACACGTCTGCAGGAGGGGGCTAAACCCTTCCTGGCTGGCGTGTCCTGAGAGTTACAAAGGTAGGAAAAGGAGAGTTCAATGGAGGGAGGCTCCCCCCCCCTTTGCAGCCGTGTCTCCTGAGCTCTGCCTGCGAGGGAACCAAATCGCAGCTGAATGATCCCTCCTGTGAAAGTGGACCCCTCCACCTCCCTGCACCTTGCCATGTATTCTTAAAGCGGGATAAACACCGGCTCTCCAAACCTCCACCAGCCCTGACTATCTGGCAGGAGAGCCAGCCTTGGAGAGCTTCGGCCCAGCGAGTTTGGCGGGGGCAGGCGACCCCCCCCCCCACCGCTTGCACCTCCAGCACTCGCTAATCGTGCTCAGGAGAGCATGCAGAGTCAACCGGACACTCGCAATAGTGAACACGGGGTATAAGGGTGCGCGGGGGAGCGGTGTGTTAGTCAAAAGCAGCAGGAGCAGCCACCTGGTATTTGCCATAAACCTTAACATAAAAGGCCAGGGCCAAGTCTGAGACCGAAACATTTAAGCCATCACCCTTCCCCTTGCGGGGCGGGGTGGGGTGGGAGGGGTGGATGGACACAACCTCGCGTCAAATGGCTATAAAGAAAGAGCACATTGATCCCACGTGGTAACGGGGTGGTGACCATTGTAGGGCCAGATCTTGCCCCCCACTTCTGTTGATAGAAAAGCTCCCGTCGCGTTGATTTCTGGGCAGGATCGGGCCCAGCATCTTGGGCTTTGCAGTAATCCTTAGTTCATAAAATAAATCGACCCCCCCCCATCATCTGAAAACGAACCTGTGTCGATACAGAGCAGATACAGATGCGAAGGGCTTTGGAGTGGTAGTAGCGGGCATGGCAAAATATGCATTTAACTTGTAAATAATAATAAAAAAATTCCTTCCCATTTCTTGACGTTCCCGATGTAATTTAAAGCAGACTCGCCCAGCGGTCTCCTCCCATTCACTTATGACTTACAAGTGAAAACATTTTCCTTGGAAAACATCCCCTTTGCCCGGTATGGACCCGATCCTGAAAAGCTCTTCCCAGAATCATTTGGATTAACGTCAACGGGACTAGAGAGGGTTGAGTAAGAACTACTCGCCTGAGGAAAATGCCGAACAGTTCGATGTGAAGACACATTCATTTATTTCACATAGTGTGAATGCGAGTGTATACAGTATGCATCTGTGTAACACACCCAGTTGGGGGCCGGATCCTGCACCTCTGAAGAACAAATAACAAGAGACCCGAGGGAAAGTGGGCAGAATGCTCACCTTTATTGCGGAAATAAAACAAACAACCCCTCACAGCCAAAGTAATAAGCCGATGTCTGGTTTTCAATTACACCAGAGGGGAGAGGTTAGATGACAAAATATTCACCGCAGAAATTGCTCGCTCGTGTAAACCCGATACACAGAACTGGTATTGACACCAAATCGAACGCAATTGGGAAACAGTCTCTTCCCCCCCCCCCCAAGATATGAAATTAAGAATCGTAGTTGATCGCTCGATGCCCCTCACTCAAGGGTATTCCTAAATTCATTTCCTTAAGTAGCGTCCAAGGGGTCTCCTAGGATGTTTCTAGTTAGGAGTTAGAGTTTGAAATCTAGTTTAGAAACCAACATATTTCTATGGAAATTCCTATCCAATCAACTCAGACCAGTACCATTTCATATCTATTTATGGGGCACCCCCCCATCACTGTTGTATGACAACCTAAATTTTAAATGTAGTTACCAAGTATCAAATAATAAACAATCAACAATTTATTCTAGTGAGGTCTAGTCTATATTCACATTATAGCTGCGCTGCCCAGAATTTCAGTATTACTGTCAAACAGTGTCCTTTGATCATTTGATAAAGCTTTACCTTTATGTGGCAACTGTGTAGCTGGAAGGAATCTAACTGTAGATGGGGTATTCACAGCGGAAGTTTCCTTGTGACATTAAATACTTCTTTTAACCCTTTAATTTTTAAGCAAACAAGTTCTGGAAATTACCCTGCAAAGGGATTATTGGAAATCAACTCGGATATAAAAAAAGAAGTTCTCTTGACACTAAAGTGACAACGCGCTGATTTGCATTGCAATAGTAACAAACATCTTCAACTGAACCCCAAAAGGATGCTGTCTCCCCACCCCTTAAAAACGAGGCTTCTCTTTCTGTCAAATTTCCAGGCATATTCTGGCTCTTAATATTTTTTAAATAATCGGATTTCATAATAATATTTACCCAATTTCATGCGGATAGATTTGCGGATGCAATGCAAGAGCCAGATAGGTTCTCCCACTCATTAGGCGAGGGACCCAATTTTGCAAACCACCCCCGCCATTTCTTTTCCTCGTTTTCAGCGCCGAGTTCCGTGTTTTGCTGGTTTCATCACTGGATCTCCTAAAAAGTTAAGTGTGTGTGTGTGGGGGGGGGGAAGAGAACAACACCTGTGTCTCTCTCCCTCCCCTTTAGTCTTCTGGCTTTGCAACCAGCGTTGTCATTTTTCCTAAAGACAGGTTTCAGAGTAGCAGCCGTGTTAGTCTGTATTCGCAAAAAGAAAAGGAGTACTTGTGGCACCTTAGAGACTAACAAATTTATTAGAGCATAAGCTTTCGTGAGCTACAGCTCACTTCATCGGATGCATCCGATGAAGTGAGCTGTAGCTCACGAAAGTTTATGCTCTAATAAATTTGTTAGTCTCTAAGGTGCCACAAGTACTCCTTTTCATTTTTCCTAAAGACCACTATATATTATGCACTAGCCAACGTGCATGGCAGTGCTTGGAAATATGTCATTGCCCACCACCCCTTCGGGGGCGTTGTCTTACAAATATTAAATTCGAAAGGGGTGATGATATCATATTATTAGTTATTGTTTATTATTATTATTATTAATTATTTTATTAGTCTTCAACTTTCTCCACTGCCTGAGTCTATTGGTGAGCTCCCAAAGGAAATCACTTGCTTGTGAGGGGGCGGATGTCGCTGGACATGGGCTGGCTTCACTCCCCGTGAGGGTGTTTAACAGTTGGCTGGGTGCAGCTGCCGGATCTCTTCAGCACTAATTTGCCCTAGTACTTCTGCTCTCTCCCCGCGGCTAAAAAACCACGCACGCCGCCCGTGCGATCACAGATCGTAACACTTTGCACGGGTCTCTTCCTGCCCGGCTGCAGAGTGGGGGCGGGCTCCATTTTAATGCCATTACAGTTGCCGTGGCAACCCATTGGATCGCTGTTCCTGGGGGGGGTGTGTGTGTGTGAACCTTGTGACAGCGGCTGGTTCAAGAGAAATCAGTAAATGTGCCGCAGAGGGACACCGCGATATGAGCGGGAACGACAGCGAGGATTTAACGTGGGACCCTCCCAAATTAAACGGATGGCACCGCAGCACGGCTGGCCTCGCAGCCCTGGCGCTGGCAGGGGAAGCCCGATGCTCGCTTGGCAGATCCCGCCAGCTTTGGCTGGGCGATGCGACGAGACATAACACGAGCAGCGTGCGTGCAATAAACACCCCCGCAGACCGAAGCCACCGTTGCATGCTGCGGAAAGGCTCCTGGTTCTGCCCTTCCAGTCCCGCCCCCGCCCAGCGTCTGAGAAGTTGGCAGGGAAGACAGCACGGCTCGGCCCAATTAAAGGGAGACATTGATCCTGGCTGCTGCAGGTTCACGGTTGCAGGAGCCACGGACGGCACCGTGCATCGCTCAGCAGGGAGCCCGGAGTTCCTCTTCGCTTGGAATAACGTGGGGCGGAGTTGCTCTCTCTGTGTGTAACCCATTTCCCCAAACCCCTGAAATACAAACAATGAAATGACCAAGACATGATGTTATGACTTCCCCCCCCCCGCGCTTTTTTTTTGTTTAGGATCCCCCCAAAACTTGGCATGGACCGTGCTTCGTTTCCACAGAAAACCAGCGGAGCATTCGAGGTCCTTGTCCGCTTGTGTTTTTTGTAAAGTGAAATGCCCTGGGCGGGGGGCGGGATCCAGTCTAAAAGGAAGAAAACGTTGCACTCGATCATGAAATTTTTGTTGCACCGTGTGCGTGGGCAGAAGCGGTTCGCCCAGATTTATTTGATCCGATTTGAAAAGCTAGAGCCGCGTAGCTTGAAAACAGTTCCCTTCAATTGCGGTGCACCATGAACCGCCCCCCCCCAGCCCCCCAAAATAACGGAAAACACTGAAGTAAGTGTGTATGTGTGTGTGTGTGACACATATGTACCAAGAGGAGGCTTCCTCTAATTCCCCCCTCCCTCCAAAAAGGAAAAAAAAAGTTCTAGGTCTTAAAATATGGTTCAGAGAATTACACGTAATCAGATCTGTGGGGGGTCAATAGTGCAAACTGTTTAAGACTAATGTTTATTTAGAAAAGTGAGTGGTGTTTGTGTTGCTTTTCTTGTGCCCCAGTGCCAAAGTCCTAATGGCTTTAACAGACTTCCCATCGCAAACTCCTGCTCTCTGCATAGGGACCACCGGAGGGAAAAAAAATCGCGACTTTACTCAGAAACGATCCGTGTTAAGGGAGGGGAGGGTCTGAGAGAGCGGTGGCTATATGTAGTTATCACCTCCCCCCCCATAAATCAGTCCCAAGCTTTGCCTGGTTTCGCGTTTGTTTAGGAGCAAGTATCATGTAACCCGACCCCATAAATAATAATAAAGAAACGACTCGCTTTTTTGTGTAGACGAAATAACACGGCGGGGGGGGAGAGGGGGAGAATCGGGTGTCGGAACGTAAGGAGACTCCGGATCTTTCCGTTTTCCAATGAAATCTCGAAGCAAAGCAGTCTCGGAAAACCTTCCTTGCACTGAGACACGAGTGGGGAGCACTCTGTGAGCCCCATTTACTTTACCCCATGAAAACATTCGCAGGGCAGCAAAGCTGGCTTTCTCAAAGCTCGCTTTTCTGGTTGTAATGTTTGCTTGCTATAATCGTCTTCTGTACCCAAAAAAAAAAAAAAATCATGAATCAGACGGCTGGTAACTAAGCCCCCGTTTGACTGTGTGTATCCGAAATGAGGACGTTTATATGTGTTTTTTCTAATTGAAAACCTCATCAGAACCGGGAGGAGGTTTTGGTCGGTATCTTCCAAGGAAGATCCAACTGGCAAATCAATTTCCAATCCTTGTTTCTGGAGGGATCGCCCCCTCCCTCTTGCTTTATTGAGCCACGAATGAGAGGTGACCTACATTGCGGGGCTGACTCTGCGATCCCGAGATGGATGCCCGGTGAGAAGATGCAGCGTCCCTCTCGGATAAGCTGTGGGACTAGAGCAATGAGAGGGAAAAGCCTCGGGTTTGTGTTTTAACCACACGCGTCAAGCGGGACTTTTACCGACCTGCGGTTTCCAGCACACCGAGCTGCTCACACGGGTAAGCCCATGGTGGGCGAGCCCCTGCGTGCTCCGGCGGCTTTGAAAACCTCCCACTGACTTGCCTTACCGTGAGCCCGCTGACTGTGGCATTTCCCTCCCGGTTTCTTCATCCCCAGCCTCGCACAAGCGCGGCGCGGTACAGCAACCGGTGCCTGGTTTGGTTGACCGAAGCCAGACCAGCGGGTGGCCACAGCTTTGGCCTCTCTTTGCTGCGGACACTTTGCTGCTAGAAGGGTTCATTTTTCGCAGCAACCCGCGTTCCCGATGTGACAGACACCTGCATCCTTCCAAAGGCTTTGGGGCGTCTTTTTATCAGGGGCGCGGGGAGGTATGTTCTCCGCAAGCCATTGCTTGCTGCATTAAAGACACTCCTTTAACCGACGGGGCAGAGCAGAGAGATTTATTTGCCTGGCTCTGGTTTGTAAACCCGCTCCCCAACGCACGTGGTGTGCTCCCCGGGTACGGGGGAATGAATCGCTCCTCTGTAGAACCAGTAGGACCCCAGTCCTGTCACCTGCTGCGATTGAAATCCATGCGATTTTGCAGCTGATTTCAATGGGAGCAAGATGGTGACATCGATTCACTCCCAGGATAGTGAAACTGAGTTCTCAACTCCCACTAAGGGGCCTGATCCTGCCAACTCTCACCCGGGTGGGTCATTCTTGCCAGTCAAGGCTTTCAGGAGGTGGCCCAGTTTGTGAAGTCAGTGGGACAGTTTTGGCCTGATCTCTTCATACGTCTTCTTGCACGGCCTTATGGACAAGCAACTAATGTATGGCGGACCTGTGTTTATGGGACATCTTCAGCCAAATGACTCTGATCACGGGACAGGCCCTTAAAGGAACAAAGTGTGTGTGTGTGTGTGTGTGTAACCTAGGTGTTAAACAATTGCCTTATGCTTTCTCCCCGCTATAAGACAAGATATTTGGAGTATGGATAACATTGACATCAACAGCTATAAAACCATCCCAAACATGAAAAGATTATCAGTACAATGGTGGCACAATGACTCTCGGGGGAGATGGAGTCAGAGAGCACTTTCTGTGCCTGTTCCTGCAATCAACCTGTCTTCAATGCAAAATTAGTTTGCTCGCTGCACAGAGAGGCTCGTATTTTGCTCCAGCCCAAGGAGTGTGCCAGTATATATATGAGACATGCATATGATAATATATAACTTGTGCTGTGGAGGGGGTGAGGAGATTGGAGGTGGGAGCTAGGGGGAGGGCAGGAAAGAGGAGAAAACGAAAGATCTGACCTCTGGAACAGCAGCAACCTGGGTCCCGGATCAACAACGTGCTTGGTTGAAGTACTGGCAAAAGACTAGTTCTTAGTTCCGTTTTACCCAAGGCAGGTTTGAAGGGGGTGCTGTGAGAGATCCCAGGCTCTTACAATAAAGCTTTTTGCTTCGCTGATGACCCAGACCCTTGAAATTCACTACATGTGCACCTTCCATCTCTCTCTTGAAATGCAAGTGCCTTTTTTTTTTGGTAACAAGGGTGAGCTAACTGAAAACAAAGGAAGGGATAGGCCACGATAGGTATTATGTAGGTTTGCTTCCTGTACAGACCCTGCAGAGTGGCAATAAAGACGCACAAACTACACATCACACACATTTTTTAACAGGTTTCCGAGTAGCAGCCGTGTTAGTCTGCAAAAAGAACAGGAGGACTTGTGGCACCTTAGAGACTAACACATTTATTTGAGCATAAGCTTTCGTGGGCTACAGCTCACTTCATCGGATGCATGAAACTGACTTGCGCTAGTTGCAGCTTTGCCCAGCAGATCTGCCGTGTGATGTTTTAAAGCAGGGACTGCAAAGGCGTGAGAAGTCTGACTCATTTCCAAGCGAGGGGAAATAATTACAGGGCGCTATATGAGGGGAAATCTCTAAACTCCAGCCTCGGAAATAGTTAAAAATAAACAACCCTTCAGTGTTCTGACAGCGAGACCTTCAGCTAATATGGACCTGACTGGACACAAAATGCAAGTGTCCAGTAATGGAAAGTACATATCAAATTCTTTGTTTATTACAATGTTATTTTACCTTTTTTTTTGGGGGGGGGGGGTTATTCAGCGATTTTTTTTTACCCTGCACACGTTTACCGTGTCAACTATAACCTCCCCACATATATTCAGGTAATCTTTCCAGTATTATAGTATAAAAGCTCCTTACACGCCTATTTATATAAATCCTATTTATTGTTTTAAATAACATTTTAATTTTAGCTGTTCCAAATGAAACAATATAAATGTTATTACTATAAAACGCTGATGATTGTGCATATATATATTTACACACACAATCATCAGCGTTTTATAGGGTGTGTATAAGCACAATCACCATATATATATATGATATAGCAAAATACATTATGCACAATCATCAGCGTTTTATAGGGTGTGTATATCTATCTATCTCTTTCATATCTCTATATCTACAGACACATATTCCCAAAATCAAATGAAATTTAAAAAATGCAATTAAAAAAAGTACGGAATAATGCTAATTGCTTGTAACTGCATTTTGATACGTATGTCAAACTATTAAGAGGTTTAATTTCTTTCCCAAGCCAAAAAACCCAAACAAAACAAAACAAAACAAAAAAAACCCAAACCCAAAACAAAACACATATTGACAGTGAATATTTGTGGCTGTAGAAATGCCTAAAAGACACTTTCAGAACAGGAAAATTTGATGCTAATGTATGCGCTCTTTCAAGGTAAATAAGAGCAATGCATAATTAAGATTGATTTAAACTAGCAGTACACATTATTGTTAGGGGCATATAAGATATATTTTGAAATGTAGAGCCCTGGCGTATTTCAAACAACCTCGCATTTCAGTTGTAAATCTTTCATTGCAAAAATCCGGCTAAATTTTGACAGCTCTTCATACTGTTCCGTTTGGAAATACTAAACTCCAAATTTAGTCCCAGGGAGGTGTAACCCAGCCAATGCTGCTTGATATTCCCTGGTTTATTCCCTCGGGTAGAATTGTCCATCCTTTTGCAAGGCTTTTCTGCAGCCGGCCTGTAGCCACTGGGGAATGTGGTGTAGCCCGCGAGCCCAGTTCGCCAACACCTCGCCCCACTGGCTAATTTATGAAGCTGCATCTTTAGTCTTTTTTTTTTTTTTTTTGGTCACTGTACTTTTAAAGCTTTGTGCCTCCTGCCCCAAGAAACATGTGTGGAAATAACCCTGAAGAGGTTTATATTTACTCCGTCTATAAACACATGCCATTTTACTAGACTCCCACACAGCAGGGGCAAGGTGGTGTCATGGCAAATCCTGCTGTTTCCTTAAAATAATTATAACTACTCCAGCCTCCCCTTTCACCCAGTATATTATCTGCCAGCCGCTTGTAACCCTTTTATGACTGTTGGACACGTTGCCTATTTATATACACATATAATATCCCTCTTTGCCCCCGCTGCCCCATACACACATGTTCATGTTCTCTTAAGGATTTGCAAATGCATGCTATCTGATCACTTCCCCCCTTCCCTTCCTCAAGTGAAAATACAGAAAGAAAACGCCCAGGGTCAAAAGAATCTCTGCCCCCCTCCTGCTTTATTATATAAAGTCTTCTGTTCTTAGCTGTGTAGCATGCATGGCTCAACTGTAATGCATTTCATCTGCTGGCATCCAAACAGTGCTGGGCTAAATCCTAGAACACCCCCAATAGACCTGAAAATGAATAGATAGCTGCTGAATTAAATGCACATTTCCCCCTGTTTTCCCATGTGTTCTTTGGAGACGACTGCCTCTTCTGGCCACCTCCCTCTGTAGAACTGCACCCTCCTTTCCCCCCGGAGCATAGCTGAGGTTAGGGGAGGTATGTACAGTGGATATAGGATCTGGAAAACCATGGAATTACAGGTTTCAGAGTAGCAGCTGTGTTAGTCTGTTTCCGCAAAAAGAAAAGGAGGACTTGTGGCACCTTAGAGACTAACACATTTATTTGAGCCTAAGCTTTCATACAGAGATCTTGGCATTAATACATTCAGTGGTGTGCAGAGTTCACAATCTATTCTCAGGCTCAGGACTTTCAATCGAAATGCTGCACAGTGAACTAAACAAAAATACCATTGATCTGGAAGGGATCACAAACAAAAGTTACAAACCTTAACCCAGCCTTCAGGGAATTCATTTTCCTGATAACATTTGCCCTGATATTTATATGCAGATAGCCAATCTTCTAACCCCAGCCTCCAAAGGCACCCAGAGGAAGATTAGTCAATATGAAGCATTCTGCACTAAACCGTGATGAATTTTATGTACACAGTAATATAGCTCCTGGATTAAAAAACAAACAAACAAACAAACATCCTGTAATTAGGGCTTGCAATTAGGCCAATGCAACTCATCAGTCAACAAATCTTGAATGCAGCATCTGAAGTATGTGCTCCTGTTAGGAGCCTTTAAAATATCCAGAATTATAGAGGTGAGATGCTGGGTTAAGGAGGTTATTGAAACACAAATACTCCAAAATCAAATGAAAATCACCATTACATGCTGCCCGCAAGTGAGCCAGAATAATTAGTCTTGGTGTATGTTAAGGATTTTGTGTGTGTATGGAGGTGGGATGGGGGTGGGCATAAGGCATAGCAGTGCTTTGAAAATCCTCATCGCTCTCTACACACTGCATAGCAGTCTAGAACTGAATTCTGCCAGACAATGGGAGAGTTGTTTGGGTCAGAGCAGCGGACTGGGACCCAGGGTAAGAACAGCCAGTTACGACTCTTAATGAAGGAGATCTTATGTTTTCCTTTCCCTAGAATTTCCTCCAACAACCCTCAAATAAGTGATATGAATAAAGAGGGCAGGGGAATTGGATTCTGTTCCCGTTGAAGTCAAATGGGCATTTTCCTACTGAGTCAATGGGACAGCAGGATAAACCCACCCCAGGGTGTGTAAATCAGGGCAGAACTTGACCTCAGCTATATCCAGATCTAAAGGGAGAGGACGGAATCAACTGTAAAAAACTACAGTACAAAGCAGGCTTTGAAAGCAAGCACACTCTGTTTAAAGGCTCCCAGCCTGATAGTGTTTGGTGCTGAGCACCCAAGGGCAAGTCAATTGGAAGTGCTCAGTATTGGGCAGGTTTGGGCCCCCCGGTTTGGCAATAAATGGGATTGATGTTTCAAAAGGCAAGATACTGTTAAGGAAATTCACTTCTATTATTTAGGCAGGGCTGTGAATGTGCATGGGGCTTCCCAGAGAGTAAAGATGCTTTCCTTGGGATGGGAAGGCACTCAGCAAGGTCGGGATATCACCTCACAGAATTTGGCCTTGTGTTTAACAGGTGATAGACCATAACCACCATGTGGGGTGGTGTTTGGGTAAATGGAGAATTGGAAGGGAAATGTTTACAAAAATGATAACCCAAGAGTGGTTATATGGCTGGAAGATTCTGTAAAATATAGATAGGAGATGTATAGACACAACTCAGGCAGCACAAAGGGGCCAGAATTCTGACTCAAAATAGCTAATGGAGAACTGTCCACGGTTGTGACTCTTTATCAGACGTGGTTCCTGAAGGAGCCAGCCCCGACCCCAATGCAGGGGGTCTGTTGGAGGGGAGAGGAGGCGAGGGGAGGGTAGGCTAGAGACAGGGATGTGGTGTAATAAAACTCCTAATAAATTGCCTGGGGAGGTTGTGGAATCTCTGTCACTGAAGATTTTTAAGAGCAGGTTGGAGAGACACCTGTCAGGAGTGGTCTAGATAATGCTTGGTCCTGCCTGGAGTGCAGGAGATTGGACTTTGAAGACTCATTGAGGTCCCTTCCAGTCCTATGATTCTATCCTCTGAGCAGGCCAGCCTCATGCTGGAGCAGGGATCTGTAACCAGGATGCCAGCAGAGCTCAAATGCAGGGAGAAGTTGTCCCTTACATCCGTAAACATGTTATGCATGACCAAGATTTTTTTGTTGGTATGTTGAGGGGGAGGCTGGTGGGTGGAGATATGGCTTTTGGGTGACGGATTTGGATAGGCCTTTCTTTTTATAATTGTCTTCTCCAGCTATTCTTCTAAGTGTCTTGTCTGTCTCTTCTATTGTCCTTGTAAGGAGTAAAACCTAGCTTCTCTGATTTTGAGGTGCTTTCTTTGTTTTACATCATGTAAACATTAATAAAGAAGTAACATTAAAGGAAAAATGAACCCCTTGAGATCCCCCAGCTTTGGGTCTGATTGTTACACTTGGACTGGCTGTTCACATTCTGATCTCAGATTGGTTGGCTTGTAGCAACAGTTTTCTAGATTCCACAGCTCTCTCCAGCTGAGGGAAAAACATTACATTTATTGAAATGTTCAGATTACTGGGGAAATACATATTTCTGTCTCCTTTCAAAACCCCAGCAACGTACTTTCTAAACTATCCACATATGGCAGCATCAGGATACGCATGTGGGGCATCATCCTGCATTCCTTTCGTACCCAAGAGCCTCACTCATCTCTGTGCAAATTTTGAGTGTGCAAGCTAGGGGTGTTCCTAAACAAAGATGTACCTCACAGATAACCAACTACCATAAATATGTATTTATATGTGATTAAGGCATGTTTACGTTAGTCTTTCAAATAAACATGTAATATAGTAGGGCTTGTGGATCTCTGCATAGTGTATTGACTTTGCTGTGAGTCCAGACTTGCCAGATGTGGCACACTCTTAATTTCCAGTTGATTTCACTGGGAGTTGAGGGTACTCAGCACCTCACAGGATCGGGCCCAGTGCACATACAGGTACTGATGAACACTGTGTGCTGATTTTTAAAGAACGGGAGTTTATTTCAACTGTTTATGCTAACGGGCCTGATTCTCTGCTGTGTGGTCACTTACACCTGTTCAATGGAAGGACAAATGGGGTGTAAAATGCTACCCTTTTGATTGCATAAAGCCCCTCAAAGTCTAGCACACCCATCAAAGGCCTACATCACTTCCCCTGGTAAGTCAGAGTCATAAGGGTGGGAAAGGGCATCAGAAGCATACATGAAGAGCAGGTTGGAGCTTTTTTGACGCTTTTCCTTTGGTCGAAAAATGCTGATTTGTCATAAATGAAGCTTTTTGCAGAAACATGTTGGTTCTGGCAACACTGTCTTTGGGAAGGTTTCTCAGAGGTAGGCTGGGGGAGTGGGAGGAAGAGACAGCGAGAAAGCAAGCACACCTAACCCCAGAACAGCCAGTGGTCAGGGTGCTCACTTAGCATGTGGGAGACCCAGATTCCAATTCCTGCTTGGAATTATGTATCATTACTGGTGTAGTTACCTTTCTTCCAGAAAAGCCCCCCAAAGACTTTTACAAGTGATGACCCCAAGCCTAGTTTCAGTGGATTCACTGATAAAACTCCATTGACTTCAATGGGAGCAATATCAGGCCCCATACATCCGGCATCTCTGCAATGCAGGATCAGCCTCCTCTAGGGAGGAGGGTGACAGTAGTCAGTACAGCAGCAATGGAAGTTGCTGGATGCTCAGCACCTTTCAGCATTTAAGATCTTCTGGGCAGCACCTATTTATTTGTCTGTAAAGATCCATGCACACTTCCGGCACTGTATAAAATGGCACTAGCCTGTGCAACTGAAGCCATAGGATACGAATAGTTGTGCTGCTAAATGGACTGTGTGATATACTGTCGGTTCCTAGTTCTCCTAAACTAATCATGACAGTTCACCATTCCAAAGTGCACTCAGGACAGCACACGTGGCGGCTGGCGGTTGCATTATTCTGCTCAAGCACATTCTAGTCTGCTGAATTCTCTCAGACACATGGTGTTTTGAAACCATAAAGTGCTGTGAAAAAATATAGATGGAAGATTCAATCTGATCCAGATGAAAACGCTTTTGCTTTTTCTTTTTCTTTTTGGTAATCCTTGCATTGCTTTATGGCCCTGAGGTGTTCCAGGAAGTTTCACAAATCTATAGATGACCCTGAGCACGGAGTTTTGCATTTGGATCTCTGAATTAGCTGCAAGATGCGAAAAAACACATGCCTGCAGAAAGCTCCCAACTGGCCCCACAGATGGAGAACTCTCAAGTGTGTCAGTTATTTTGACAGAGGTCAGCTGTAACTTGCATTCACTTAAGGCGACTGGAGATCTGACCCTTTCAGATTGGGGCATCCAAAGAAATGAAGGACTAAATTCTGCCTGGGGAGGCTCATGGAAGTCACATGTACATATCCAAAGGGCACACTGAGGCCTGAAGTAGTTTGCTAAAGCCACCCACCTCTTGATCAAGCCAAGTGTGTGTTAGGGGGAACCTAACCTCAGATGTGGTGCTGTGATTCCTGAAAGAAGGCAGGAATCCTGTGGGACAAAAGTGACTCCCAGGGGGTTGCTGTCAGCCGTTTGGGCATACAACTCATTCCACATTTCTGAGATATAGCTGATAGATAGAAGGGTGGAGTTTAGTTCTTGGTGGTGGTGGGAAACGTGTTCACATCATCTTCATTGTAAGGCGTGGTTGTGATCCTTAGAAAATAACATCTAGGTCAGGGGTTCTCAAACTTTTTTTTTGCTGGGACCCCCTTTGAAAACACTTCAGACTGTGATGACCCCCCACCACCTCCCCAATACCATGCCATCCAGCTCTGAAGGCAGCAGCACCATCAGCAACGGCGCGGAAGTAAGGGTGGCAATACCATGACCTACCTACAATAAGCTTGTGACCCCCTTTTGGGTCAGGACCCTCTATTTGAGAAACACTGCTCTAGATGGTCAGGGCATTAGCCTTGCATTTGGGATATCGGGGTTCAATTCCCTGCTCTGTTACAGACTTCCTGTATGACCTTGGGCTAATCATTTAGCCTCCCTGTGCCTCAGTTCCACATCTGTACAATGGGGATAACAGTACCGCCCTACCTCACAGGGGTGTTGTGAGGATAAATCCGTTTAAGGGTGTGAGGCGCTCAAATACTGCGGTGATGGTGGCCACATAAGCACCTTAAACAGATATTCTCCCCTACCCTAGTTCCTCATTTTCCCTCTGCCAGAATGATAGCGAAACATAGTACTTCATTTTAATTACGCACCAAATTTGGAGGCAGGTTTTACAGCAAGTCGCTACACTTGTCAGTGCTTAAGTCTTGGAGCACATGGCCCTACACTATTATCCGGGTATGAGCAGCTGGCATTCCTTCCCTGATCTGAATAGAATCCCCACACATGCCGTAGGGTCAGCCATATCCCTTCCATGGGGCCTGGCTCTACGGGGAACGAATAATAATAAACCTCAGCCCAAGCTTTTCCGATTCCCCAATGCTGACTATTATGAAGGTTTCCTGCAGAACTCCCGGTCTCAATCCTAGACAGTTCCCCTGACCAAGGGGTCACCCACCTTTTGTATCCTGGTGCAGATGATAAAGTGCACCTGACTCACATGAGTCAGCAGAAGTTACTCAGCAGCTGTAGGCCAGCTGCTAACTCCTGATCCGCAGAAGAATTCTGCATCCCTGTGCCAGGCTGAGATCCTGTTACACCTTGTTTGCATTTAAAATCTATTGTACTCATCACCATAGTAATGGAGGCCGCACACATTTTAATCTATTTATCTTCACCACATCCCAGTCAGGTAGGGAAGTGCTATTATTTTATTGATGGGAAACTGAGGCACAAAGAGACTAAGGCTACGTCATCACTAGATACACGGCAGTGGCACCATGTGTAACAACGACAGACCCCCGGTCTGCGGCAGGCAGGATTGAACCCGTGAATTCTAGAGCTAAATGCATGAGCTAAAAACCACATGGCCCTTAGCTAAGGCTGTAGAGGAGACTCATTAATCTCTCAGTGGTCTGGGTGCCACTAGAGGGGACAGAACTCCACACCCAGAAGGTGTGTAGGTTACACATGCACTGCTGTAAAGCTTCAGTGTAGACACTCAGTACAACACCGGGAGAGGTTCTCCTCTTGCTGTAGTTAATCCACCTTCCCTGAGAGGTGGCAGCTGTGTTGATGGAAAAATTCTTCCCTCGTGCTGTCTAAACCGGGGGTTAGGTCAGCTTAATTACTTCATTAAGGGGTGTGGATTTTTCACACCTCTGAACAACATAGTTGGGTGGACCTAACACTTTTAGTATCAACCTGGCCAAAGGCTCAGATTCACAAAGGTCCTGAAGCATCTAACCCACCTTGATTAGATGCCTAAATACCTTTGAGGATGTGCTCATTAGTGATTTGCCTAAGGCAACATAGAAAGTCAGCGGCAGAGCAGGAAATTGAACACGGTTTTTCCAAACCCCCAGCTAGCACCCTAATCACTGGGCAATCTTTCCCCCAGGAACAAAAGGAAGCAGCGTATCACCAGCAAGACTGACACAGAGCCATGAGACCAGTGGGCCAGATCCTCATCTTGAGTAACTGGGCATAGTTCTGCTGACTTCAATGGAGATATGCTAATTTACACAGCTGGAACTCTGGCCCCTCACTATATCAGTATATAAACAGAGATGTTATTCTCCAGGACTTGCTCTCTGAAACCAGAGCTAACTTTCAGTGGTGTGGGTGGTTCAGTGGCCTAGAGCAATTATTAAACACTGCCAAGAAGGAAACCCAGATCTAAGCCTCTGTTCCATTCTTTTTCTCCTGGAGCAATAGCTATTAGCAATGTGGAGGAAGGTGGGATTTCCAAAGACCAGCCAGGAGCAATATTCTGCAAGGGCCTGCTAGCTGGATGACACATATGGTGGGAGGAAGCTTAGAAACATATGATCTTGCTATACCAGATTAGGTTCATCAGATCCAGCCCCCTATCTCTGGCCATGCAGTTCCTTATAGATCTGACCACTCACTGCTCTGTAATAATGAGAGAAACTACGGATTCATTTAACTGCTGCAGATTCATCTCAGAGTCATGGTTCTCTGAGACCCAAATCTCAGAATCAAACAGTTTCCTTCAATGTTGGGGGGAATTTACTACATTTGGGAAGGGTCAGGTGGTTTCTGTGTAGGGCTTTGGTGAACAAATATTGAGTTCTAAGGGACCTGGGAAACTTACAGTCATAAGGGGAATGGTGGAAAAGAGAGGAGTGGGCCACATATAATGAATTAAAGCAGATGAGTTCATTAACACACTTTTAAAGCTGTGTGCCTGATTCTGGTCAAGTACCAGGCACCGGCTCTTGAATTGCAATTGTCCTTGCAGGCAAGGAGCTCTCATGTGGCTTCACTGAGAAGACTGTGTTGTGTGAAGATTGTGTGTTGTTGCATTTCTGTGGCACTTTCCACCTCAGGATTACACGGTGAGTTACGAACAGGGATCAACTGCATCATAGAAAAATAGACTATCAGGATTGGAAGGGACCGCAGGAGGTCATCTAGTCCAACCCCCTGCTCAAAGCAGAACCAATCCCCAGTTTTTGCCCCAGATCCCTAAATGGCCTTCTCAAGGATTGAACTCACAACCCTGGGTTTAGCAGGCCAATGCTCAAACCACTGAGCTATCCCTCCCCCTGAAACTGAGACATGGGAAAAGTGAGGACTCGGCCAAGGTCACACACAGTCAGTCATCAAGCCAGGAAGGCTCCATTTTACCTCGGTCTCACTGGCATGCAGCACTGTCTCCCTAACCAGTGAAAGCAGCAAGGATGTGGGGATGAAAGTGGGTGTGTAGTTCCAGCCATTTTCTTTTTGTGACAGGACAGCCCATGTATTCCCATGCAGTTCAGCCACCGTGAATTGTCTAAGATGGAGCTGTGAGATGATTAGCTGGGCTTAAAAAAAAAGCATCGAAATGGTTATTGCTGTGCATCATCTCATGCCTTTAGAAAATGATGCTTTGGATATGTTTGAGTAAGTGGAGCAATAACTGGGTAAGCAGAAGTAATAAAACAAGGCTCAGTTCGGACCAAAATTCGACATGCATGGTTAAGACTCGTTGATCCTCCAGTAGGCTTTCTTCGCTTGGGTGCTGTGGAGCTTAAGCCTCATTCAACATCCAAGACGTTTTTCCAGACCGCTTGGCATAAATCAGGCTTTCAGAATGCCTCCCTGACTGGTATGGAGCAAGAAATCATGCTTGCTCTCCTGTTTGGGGTAGTGGGAAAACTGGCCTTTGCGAAACCAGCACCCTGTTCTCTGACATAGACTGCGTGTGTATCCAAATGGCTTTGCCTCATAGCTTCGCTTTCCAAGAATGTTAGAAGAAATGAGCTCCAAGATGGGATGCCAAGGAGGTCTCTGACTCTGGAGGAGCAGGGAGACAAGAATGGGTTTTCATTGCCATCGTACAAATCCTCTGATTGCTGGTGATTTACAGGGCAACACTGTGGGCTAGAGCCAGAGTGGTGTAAATCTGTGCAACTCCAGCAGTTTCAAGGTGCTGATTTACACCAGGTGAGGATCTGCCTTAATTAGGGTTACCAGACAGCAAGTGTGAAAAATCGGGGCAGGGGATGAGGGTGGGGTAATAGGAGCCTATATAAGAAAAAGACCCAAAAAGCGGGACTGTCCCTATAAAATCTGGACATCTAGTGACCCTAGCCTCATTCATCTAAAATACAGTTCCAATATCTAGCTGTACCCAGAGTGAGATACTATTAACAGACTCCCTTTTAACTTTTAAGGCCGGATTCTGTCCTCAGTTACCTTTGACTCCAGTGGAGTTACTGTGTCATGGGCAGGCCTAGAGCAGCAGACCACACCATGACAGGCACTCCTGCCTCGGTTCTCTCTCTCAGGTAACCCCATAATGACATACGAGGCTTATCCTTTAGTCCAGCAATATGGGTTAGTACCGGAACGTAGTTCAAGACAGTCCAGAATAAAAGTCCCAATTATATAACACATTCCTCACTCCAGTCCTTAAAATTCAAAGCATCTTGCCTCTCAGTGCCCTACACCCCACACACCAGTAGCTTCAGCTACATCCCGACCCTCTGTCAGCCCTCTCCCATTTCTGTACCAGGAGAGCCACCCCAGTCCTTCCAGCTAGAGTGCAATCCCTCTCTTCCCAGCAGGAAGACACACCACATCTCTGCTGGGGAGCTGCTTGCACTCCGGCCTGCCCCTCTCACAGTTCCTCTGGGTCCAGTCCTCAAGCTCTGGGGAGATCATCAGGTAAACCCCTTCGCTGCTCCCCTGCCTTCTGCCTTCTCTGGCCCTTCACTCCAGCTCTCTGGCTTAGATCCAGCGGGAAACTCCCTTTACTGCTCTTCCGGCCTTCGGCCCTCACCAGGTGCTGCCTCACCCTCTTACCTGACCAAAATGGAAACACCTGCTCTGGCATTGGGGTGCTGGACCTATGTCATTTACAGAGGCCAGCCAGAATCTGGTTGCTTTAGGCCACTGCTTCCCAGCCAATACATGTATTTTAGCCTTTTATAACTGGTACTCTGCATTTCTCTTGAGGATAAACCTCGGGGCTGAGTTCTTGGTGAGAGTTCTTCCCCAATTCAGTTATAGGGACCCTACACATCAGCTTGTGTGTCTCTAAACTCCAGCCTCACTACAGGGCTGGAGTACTGAATGTTAGAGCATCAGCCCTTTGCCTATCAGAACTGAGATCTGGTTAATTGGGCTCTGTTGCCCCCTAAAAGTCGGGAACCGTTGCTTTGAATAGGGACAGCAGCAGTATCCAAAGGGTTAAAACCATGCTGGAGACATTCCCTCGCATTTTACTAAGATCTATATAGTACATTAAAGTTATGAGTCTTATTATTGGCCTTATAAAAAGTAAAAAGGAAATTAGAACCTTATGAGAGGTTCTTTTGTGTACACATGGCAAGGGCATCTGAGTCCAAGAAAGCCTGCCAAATGCGCCTATATTTTTTCCAGACAAAGCCTCCTGCTTTCTCCGAGATTCGGTTTGTTTCTTTTCTGTTTGTAAAACTATAGATTTATCTTTTCACCCACTACATTGTTGCTCTTCAGCACAAATGCAGCTTTCTCAGGCCAGCGAGAGCACACGCTGGCTTGTCCGTCCCTACAGGATGAAATTCTTGGTGACTGGTTAATGATGGGCTGATCTTGGCAGTGTTCGGCACACAGAGGAGGAGGAGCTGTGGTCTCAGAGCTAAGGCACTGGGCTGGGAGTCAGGGAGCTTCGGTTTAATGCCTGATTCTGTCATTTAGCTGCTTGGGCAAGTCACTTCTAAATTTCCACACCCATAGAATGGTGCTAGTTGTGTTTTCACCAAGTGATCGGAGGTCCGTGGATGAAAGCATTGTATCAGAGCTACATGTAATGAGACACCCATTGGAAAGGTCATGGAGCATGAGAAGGAAATGAATGCAGGACCTCTGGATTTAAGATTGTGAGCGTCACACTGCCAGAGCTAAAAGATTCAGGTGTGTTAGCTCAAAGGCTATAGGGACTCAGGAGCCTCTATGTAGCCCAGGTGCTAGAGGGAGATAGAGTGCCGCACTGGGTCAGCGTGGGTTTATATGAGCACTGGCGTGAGATCGGAAGCCTCCTTCTGCAAGGTGTGGAATGCCTGCAACTCCCATTGACGTCAGTGGGATAAGGCCCAGGACAGGTACAGCCAGAGCAGCAGAAAAATTGCTGCTAGCAGGGTTGCTTCCTGGATAAAGCACTGGGCTGTGATTTGAGATCTGGGTTGGCTACAGCCTTGCTGAGAGACCTTGGGCAAGGCAGGTCCCTCCCTGTGCCTCAGTTTCCACATATGTAAAATGGGAAAAATGATACTGATCTCCTTTGTAAAGTGTTTTGAGATCTACTGCTAAAACCCCTCTGTGCCAGCTAGGGTTGTTTTTATTGCATACACTGTTCCTGCCTTTGACCCTTAACACCCCACCCACCAAAATCAGTAATGTAATAAAATATTCATAGATTTCGAGGCCAGAAGGAGCCATTCTGATCATCTAGTCTGACCTCCTGTATAGCAAGGCCATAAAACTACCCCAAAATACTCCTAGAGCAGATCTTTTAGGAAAACATTGCATCTTGATTTAAAAATGGTCAGGGATGGAGAATCCACCACAATCCTTGGCAAATCGTTTCATGACTCTCACTCTTCTATTGTATGCTTACATCACATCTCTCTTTCTCAAAACTGTTTCAGAACCATTGATTTAGACTCAGTAACATCAGCATGAGACAGATATCATTATTCTTCATTTTACCAATGGGTAAACTCATACTCGCACGGTTGAAATGACTTGCCCCACAAGTTAGTGGCAGCTTAGACACAGATCTTGGGAATTCTGAGCTTATGATTTATATTACAGTAGCTTTTGTAGGCTCTACCTGAGCTCTAGGCTGCATTGTGCTAGGCCCTGTACACACAGTAAGAGACAGTCCCTGCCCCAAAGAGTTTACAATCGAAACAGGACAAGACAAGCAAAGAGCTGGAGGGGAAGCAGGCACAGGATGAGTTGCCCAAGGTCACCCAGCAGGACTGAGAACAGAACCCAGTTGTCCTGGTTCCCAGTCCAGTGCTGCATCCACTAGCCTACACTCTCCCCAAACCCAAAGGCACTGCTGTGAACAGTGAAGTAACCCGAAGCTGCTCTGATAACACTCGGGCATAAAAAGGCATGACCCAATTTTCAAGGGCATGTGCCATCACTCATGGTTTTACAACAGAAGGCTTCCTGCAGATTTGATGGCACAGAGAACTTTGAAGCCTATGTTTGTCTAGTGGCTAGGCCTTAAGGAAGGCTTCCAGCAATCTGCAAGTGAATGCCTTGCCATCCAAACACGAACAGTTGAGAGTAAACATGATTTCTCTGCACACCCAATTCAAAGTCCATGCCCACACGTATTCATGTTCAGTCATGCATTTATTGCAAGCACTGCAAGTATGAGATGGCCATAATTTTCCTTTGCTCCATTGCACCTTTATCACATGATCCAAAATGCTTTATAATTAATTAATTAAGCTTTATGCCACTCCTGGGAGGTAGGTAAATAATTTTAGCCCCATTTTACAGAGGAAATGCAAGTCTAGAAAGGCTCCTGGGAATTGCCTGAAGCAGGCACTGCATCATTAGCAGAGCCAGGCAGAAAACCCCGGAATCCTGCGCCTCTCTGGCTTCCCTAACCACTAGGTGACTCTTCCTCTAGTGGGGATTTCCAAAATTATTGCCAGACAGTGTTACTGACACTGAAGTTGTATAAGAGCCTCTGTGTTAGAGGCACCAGTTGTGACACCCAACTCCTCTGACACTTAATTTTTCATCTTCCTGAAGGATATGAACCAATAACAGGGAGACCCAGAGAACAGCAGAACTGTACAATGCAAGAATCCAGTCGGAATCTAGGGCCAGATCTTACTTCCCTGAGGGCTGGGCCAGGCTGTGCAGAGCTAAGTAGAGCTCAAAGGATTGTGCCAAAGGGTTGCATTCTCACCCCTTGAGCACACGGGATTTGCAGGCTGTGTCATAGTAGGGCTTGTCCTCTTCTTTCCCCCCCCCCCCCCCCACATTGGGCTGATTTGTACCTTGTTGGGTGCACAGAGGAAGGGGAGAGACTGTAATTGTTTCTGGCCTTCACAGGGGGTGGAAGCATAGGTGCTGGAACTAGGGGTGCTGCCGCACCCCCTGGCTTGAAGTGGTTTCCATCATATCCAGGGTTTACAGTTTGGTTCAATGGCTCGCAACACCCCCACTATAAAAATTGTTCCAGTGCTGCTGGGTGGAAGGTGCATTGCACCACTCCCAGTCAAGGGTCTAAATCCTCAACTGGTGTACAGTAGTGTAGCATCATCTGTGGTATCTATATGGCCATCATTGAAGTATCTGAGCACTTCACAGTGTCTATCCTTACACACCCCTGGGGAATAGAGAAGTACAATGATCCCCATTTTACAGATGGGGGAACTGTGACACGGACAAGTTAAATAACTTGACTGAGGTTGCATAGGAAGTCTGTGGCGGAGAAGTGAGTTGAACTTGGGGTCTGCTGAGTTGCACATGTATGCCGTTGGTGTCCTTCCTTATCAGAGGAATTATATACATTACATGCTCGCTAGTGATCTGGCCCATGCTCTCTCTGAGGCTTGCTTATACAGCTTGTTCCCTTACTTTATTTTTCAGACTCTTTAAAGAAAACTTGTAAAGCTTCTAGCTAATAATCTCAGGCTTAATTTTCACTAATAAATCCCCATTTTCACATTCAGCTGCAATGCCTTTTCAAACATTAGCTCGGGCTCAGATTACCCTCCTGATAAAAGCATACATGGCAATATTAGTTTTCATGGAAAAAGTAACTCCATGCAGCCTGTAGTATCCATTTAGAAGTCGATGCAAATGAAGTTTAAAAGGAAAAAAAAAAAAAAAAAACCCCAAACCCTAGGTGAAGTGGGGCTTTGTATTTCCATTACTTAAAACCATGTATTGTACAATCTGCACATCTACAAAATCATTTCTGACTGTATTAACTTTTGCTGGTTAATGATATTGGGGAATTTAACTCCTGCTTTGGAAGCCCAGTATTGCTATCAAAATTACACAAGACCAAGTTTAGTGTGTCTGGCAACAAATAAGGGAGTCAGATTCTCTAGTGCCCACTGATTGCGTTGCATCATGAAAAGGGGCTGTAACAATGTTGTACATGGCCCTGTATAGTGGTAGTGGTTCTATTCCACCTTCTTCAGCCCCTGATGTAGGGGGTATGGCAAGTGAAAAGGGGGTGTGACCTAACTAATCCCAGGCCCACGTGAGCTAGAGGCAGCTGGTGTAAATGAGAGCAACCTTGAGGCTGCTTTAAACTGTGCCAATGGACTGGGTTGGTGCCTTTTGCCCCCTGGATCAGGGAGCCACACAGGTGGCTTAAAACAATTTTTGCCACCCCTTCTGGGCTTGTACCAAGCACAACTTGGTCATTCCAGTGAATCTGGGCTAGTGAATGGTCAATAAACTTCTTTGTAAAGACACTACAGTATTCTGTATTCAGAGCAGAAGTAAAAAGACTTTTGAAGCGAATTCTATGAGGATTTCAAACTGCACAAGCACTGATCCTTGCAAGGCCTACCTCTCTGCAGCAGAGCAAATAGCATGGATTAAATTCAGATCTTTTGAAAGCTAACGAAACATTTGACTAAGTGTCATTGTCCCTGCTCTACTGATGGTTAAACCGAGGCATAGATGGGTTAATGTGATTTGCCCAAGGTTCCACAGGGTGTCTGTGGGGCTCTTTTCAAAGCCCATGTATGTCCATGGTAGACTTTCCATTGCCTTTTTTGGGGAGAGGACAGTATAGAACTCAGGAGTTCTCACCTTTAGGCAACATTCCAAAGGCTCCCCGAAGTAGAGTTGGGTGACATTTTCTGTGCAAATTACAATTGTTTTTTTCATTTTTTTTTTTTGCTAAAAAATTCAGATTTGGGGTAACTGAAAAAATGCCAAGTTGGGTCGATTTTGGTGAATTGTTTTTGTTGAATAAAAACCAAAAAAAAGGTTTAAAAACCCCCAGGCCAATGAAAGGAACTGTTTAGTATGGGGCTGAACAACACATTTCATTCAACCCCCCCCAATTTCTTTTTCATATTGCTGGAAACACTGAAAAATGTTTGTTTTCCGGTTGACCCAAAGGGATTTTTTGTTGTGGGGTCAGCCGCTGAATTAAAAAATCAGGTATTTGCACAGTTCTATATCTTAGTTTCTTGGAGACGCAGAGAAACCAGAGTATAAGCATATATTATAATTCTAAGCTTGGGGAATGTTTGGGTACTGGGAGCACACTGAAAGGTCCATGTAAAATGGTCTCTATATTAAAAAAAAATGCTACAAAATTACCACTGCTTTCAGGCTGTGGGACAAAGAAAGCAGCATGACCATTCTGTTGCTCTTTAGTTCTACTACACAGTGTTGGTATTAATACCAGCATGTGTGTCAAAATAAATTTCCTTCCCTGAAAAAATGCTGACTTCTCTGTCACTCCCAATAAAAACACAAACAGCTGTTGGAGAGATTCATGACTAGCCAACGCATGCAACCGGCTCCATAACTCTATGATACAAAATGGGAGGCTATTGCTGCTGACTGCAAAACAGCAGTGGAAGACTGGCAGGTGACAGAAAAGCAGTCATTAGTACATCAGATGGGCGAGGCATGACATTACATGTTAGAGCTATTATTTACTAAGCTCTCAGGTTTGTCATGCCTGAAGATATCTTATTAAAAAGTCGTGACACTGCTGGATTTTGTTTAAGTCCGAGGGCCAAGAAGGCTAATGAATAATGATAGCTCTGGGAATAGAAGGAGGGGTTCTTTTTCAGTTCACAAAGAGAGCTGACTAATGTTTCAGAAACTGAATTAAATAATAACTGACGAGAAAGAAACTGCTAAAGCCAAAAGACTTCGGAGTGACGGCTAGAACTCATACCGTACCTCATTCTCTCTCTCATGCCTACGAGGGTGGGGATGCTGTGGCATGTATTATCTGATAATCACCTGTCTCTCTGGTAGTCCAGTAGAGCCTCAGAGTTATGAACATTTCAGGATTGGGGGTTGTTCGCAACTCTGAAATATTTGTAACTCTGAACAAACCGTTATGGTTGTTCTTTCAAAAGTTTACAACTGAACATTGACTTAATACAGCTGTGCAACTTGATTATGCAGAAGAAAAATGCAGCTTTTAGCCATCTTAATTTAAATGAAACAAGCACAGAAACAGGTTTCAGAGTAGCAGCCGTGTTAGTCTGTATTCGCAAAAAGAAAAGGAGTATTTGTGGCACCTTAGAGACTAACAAATTTATTAGAGCATAGCTTATGCTCTAATAAATTTGTTAGTCTCTAAGGTGCCACAAGCACAGAAACAGTTCCCTTACCTTGTCAAATCTTTTTTTAAACTTTCCCTTTATGTTTTCAGTAGTTTGATGTTTAATACAGCACTGTACTAGCTTTGCTTTTTTTTTTTTTTTTGGTCTTTGCTGCTGTCTGATTGCGTACTTCCGGTTCCAGATGAGGTGTGTGGTTGACCGGTCAGTTTGTAACTTTGAGGTTCTATTATACTATTGCTGTGATATTTGGATCTAAGTTTTCCCACTTGTTTTTCTTTAGGACTGGGGGGGAACAACAACTAAATACTAAAAGCCACAGGAAGGAACAGCCACATGTCACACGTGTAGCCATATGTGAAAGTACATATGACCATGCATGCACAGACATGATGGAACCAAGTTCTCTGGGTGGAATTTTTTGGGGCTCAAGAGGACTGAATGGGCTCTGGAATGCTCTCCTACAAGAATCCCATTTGAACGCCCCCCCCTTACAGCTGTTAGAGGCAAATCCTGCCCCTGTCTCTCTGGAGGGCCCTTGGGCAGTGGCATCAATGTACATAAGGGAAAAAATTATTTGGCAGGTCCTGCAATGGATGTATATACTCCTTGCATGGCCTGGAGGGACAGGGGTTGCAGCAGAGACAGGTCAGAAGAGGAAGAGGGGAAGACAAGAAGTTCTACCACTCTATGGCACCTTCAGTCCTCCCAGGCACACCACAGAGGGGATCAAGGAAGCACATGGAGCAGCTCCCCTGCTACTCCAAGGGGCAGGTTGGGGGTTTCCTTTTTCCCTTTGCCCCCTGGTGTTCCTCAGTACCTGCTTGATCTCCTCAGGATGGGCAGAAGGGGGTGTATTTGGGGTGTATTCCCAGATTCTTCTCTTAATAAGAACGTCCTCTTACCAGAGCTGTGGATTCACCTCCCCCTGAATGTAAAGAAGCCCTTTACAGGCCTGAGACCTCACAGAGGCCATTGGGCTGATTTCTGGCCTCCTCCCTCTGTTTTCAGCAAGGACTCCACCAAAGCCAACTCTCCCTCCCAGGACTATTCCTTAGGCTTCTCCAGAGCAGGCCCAGCGTCTGTGACCTGCGATCGGTGCAAGTTCTTGAATAACATCTCCCCTTGTTAAAAAAAAGCACTAGGCACATTCCAGCCGCTGACCTCTGACTTGCTTCAACATTGGGACGAGGTTGGCTTGGAACCCGCATCTGCCAAAGCACCGAGCCAGCCTTCGTCACACACCTGATGCTGCCACAGTGATCCCCTGCCCCACTGTGCGACCCGTGTCTGTTTAGGACTGGGCTTCCAATCCTCACCTGCCCCTGTGCATTGCCCCAGTTCTCTCCCCATGCCATCCACAATACGTGTGGCCCATGGGCACAGCAAGGGGCAATCTAGTATCTTGGAATAGCTGGCAGATGAAATAATTATTATCGCAGCACTGTGCCTGCCTCCCTCACATTCCTCTGTGCTAGGGGCTCAGCTTATTTTGTTTTCATGCATAAATATTGACTCACTTGATTCTTTTCCTCTCAGGCCCGTTAAAAAGACATCACTCCCATTGTCATTATTTTCTTTGTTCTGCAGCTTCCAGAAGCGTCGGACAAGGGGCCTGCTTCAATGCACTCCAGTGCTCTGATGAGTGGGCCAAATAGGTTCCCTCTGCATGAGAAGGTTTGCTTGGATCAGCACATTGTTCCTCGAATGTTCTCTCCTCCAATTTGCCCATTGGCTTAGCTTGTCTTCTGCTTGATATACTCGTAGGATATGTCCAGCTCAGCAGCAAGTATGCTGTTGACACTTAATAACAATGACAGGGCAGTATGGCCCAGTGGGTAGGGTGCTGGCCTGGAGCGATGGGTGCTATTCCTCTCTCTGCTACTGATGTGGCCTGTGATCTTGGGCAACTCACCTCACCTTTCCATGTCTGTTTCCACATATGTACAGTGACACCAATCTTCTTTCATAGTGTTCCACATTCTAAGGATGAAATGCGCTATTTAAACATGAAATATTATTTATGAATCGCCCTTAATACGAACAGTTATTCCACTGGTACAGTCCAGTCCAGTTTCAAAATCAGGAAAAAGTAGGATTTTTAAGGATAACACAAGTAGCATCCTGCAGCCAAGGTTGCCTGACTCTATGACCAAAACGCACTGCTCCATTCACACGGATGCCCAGTGCCCCCGCAAATCCAATGGAATCTCTTTAGCAGGGTCTCTACACTGGGGACACTCTCAAAGGCAGATCCCAGCTCTGGACTGGCTCCCCATGACATCTCAGACAGCCCCCTTGTAAATTATACTGGGCCAGAGGGATGGGGAACCATGGGCATCCCTCCAAGACCTACCTTCCCTCTATGTGATGCTGCTCCTTAGCCTGACCACTTCCCACATCCGCTTCCTTTGTAGGTCCTGGGACCAGCTGGGAGGCCTCCAGCGAGTCCTGGTAATGGTGCCATGCAGGTAACTGAACCCCACGTCTGTGCTGGAGAGGGGACCTCCACCCAAGGAGGGCTCCAGTGCACAGGTGTCAGGGGAGAGGCCCAATCCCTCATCCAGGAGCTGAGATGTTCCCTTTTCTTCTCTTCCCATGGGACTCCGAGGTTTCGCAGCTTCCTAATTTCTGGAAACTGGACCTCCCCAGAAGGCTCCCCAGAAGTCTCCGCCCCCTGCTCTACCACTCCCCAAAAGTCCCCCCCTCTGCTCACTCCTCTCCCTCGCCCTGCCCTGTGCCCAGCCTGGGGACCGCCACACACTCCCCAACCCACCAGTTGCCTGCAGGTGCGGGGGTGTCTCTTTCTGCTGGACCTGCCCCCTGGCACATTCGGCCCCTTGTTTCCAGCAGCCAGGCCTGGGCATGGGGCAGCCTGCCACCACCGCATACCACAGCCAGGCTCTCTCTCTGGCAGCCCTGCTGGGGGGCTGGGCTCTGACACCAACCCCAAGTGAAGCAGACGGTGGGAGAAGTGGATGGTCCCACCCCTTCCACTCTGATCCTGGCAGCTGGGCCCAGGCAGGGAGTGGAAGGGGCGGGACCACCTACTTCTCTTGCCAGCTGCTCTGCTCTGGTCGGCAAAAGAGAGCCTGGTTCTTCTCCCCACCCCGGCAGACCAATCTGGATGGCACTTGCCCCCACATGTCCCCCTTTCGCATTGTCCTGCTCCTGCAGGCGGCAACAGGATTTTTGGTGTCCGGTCAGCATTTCTGACTGGACACTGTCAGGTGCCATTTTCAATCAGATTTTCTGATAAAAAACCGGACACTGGGCAACCGTAGAGACTCCCTGTTTGTCAGCTGTTTGGGGCAGGGACCGGCTTTTTGGTCTGTGTTAGTGCAGCGCCTAGCACGACAGGATCCTGGCCCATGACTAGGGCTCCTCAGTGCTACTGCAGTGGAAATAATATATTGTCATTGTACCAGGTATCTGGACTCACATGGACGCTAGTGCCTGAGTAAAGTCTGAGTGAAAATGTAGCATCAGAGACTTCAGGATCTGGCCCCCAGTACAGACATATCCTCCGCATGGAGCCTCAGTACTCAGGGGTAGTGAGTTCCCTGTAGCCTAGGATGATACAATAAAGCCGAGAGCTGCATTGTACAAACGGCTGGATCTTTGCTATAGAAATCCTACACAATTGGTTGCCCCAGTCTGGCGCTGAGAGCGGGAGTCTGTAAACACAGCCTGTCAAGTGACTCGCTGTCTGTTTGGATCCGCATGCGCCAGGGAAGGAGGGGAGATCCTCAGCTGCTGTATGTTGGCATCGCTCTGTTGAAGCCAGGGGAGCTGCACCCCCTTTACATCAGCTGAGGATCTGGGCCCTGGATAGGCTCATGACGAGTTTCAGTGTGACAACAAGGAAAGCGCAGCTGACTTGGTGAGTGTACTTCTGCACTGGGAAGTCCTCTGAGCAGCTCGAGTGGCAAGAATGACAGTACAGAGAAAAACGTAGGGAATTTTGTGCTGTATCAGATGTGATCAGCTCACATGCTGCGCGGGGCTCGCCCCATAGCCTTCCACCAAGGAAGGTGGGATCCTTCTGCCTTCCAGGCTACTACCAGCAAGAAAGAAGTGGGGCAAAATCCCATGCGGGTTTCTGCCTTGTGCAAACCTATGGAAGTCATTGGGCCAAATTCTGTTCACTTTCACCGGTGCCACTTCAGCATTGCCTGAGGTAAATGAGAGTGGAATTAGGCCCAGTGGGCTTGCATGAGAGGTAAGTAAGGGCAAAATCTGGCCCTTTGCAGTCATGACTGAACTGAGAATATATGAAGCAGGACAGACTGCAGCTCCCTCTCCCATAGCTGCAGGGTCTAGGCAGGGTTAACAAAAGCAAACACTTGCTTTGGTCAGTAAGGGGAGCATGTATATGACTGCAAAATACACAGGCGAAAGGTGGAGCCTGGGTAGGTGGTGAGCAGATGCCCCTGGAAGAGGAATCCTTCCCTATGGGTGACAGAACATAAGAACGGACAGACTTGGTCAGACCAAGGGTCCAGCTAGCCCAGTATCCTGCCTTCCGACAGTGGCCAGTGCCAGGTGCCCCAGAGGGAATGAACAGAACAGGGAATCATCCAGTGATCCCTCCCCTATCGCCCATTCCCAGCTTCTGGCAAACAGGGGCTAGGGACACCATCCCTGCCCATCCTGGCCGATAGCCATTGATGGACAACTGCACAGCTGCTCTGGGGAGTCTGTTCCAGCCCAATGGCTGTAGCTGGCTTCACGGGGCAGAGAATGGGAGGATCTGTGTAGCAGCATATCCATCCCACCTAGGCCTTCTTCTTCCCTGCCCCTGGTGTGCTGTCACAGAGAGGCCACACAGAGCTAAGCTCCGCACCCTGGCCTCCTGCCCCTTTGCTCTGTGGAACTGCAGTAGTTCTGCTGTCTGGGGAGCCTCATGGCCATGGAGGCCGGGGCTAGATTTTAGCCTCGGGGAGCAGGTATTTTGAGTAAGAAGGGGCCATTTTTACACTGCTACTTCTGTGATCGTATGTGCCCATTACACAGGAATATTTGACCAAGCCCCAGCTCTCTGTGTGGGACCGGGACGAGCCCGTGAGCAGTGAGGACTCCGAGTAACAACAACAGGCTTCTTGGAAGGTCACAGAAGCAGCGGGGAATAGAACCCAGAGCCTTCTGCTTCGAAACACCACCAGCCCAGCTCGTTCCCCCGCGTTGTCATTGCTCTGGGAATAACAACGCCACTGACTTTTCCTGCAGCGGACAATCGTGGATGGCAAATGTTAAAGTCACGGGCACAAGCATTGACTTCGGCACCTGTTACAAGCCTAGCCAATCAGAGAACAGAAACAATACTAGGTGAATTATCTGACCAATCAAACTCTGTCAGGCAACTCACACTGGGTCTGATTCAGAGTCCACTGATGTCAATGGGAATCGTTGATTTCCGTGGCTTTTTGGTCAGGCCCATAGTAAATATTAAATACCTGCAGAAAACTCTTCATGCTCAATCCATAGAGCTAAACTGGGAGACACCTTAATTGACTAACTCTGAGGAAAGTGTGATCACCCTCAGTTATCATGCGAACAGACAAAGAGGCTAAATTTGCTGGATAAACTTAGTTGCTACTAATTATTCACGTAGGCCAAGATGCCAAAATTTATTCCACACGTGGAGGCGAATCATTTCTGCAAGCAGAGTGGGGGTGATGAAGCCTGAGAGCAGAATCCTGTACTCCTGACCTTTGCTCTCAAGGTATTTAGGATCACACAGCATGTGGTAATAGACCTTGGCCAGTTTCACTGGGATGCCATTTGCCTCTCATCTCAGCTGTCGCTAGTAATTCATCTCTGACTTACTGAGTCTCAGACGGAGAGCATGCTCCCACGCCACAGCGCAGATCCAGAAAGCAGACAGTTGGGAGATCCTGTCGTGTTCCATCTGTTAAGATTTCTTATTGAGTTGCATCCTGGTTTTCATTTCATTTGTGTGTGCGCATGTGTGTGTGTGCTCAATGAATGTAACACTTAAGATGCTTTAGGTTAGGATAAGGCTTTTCGACAGGGCTTTATGTGCAAAGAAAGAGGTGCTGCAGTTCAAAATGGCATCCTCCCCATTTCGTGTCCTCATATGCACCCTATGTGTGTGGTCACATTGCCCAGAGGACACTATTTTGTAGAACACAGTGGGGTCTTCTGCATGGCATGACCTGTGCACACCAGATGTCCCAGGTCACACCTTAAGCCGCTGACAGACGAGGGGTCAGGGCTGTGCCCTGGCATGAAAAGAGGGGCTGTGGCTGTGCCCCGGCACATATGAAGCTCTGCTCAACACTAAAAAGCTGAAAGACAAATGTGCAAAGAAGAAAGAGAGTCCCTGGCTGGCAAGCACTTGTGTCCACATCAGAAGGGCTTTATTTAACCTGGGAGCTGAGCTCCCAACCTAACAGCACCTTAAAAATACAGTAGCGCTGGTCAGCCGAACGCGTTTGTTGGGGCAGATTCTACGAGGCAGTTTGTACTTGTGCCTAGGTGAGAGAGGCCACTGGGCCGAGCAGGAGGAGAAAAGTGGGGTGGAATCGCAAACCAGTCATAGAGACAACATTCTGGAGGCTTCCCCTAACTGAAGCTGTAGCCTGTAGCTCCATAGCAAGGGCCAAAGGTTGCTGTCCATGTGACTTTGTGCTTGATCCAAGCAATTCACATGACACAATTCCCAGCCCAGGAAACTAACCCCTGCTTCTGGCAACACTAATCTCTGCAGACGTCCACTCAGTCACACTGGTAGAAATGAGGTGAAACACCAGGATCTTCAATGAATTAGCTGTAGATTTGCAGAAGTATAAAATTCATCTCCCAAGACACATGGATACCATGATGCCTATAAGAAATCAGCCAATCAGCAATGGCTAGGCTGAGGCACACAGCTGACACTTACTTGACTTTTTTATGTTAAGAAAAAAATAGCAAAGATAAACACATCTACAAAAATAATATATACTTAATTGTTTTTATCACTCGCTACCTTTCAAATGACACTTGTCTTCTTAGATTGTAAACTGGCAGGAACTATGTCTGCTTTTGTGTTCGTATAACACCTAGCACAATGGGCCCTTGATCCTGACTGGGACCTCTGGGCACTACTTTTATTACAATTATTAAATAAAATAATAATGACTCATCAGAATCAGGACCTGAACTTGGGAGCTGTGATCAGCCAGGTGACAGATGTCTATTGTTGCCAGAGCGGCACCGTTGTGGGGTTCTTTCTTTAGGAGATATTCAATGTAGGGCCAGAATTTGGCCAAGTGTCAGCAAGAGCAGAATGTTGGCCCATCATCCTGAACTCAGGACCCTGCCAGCTAAAAGACGTGTACACGAACTGGATCATTTAGCGCCCTTTCTGGGTCTGGCTCTAGCTGTGCTCCCCTCAGTTTTCCCTGTATAGCACATCACACCTTGGAATACATCAGGTACAAGCAGCTGCCCACACGTACCGTCCCAACCAGGGAGGTAACAGCTGGTTTGGGATTTCCCACTTCTCTCTGCTCTGACAATTTAAGGCCACTAATGACTTTGCAAGGCTGCCGAGGGGGTGAGGGGGTACTAGCTGCCTCTGACACCTGCTCTGTGGAGGCCGAGGGTAGTAGCATGCTGGGACCTTTTGAGGAGACCACACAAGTAGCCTGGGCAATGAGTATTCTGGTCTGGGTAAGATCATGCCTCTCATTCAAGGAAAGAAACTGCCCAGGAGAGAGCTTTTTGAAGTGAGCGGCACTGCAGCTGTAGTGCACTTAGCAGAGAGAATGTGCAGTGGAAGAGAGTCTTGTGCAAAGTATATTAAGACGGTGGAGTGACATTTTGACAAGGGCCATTGTCAAAACTCCTAGGCTGATTGTCCTCTCACTCTGGATTTACTCTGGTGTACACCCATGGACTTCAACCTCATCACTCCTGATTTACACTTGAGTAAGTGAAAGGAGAATCAGACCCTCGTTTAGTAGAAAATTAGCTCCAGCCTGCATTACTGATAATTCCAACTGGATTGGATTCAGCGTTTTCAATTCATAGGGGATTGGGCAAAATGTGTCTATAGAGCTGGTTGAGATTTTTACATGTAATATTAATTCCCCCCTTTCTTCCCCCAAACTGAAACATTAAAAAAAACCCTCCATTTTTCAATTTTCACCAAATTTCCCATGATTTTTTACTGTCATTTTAAAAATCTTTCTACACAGTTTTCATCAAGGAAAAAAACACATTTTCTTTCCAAAAACACGTTGCCAGTAAATGACAAGTTTCAAAAAACAAACACCCAGAAAATAATTTTGATGAAAATGCTGGTAACCAAAAAATATCACAGACCATTTTTCAGAAAATGGGGCCATGTGGCAGCTTGTGAAATGGAAACAACCTTGACATTTCAATCTATTCATTTATTTTTTGCGAAATCATTTTTGCCATTTTCCAATCAGCTCAACTTCTAAAATAATGAATCCTTTTTTGGGGGGGAAACAACAGTATGGTGCAATGAGGGCTAGATCCTCAGCCGATGTAAACCAGCACAGCTCCATTGACTTCACTGGAGTGACACCTATTCAGGTGCAGCAGAAGCTCCATAAAAGTGTGTGTGTGGGGGGAGCCACTGGTGCCAGAACCATGGCCCTGCCCCTTCCCCCAGAGTGCCTGCCCTTACACTGCCTCTTCGCCTGAGGCCCCGCCCCCTGCTCGCTTCTCTCCGCCCCCTTCCCCCCTGTTGCTCGCCCTTATGGCTGGTAAGAAATGATAGCGCCATGCTCCTCTGGCCTCCCTGTTGTAGATCCTCTGCACCAATTTCCACCAGCTGAAGATCTGGGCCTTATATGTTTATATGGTATTTTCCTAGACAGTGGGACACAATCTCAGGACCATTGAAATTAGTTGCACCCCAAGAACTCCCATGGGTTGGCTAGTGAACTCAGCATGATGAAAAGGGTGGAAAGTCATAAGCTAATGAACAATGGAAGTTGAAAGGGAGATTTAGAGAGGAGAAATGACTCATGGGCTTGGAATGAGGGGCCGAGTTCAGGGCCATTCAGCCAGTCAAGTAAAAAGCCCTGCAACTGGGAGGAGATGTGGGGCGGTGTAGCAGGGCAGTTACCCCACTCCAGTGGAGAAAGGCTAGGCTGATTGGGGAAACTGCCACAGCTATGGCCATGCCCAATCAGGCCACAGCTGGTGCTATACAAGGACTGTGAGCCAGAAGCTGAGTCAGTCTCTCTCCAGCCTTAGAGTGGGAAGGGCTAGCTGCCTGGAAATTGGGTACCTGGAGCCGAGCAGTGCAGGAGAAGGGCAAGAGTTGCTGGGGAGCTCGAGCCTGGCAACTCCCCAGGCTGAGGCCTTAGTAAAGGCTGCAGTTTGCCCCAGAGAAAGGGGCTAGATGATGACAGGCAGTAGCCACTGAGGCAAGGTGGATGTATCGGGTTGGGGGTTCCCCTGAGAGGGGAGACCCAGTGTGTGGCGGTACTGCGGTGGGAAGAACCCTAAGTAAGGGGCACCGGGGTCCGGGAGGGACACGGGGCCCACAGCAGGCGAGACACCGGCCGGCAGAGGGCGCTTTGAGTGCTGGATGAGCTAATTCCCAAATGACCAGCAGGAGGTGCCATACCACTGAGTCTCGATCTGCTACATGAGGGAATGGCGATGAGACCAAATGAAGGAGTGGGATGGGAAATCGGGTCCAGGGAGCATTATGAAAATCAAGAGGGAGAGTCCAAGGGGTTCATACAGAAAATTGGGAACTTATAAACGTCACCAAACCATTGGCATCATTGAACTTTTCCTTGGCTTTGATCAGAAGCTGCATAAATGAAGCAGAAGTAAAGAACTGAAAAAAGTCAATTAAATTATGGCGGGAGAGCAAGGCCTTATCAACACTTAAAAGATTGTTGGTATAGCTATACTACCAGACTCCTCCTGCTGTAAACGCAGATTCTACTGGCAAAATAGCTCTGATGCCGGTAGACTTTATACCAGTTCCTTGAGCACTACCGGCAAAAGTACTTTATTGTTGATATATAACTGCATCTATACTAGGGCTTTTACTGGCTATGTCAGCAAAAAAATCACCTCCCTAACCACCAGAGCTAGGCTGGCAAAACTTTAAAGTGTAGACCAGACCTTAAGTTGTATTAAGGTTCCAGTCCCCATGCTGTGCAGGGAGGGACAAACACAAGTCCTAAACCACTGAAACATATAGGAATTAAGTAATATCCCTTTAAGCAGTTTGGATGTCTCCCTATATTCTATTGGAGAAGCTACCCGAATCTTAGTGAGCGGCAGTATATATGGCGCTAGCCTTGTATGTTTGTAAATAGTTGGTAAACATGGCTCTTTAGAGCCCAACTATATCTGTGTGGCTTCCCCATATTTTTAATATTGTGCAGAGAGTGAAGATACTACAGTCACCTTTGCTCTCTCTGGATTCCTGAGGCTGCAATTACTCTGTTTGGTCCCCATCGCTCATTAGAGCAGCCTCGGGGCTGCTCTAAATTGTGTTGGCTGGGAACAATATATTTTCCAGGGATTACTCATGGATACACCAGGGACTGTGAGAGTAACGGGATTACATAGGGCAGGCTGTGATGGTTCAGCTAGTCCTAAGCCACATGGCTATTCCCCCAGGCAAATTATAGATATATAACCCATATATACCCTTTTGTGGCACCTCTATAGTGAGGCAGGATCCAGCCTTAGTTATGTAATAGCAACTCAGCCATAGAACCGGTTGGTATCGTTTCCTTGAAATTGTGTAGTTGTTTTGTCACCATATTTCTGAGGCTTAAACACATCCTTTGTCTTTTTGTTTAAAAATAATAATCTATGCCATTAATAGCCCATTATTGACAGAATACTTCAGTACATATGGCAGGATGAATTTTCTAGGATGTACATGAAGGCTTCAACAATTACTGTAATACCTCTAGCTGCCTAGACACAACTGATTGGGGTACCTATGATAACAGCAAGTTTTCTCAGGCTGCTCTTGTAAAGTTGAACATGGGGGAATTTATAGAAATTAGAGACCTTGGTCACCTCCAAGTCTGAGATTGTCCTTGTAGCATCTCTCAGGACAGAGAAGAGATGGGACATGGGTGTAATGAACACAAAGGGGATTCGTCATTCAAGATATTGGGTACCCCCTGACACTAATGCCTTGGCTCTCAGGAGCCTGATGTACACTTAAAAATTAGATCGACCTAGCTAAGTTGCTCAGGGCTGTGAAAAATGTCATGCCCTGAGAGCCATAGTTAAGTCGACTCTAACCCAAAGTGTAGACACAGCTACAGAGGTGCCGTTGTCCTAATGAGCCAGAGGGTGCTCGACCCAGGCCCTGCCCCCATTCCACCCTTTCCCACAAGGGCCCACCCCTGCCTTGCCTCTTCCCGCGCCCACCCCACTCCCAGCCTCACTCCACCCCTGCCCCGCCTCTTCCTGTCCTATGCTGCTCCCTCCTCTGAGCGTGCCCTGCCCTCACTCCTCCCCCACCCCCCCCAGTGCCTCCTGCACACCACAGAACAGCTGATCTGTGGTGGGCAGGAGGCACTGAGGGGTGGGGGAGGAGCTGATGGGGGGCTACTGGTGGGTGCTTAGCACCCACCATTTTCCCCCATGGGTGCTCCAGCCCCAGAGCACCCATGGAGTCGGCGCCTCTGCACAGCTAGATCAATGGAAGACCTCTTCTGTTGACTTAGCTACAGCCTCTCAAAGAAGTGAACTAACTACATCCATGGAACAACCCCTTCACTTCCCTGATACAGGGGAGAGAGAAAGGAGAAAACAAAACAAAACAAAAAAACCTCACAAAGTCTTTTTTGATTGGCGGAGCTTAAATAAAGAAAAACACATGTACTAGGGAGACATTATGTGAGGGTTTGTCTTCGCTGCAGTGTTAATTCAAGGTGTAATTTGAGCCTTGCCTCTAACCTGACTCCCCTCCACACAAAAAAATTTCTAGCTCTCGTGGGGACTGGACAATAGGGGATGGATCACACTTTCCTTCTGAAGCAGCTGGCACCAGCCACTATCGGAAGACAGAATAGCGGGTTCAATAGATTATTGGACTGACCCAGTATGGCTATTCTCATGTTCTTAAATTAAGCAGCGCTTTAAATTCAAGCTAGATGGCATGGATGGGTTGAAGCTTGAGTGTTGCTGATGTTTGAACCATTAGTAAGGGGGGGAATGTAGCTACAGGCTACTGCTCAAATTAGCACAACTCATCAGCTACTAATCCAATCACTCTCCATACCCTATGTGGTGTTTTACAGTGTGGCTGTTCTCACTTGAGCTAGCTTAGCTCAAGTGATGTAACTTGAGTGTACCAACTTGAGCTAACTGTTGCAGTGAAGACAAGCACTAAACTGCTGAATGAACATGCCAGCATGCATTTTTTGTTTTGAATAAAGCAGAGAGCACAGGTGATTAATTTATACAACATGCTTACAGAGCACATGGAAGACAATAACAAAAAAATTTATTTGAGCATAAGCTTTCTTGAACTACAGCTCACTTATGAAGTGAGCTGTAGCTCACGCAAGCTTATGCTCAAATAAATTTGTTAGTCTCTAAGGTGCCACAAGTCCTCCTTTTCTTTTTTGCGAATACAGACTAACACAGCTGCTACCCTGAAACAAAAAAATTGTGACAATATTTCCCTAAAGAAAACTTGGTAGCTTAGAACTAGCCTGTTATTCCCTCTTCTCTAGAATTCACCTAACCTGTATGCTGTTTGGCCCAGGGCTCTACTTATATAGGGGTGAGCTCCACCCACTAACTGACATAATTCCTCTTGTGGGTGGGGCTTTATAAATTGATTGTTCTCCATTTTGATTCTCTCTCCTCCTTCTCCTTCTCCAAATAAAGTTCCTGGTATGGCATGCAGAAGCAGGTAAGTTTTTAAACAAAAGTGAAGTAAAAGTGCACAAGAGGGGATTGAGAGATGACAAATGCTGGGAGAGTATCTGACCTGCGCTCTCTCAAGGGAGACAGAGGGAGAAGCAAGATAAAACCTTTACTTCTTGGAGCTCTCTGAGGGAGGGACTGTTCCACCCCATGCCCTATTAAAAAGCAGGTCATGTGGTGTTAAAAGCAATCAGAAGCTGGATGGATTCATAGTTTTTAAGGCCAGAAGGAGCCATTAGATCATGTACTCTGACTTCAGATTAGCTGTGTATTGGTTGAGAATCAAACCCAGCTCTTTCACATGGGAAGCAAGAATTCTGCTTCTTACCCGTCAGTGTTCTTAACATTGGTTTGGGCTGCACTTTTGGAGAAGTTCTGAATCTGGATCATAATGTTAGGGAAAGAGGTACCTAGCTCTGGCTGATGCTTTTCAAAGGCTACATTTTTTTAAATGAAAAATGGCCTTTTTCCCCCCAAAACTGGAAATTTTTGCAAAAAAAAAAAAGGGTGGTGTTTTTTTCAATTCGTTGTTTTTTTTAATAGAATTAGAAAAGAAAAAAAAATCCTTTTTTTAGTTTATAAGTTTTTCCCCTTTGTGACCTCCCCACCCCCATTTTTCAGTGGCAAAATGGTAAAGGGGAAAAAAAAAGAAAAGAAAAGGGTGAGAGAGTAAAGAAAAGAAAGGAGGAAAATGGCAAAATGGGAAAACAAAAAAACCCCAGAATTCAACACTGAACCAAAGTCATCATTTCTCTAAACCTGGAGAACAAAAACAACTGACAATTTTTGGGGGGGGGGGACCGACGAATGGGGGAACACTTTCCATTTTCAAACCAACTTTAGTGTTAATAGTAAAACATCTAGAGTTGGAGCAAAGGTTCTGAAATCTCATTTATTTTGGATGCCCAGAAATATCTTAACATCTTTCTAAAACTATGCCATCTATTTTATATGCAGAGTGGCAAATAATCACATATAAACTTTGATGGGGAGATGAAACCAGTTACACTTCAAATGAGTTCTCAAGCTCTGCTGGACTGTAAGTAACAGAGAGAAATAACTATAGTTTGGGTAAAGGCTTTAGTACTGAACACAAAAGAACTATGTGATGGACATGGGGCTGTAATCAGGGGCACCCCATGGAGTCTCAAGACGGAGGTGGGTGCAGTCTAAAAAATTTATGGAATGTTGACTGAATTTTTACCGAATAATATTAGTCGTGAAGGGAGGAGATTGTAGTAGACACTGTGGGGGATTAGGGGCTGGAGTTTGGGGATGGAGACTCAGATTTGATCCTGAGTCCACAAAGTTGAATTGCTAGGCAGGCTTGATGCTTTTCCATGCCATCCCCCCCACTAATGGCCCCTGGTGTGTGAGCTGGGCCCTTTGCTCCAGCCAACTGCCTGGAACTAGGCATGCCACTTGAGGTGTTAGGAGATGATGGTGAAGTTTGGGCGCTTGGGTGGGGCCAGCCTAGCTGTGAAGGGAAAAGGTAGGGCTGGTGGCAGCAATGCTATTCTCCAGGCCTCAGCCGCCCCCTCCTTGAAAGCAGCACTCCCAGAGCCAGCTTGGCCCCTCTCCACCCCCCCTCTTGTGGTGCCCCTGGCTGCAAGTCCTTCCTTGGCACAGAGAAGAAGATAATTTCATGGCATAGTTGTCATATACTGTGAGTAAGACTGGTCCCCAAATTAATGGCTTCTTATTTTAGCCTACGTGTGTTGGCTGAGACATGAGTTCATCCAGTGATTTTTCTCTCTCAGGAGTTTCTGTTTTATTGCTCAGGGCCCTGGTTAGGTGCAAGCGATATCTGACAGCACAGGGTGAGCAGAGCCAGCAAATCCATTTTGGGCTTAAGTTATGGTATCCCAGGTGAAAAACGTTAGCTAACAAAGTCTGTCCCAGCTGACAGCCCAGATCTGCGGTAGGTGTCTCCCTCTGGCAAGTCACTTGAGATAAGGAGGAAAACCTGACCCGTGTTCCTTTGCCCATTGGAAATGGGGATTTGGCTGCACCTTTAAAGCCTTGACCACAAGGGAAGTGTGTTGTGCATGGCCCCACCAGGCGGTAGTTTTGAAATGGGAAAGGTGGCTGCCATGAGGGTCATATGACCAAAGAAGGGTGCTTGCAGGGATTTTACAAGCCAATGTGCTACTCTGTCCAGTTCCCCAGACCCTGCTGTGCTCCCAACTGGGGGATCCGCAGCAAGGGTGGATGCGATCAGCAGTCCGTTTGCAAGACTGTGTGTGAACAATTAGTAAGGGCAATGCCAAGGCCATTATTTTTGGTAGGGAATGGGAAAAACATCCTCAATTTGAAGGGGGACAGATCACCCTCATTTCCTCCAGTGACTTCCTCAGTGATGGACAGCATCATCGGTAGCTCTCAGAAATTCCGGGCAGCCAGTTGCAGAGTAAAATGGAGCTGCTCCTGACAACACTGATGCATTGCAGCCGCGAAGGGCCTAGGGGTCATGTGGCCCCCTTGGCACCAGGGCTAGGATGAAATGCTAGTGCGATGTTCCTGGCTCACATGCCCCATGTGTGGGGGATTATGAGCTACTTTGTACTAAGTGAGAGCTCTAGGGGTGATAATAATGTGGAATTAGGGCAGCTTCCTCCTGGATCAGAACCCTGTTGTTTTTAACAAGAAAGTGCCATCCCCAGTTCCCCAACCTCCTTCCACAAATGCACCCACTCATTCCTCCCCCTTGATGACCCTGTCTGGCACTGAATTCCCTCCCAGCTGGTCTGGGGCCTGTGGGGTGGAGGTGGTCACTCACTGTATCTTGGGCCTTCTAGTAGAGATGCTCAATTGAATGACTTGTTAGGGGATCAAGCTTGTTGGGGGTAGTTCGTGTGAGCAACAAAAATTACCGAAACTTTGGTAAACTATCCCAAGCCTTTTGGGTCTGCAAAACTGGGATCAAAGTGCCCACCTTCCTTCTAGAAAAGATGGCATCCAGAGGATCAGTAGCTTGCTTCTTCATGAGATTTCTGGTAATTACATTTGCTGGTTGGGTTAGATTCATCTTGGATTTAAAATCTGTTAGTCCTCGTGATCATCTAATCTGCCTCTTGCACAATACAGGCCGTAGATTTCACCCAGTGATCCAGCATCGAGACCAAGAACTTGTGGCTAAACAAGATCTGATTGTTTAGAAAGAGGCCTACTCTTGATTTAAAGACTTCAAGAGATGGGGATTCTGCCACATCCTCTGGTAATTTGCAAAAAAGAAAGGGAGTACTTGTGGCACCTTAGAGACTAACAAATTTATTTGAGTATAAGCTTTCGTGAGCTACAGGTAATTTGGTTACTCTCACCGTTAAAAACTGCCCAGTATTGCTGTGTTCTGGTATGTTCTTGTCCAGCTGAGGCTCACAAATATAAAGGATATCTGGGTGATGAGTGCAGGATATGTACTTAGTTTGGAAAGGAATGGAAAAATGTTCACTCACCTAGTGCAGACTTGACAGATATTTTGGTTTTGAGTTTTGGATGAAAGGTTTTTATCCTCTACAGATTGGTTTGTCTGTTCTTAGAAATATGCTTGAGCCCAAAAAATCTGGATCCAAATCCAGACCTGAGTTTTCCCCACAATTTAAAGGCATTTGAATTCAGGGTTTTGGTTTGGTCCGTTATAGGATGGAGGACACAGCTCTCCACTGCATCCCAATTCCACTTGGCATGGGGTGTGGAGGGCTCAAGGAGCTGGTTATAACTTCTTAGTTCTGTATTGACCATGCCCTACCATCAGTTAAAGCAGCCTAGGGGCTACTCTAACTTTTGCCACTGGCATAAGTCCCACATCATTGGATGATTGGTGTAGTAAAAATCTGCTCTGACACTTCCCCTCCCACTCCCCAACATGCTCACTATGCCAGGGTGGGAGAGGAGGGTGGGCAGCTGGGATTGAGCCACCAGAGCATTCTTCTCTGCCAGGGAAATTCTCTGCCAGCCATTTATGCCCAGAATCTGACCCACATCTACTGCCTGAGAGGCCCAAAGGGGCCAGCACATCCCAGAGAGTCTGGCCCAAAGTTCAGCTCTGGATCCAAACTTCCCCAAAGTTCAAAATTGCTTGGATTAGGGGTTTAATTTGGGCCCATCTCTAATTTTTTGTCCTTTTTGCATGCAAGCTTGAATAGTAACATAGGGAAAAAACATCAGAACCCTTCCAGTTCCACAAGTTACCCCTGTTGAAATGTGGATGAAAAATCCAAGCAGACGTACATGAAAGATTTTCCACTGATTTCCCTTGACCGTGCTCCTTGCCCTGGTATTTGTTACATATCTCTGGCACGCATTGAAGTGAGGCAGACCAACACTGGAAACAAGATGCTTTATAAACTGTACAATTGGTATGTCTGACCTAGTGTTACTTATACATGTCAGTGATATTGAAGTAGCATACAGTAAATTGCTGTGCCAGAGTTTTAATGAGTCAGGGTTTTCTAGCAAAACTGTACACGTTTTTCACAAAAATAGTACAGTTCTTTGGCAATTTTGGCTTTGCAGCCTAGACACCAGAGTCTACAAAAAGGGGCAGACATCACTGAAAATCAAGATAAAGAATCTGTTCTTCATTGTTGTGCAGCACTTAGCAATTAAAGTGGTGGGAGATGGGGGGGGGGGCTGGGAAGGTAGCAGTTAATGCCTGAGACATCAATTTCAGAATGGGTGTGTGAAATGCTTCATGTCATAGGGTCGATTTTATCAGAATTTTGTTTTGGAAGAAAACCAGAAAATGAAGCACCGACAACGCTGAAACATCCCTTTGGGGCATGTTCAGAATGAAAAGTTTTGATCTGAAAGTTTTATAATATCTTATAGATTAAAGTCAAAAGAGAAATGAAGCCTTTCAATCGACCCCAAACAAAATTGTATTCAGACTTTTCCTTCGTGGAGAACTTCATAATTTTCATTGTTTCGTCTGATTCGTAATGAAGCCAAATTTTGAAATCTTAAAATCCTTCACCAAATGCAAGGTCTGTTTTCTGCACAGCTCTAATTGGGGATCTGTTGTGCTGGGCATTGTACAAACTCAAATTCATTCATAGCTTCCTAGATTCCAAGGCCAGAAGGAACTATTGTGATCATCTTTCTGAACAACACAGGCCAGAGAACTTCTCTACAGTGGGTCCTAGAGCAAGTACCTTGTCCTGAAGAGCTTACAGTCTAAATAGACAAGACCAAAGATGGGAGAAGAACAGTTTTATTAACCTCCTTTTACCCTTAAGTTTAAGTAACCTACCTAAGATCACACAGGGACACCTGTTGCAAAGGGGAGAATTGAACCCAGATCTCATGAGGTGTACAGTCCACTGCCTTATTCTTAAAACCATCCTTCCTCTTTTGGCTAGGATTATATCTCGTCATTTTAGATAAACTAAACCCACACTGGATAAGGGTATTCGCCAGTTGTTAAATGCTGATGATTTGGCTTTAAGATCAAAGCTGCATTCAACAAAAAATGGAGGGGGGAGAGAAGTTTGCACTTTTCTCAGGGCTTTTGTCTGGACCTGTTTGTTTGCAGAATCAATGAACATGGTGCCTTGCTTTGAAGGCAACCAGAAGAGTTAGACACTTAATTGAACTTTTCAAATCAAAGCACTGATGTTGGAGAATACTCAAATCTTTGGAAAATATTCAGGAACAGTCTCCAAATTATGGATTTCTGGTGTCCTGGGTTATAGCACTTGGGATGTTATTACCCGCTGTTCACATCAATGTGGCACAAAGCTGTGAGCGGGGAACTTGCGAGGTAGTATCCGGAGCAGAGGCAATTTGCTGCACCAATGCAATGTAAGGTAGGAGTGAATTAATTTCCTGACAGTGAGATGATCAAGGAGGCAACGGAATTTGTCTCCATACTAAAACAAGTCTGGACAAAACACTGGCATATTAATACCCTAGAGAAGTCATCGGAGCTGAATTTGGCTGTGCGTGCATGTATATGTGTAATGTGTTGTATGCGCATTATATATGGCTTCTGCTTAATTGATACAAAAATACGCACCTTTCTGCCTTGAGCTTGCAAACTAATTCATGATTCCTTTGTGCTAGCACTTGCCCATATAGAGTCATAGGGCCCGATTCTCCTCTGACTTTGGTTTTACACCGAGCTCTGCGGTTCAGTCGAGCTATTCCTGGTTAAGCTGAGAAGAGAATCAGGCCCATATTGTTTTAGGCCTGGGTCCTGCAGCATCCCGGGCAGATCCCCTCGGAAGTGACTGGGGCTCCACATTGAGGCAGGTGTCTGTCTGCATGGATCTGATTCTGGGATCGGAGCTTTCGAGTGCCCTCCGTCAGTAGTGATGTATTTGGCCAGATCGAACCTTAAACCTACTGTCTCACCAGCTCTTTTGCTATCACAATGCAGTGCTGCTTCCGTGCTAGCAAACTCACCTGGTTCCTAGTTCTTCTAAGTCATTTTTTTTGTCTCTCTGGAAGCCTCGATAACGGGTAGGCAAACTTTTTGGCCTGAGGGCCACATCTGGGTATGGAAATTGTGTGGCGGGCCATGAATGCCCGGTGTGGGGGGAAGGGAGACTCTATGGGGTGTAGCGGGGGGGCTCTATAAGGGATGTTACCAAGGTATAGGGTGGGACTTATGGGAGTGTGTGTGTGTGGCGGGGGGGGGAGCTCCTAGGGGTCTGCCGGCAGTGACACCAAGGCAGCTGTACCAGGCACCGCCATGGGCGGAGTTACCCTATCTGGGATGGGTGCAGCCCCTGGGTGATTTCGAGGCTCTCGAGGGTGGGGCCATAGGAGACCAGGAGGGGAGTGGGCACGCTGCTGTGCAGGGTGGGGCTGCTGCATAGGGGCAGGGTTCTGATCCCAGAAACAGCACGGTGAAGTTGCACCTGTGCAGTGTGGCTCTGCATGCCAGAAGATGGTGCTCATCAAGGGAATTGTGCGTCTGGTGGGAGCACCAGGCGGGTGGAGCAGGGCAAGCCTCCAACTCCGCTCCCCGGCAGCAGCTTGAGGGGCGGATAAAAATGTCTAATGGGTTGGAAGCAGCTCGCAGGCTGTAGTTTGCCCACCCCTGCTCTATAGCACTGAGAAGCAGAGAGTTTACTACTAACCAGAAAGAAAGAAAAGAAGATTCTTTGTTTTAGCTGAGATCGCTACAGTAGCTGATGCGAGAGGATGATTGATTCTCTGGCAGTATTTTAAACACAAAAGCAACCCCCTTACTCTCAGGGACAAAGAAGACACCAGCCACTAATGGACCCACTAATACAAAAAGCAAGCTAAGACAAGATAAAGTTGCATTGAAATCAGCTATAGTATAAATAACCAACTACTGGTCTAGTGGACAAGTCACTGGAGTAGGACTCAGGACAGCTGCGGACAATTGCTGGTTCTGCCACTGGCCTGCTGTATGGCCTTGAGCAAGTCACTTCACCTCTCTTTCCTTTCCTGCCATTGTCTGCTTAGATTGTCAGCTTTTCAGTGACGGTGTCTGTATGCACAACAGGGTCTCCATTTCACTATGTGCTGCATTAATACAAATATTTATTAATCATACTGTGGCTACATTGGTTCTTCCTATTTACCCTCCACAAGAGGAAAACAAGCATCTCCAGCCACCCACCAGCACAAGTATCCAGTGTTTGCAGCTGGAACTAATCATCGCATTAGACAAACAGCAAGGGTTCATTAAGACCAAAGGTGACTTTAATTTAATTGAAATATATTTGGCAATGAGAGGAGATCCAGTTTACAACACCTAATGGGAGGTCTGGGTGTGTGTGTGTGTAATATATATATATATATATAATATATGGAAAAGTTAATGGCTGTAAAAATATCCAAACATATTTGTGCACGTGTGACAGTAAAAACCTGTGCCAACTACTTTTAATTTTAATTTAACACTGTTTCTTATCTAAATATATATATATATATATATATATATATATGAATGTTCTTAAAACAAGAATATATATGAACTCATGTAAAATATAAACCTATAGATGACATTGCCCTCCTCCCAGGGTGGTGGGTGAGGACTTGGGGTGAGGGGAATATCATCGAGTGGTTAGAGCACCAAGCAGCTGTTGGGATGTGAATCATGTTCCTGCTTTAAGCCACTGATTCACTTTGTGGCAAGTCATTTACACTCCATGCCTCAGTTTACCCATCTGTCTAAATGGATTTTTACAATAGTTATTTACCCCTCTTAGTGAGATTGGGAGGATTAGTTTCTAAAATTATATTGATGTGTGTATGAAGTGCAAGGGGCTATATACTTGCAGAGCAGGGGCCTTTATTTTATTTGTTTAGATTTAATTAGCAATGAAAAATGCCCCTGAAATAAGCTTGAATCAGAGCCCCCACCATTAATTTGATATACAATCACAAAGGAGGACCATCCACTACCAAAAAGTGCTCCTCTTTAAATAGTGAATTAACTCAGCCAGCTAATAAATCAAGGCAACAAAACAGCACCTTTAACCTCTCCTCTCCCCTGCAAAACATACCCTCAAACTTCCCCAAAATGCCATCCAGTAAATGGCTTCTATATAAACTAGTATTTATATTTAAATAGTATGTAAACATATGACAGTATGCACTAATCAGTGGGCAGTGACATCATGGTACCAGTGAAGTATGAAGTGTGTGTATATTTATACCCATTTTTCCCCTGGGTTGTGTTTTATATAGCACAGGACCCAAGCTACACCATTTGTGGGGAGAGGGGTGGATCTGGCCTTGAAGGAGGCCCTTGAAAATGAATCTAAAAACTTACCCACTACGTGATTCTTCCCAGAGGGTTTTTGAAGCATGCTATGGCAGGGTCTATAACTTTATATTGAATTCCATAGGATGGCCAATAAAACCTTGTTTTCAGTTGAATTGTCGAGGAAGGGCCAGCTGGGATGTCTACAGCTGAGTGTCAGCAGAGTTCAGAGGTGCCTGGATGCGGGGGACTAAATCTGAGGGGAGAGGATGAGAGGGGAAAAAAACAAACGGCATGTGACAGATGTTAGTCACGTTGCTTAATGCATCTCTGGCAAACACTCTGATGTAGATGGATGAGCGTGGTGCAAGAACTAGACTGGAATGGGGGAGGGAGGATGGGACTCAGAAGACCACGATTCCATTTTCTTGCTCTGCTGCAGGTTTCCTGTGTGACCTTACATGAGCCATTTGAAATCAAGGGGGGGTGGGCACCTAAATACCTTTGAGAGTCTGGGTCTTAAGGCTTGCCTACAAAGGGAAGTCAGTGCACAGTAAGCGAGGGCGTGGATTTAAAGTGCACTAGGCTCTCTGTCAGGTGGACACCCAGACTGCGCTCTGAGACCATGTCCGCACTCAGGGCAGTGTGTAGAACGCAGGCGCTACACGCTGCAGTGAAAGGCTCCGGCAGTGGAGAGGCCGGGGAACACTTCATACAAATTGCAGTGTAGATGTACGAGGCATTGCTTGAGAGTGTAGAGAGACATACAGGGTATTTACCCTGGGGGCTTCAGCATGTAGGGCACTCTACTCACCTCAGCCCAGAGGTGAAAGTAAGCCGGTATGGTCTGATACGGAGTACCAGCAAGTGCTGGTACACAGCCAACTGTACTGGCAGGGGGCAGCTTCCTCAGGCCAGCGATTTAAAGGGCCTGGGGCTCCCGGCAGTGGCTGGACCCCCAGACCTTTTAAATCGCTGCCCCAGGGCTCCCGGCCGCTACCGCAGCTACCCCTACCATGGGGCTCCTCAGGGCTCCCAGCCGCCGCTACTGCAGCCGGAATCCCGGGCCCTTTAAATCTCAATTTAAAGGGCCGGGGAATTTAAAGGCTCCGCCTCTTCCGGTTGAGGCCCCGCCCCCTGCGCAGGAGTCCGGCGTACCAGTAAGTTCTTTAAGTTACTTTCACTCTTGCCTGAGCTGGGCCTTGCTGTCTACACTGCTATTTATACCAGTGTAAGGGGGGCGTGTGGAATCTATCCTCTCCACACAGCTGCTCGTGTAGGCGTGCCCTGAGAATGCCCTTGGGCAGTTTCTTGATGCACTTTCAAAGTGCGTTCAGCTGCTGCACATTAGGGTGCTTAGAGTGTCCACATGGGGCGTTAATGCAGAGCAGCTAGTGCGCATTAGCTACTATGTTTTTTTTCCCCTGTGCAGATAAGCACTTAGTCTCTCCGTGCCTCAGTTCCCCATCTGTAGAATGGGCACAATAGCACTGCCCTGACTCACTGGGAAGCTGTGAGGATAGACAGACACCTTAAAAAAACAACCTAAGGATAGCACAGTAATGGGGCCAAGTAGAAAAGAATCTCATCTCTTGATGGCTCACCCAAGATTTTACAGAGACCCTCTGTTTCAATGCCCTCCTCCCATTCAGTAGTTTTTCTTTCCTATTCCAGCAGCTACAGGTTCCTCTTCCCCCTTTTAAGAACCAGCCCTCCAGGAAGAGTAACTTTCCACCCGCTGACAGCCGCCTTCCGTGGCACTTACCTGGTGGCCATGTGGGCTTGCATCATTTCCCTCTTTGGGAAAGAAGCTGAGTCAGGAGCTTTTCACAACCCACAGTTTACCTGTTAAAAAGAAATAAAATCAAATAACTGTATGCTGGTGCACCAGGCAGAAGACAGTGAACTTTGGAGCCCCAGGGGAAAGTGAGAGTGGGTAGTGTGATTGCCTGCTAATAGTGAAAGCCTTTCATTAGCTCCACAGACCAGATGGGAGATAAGGGCAGAAATGACTGCTAATCTCTGTTTCAGCATGGAAATGTGCCTTCCTGATAGAGGATTTCTCCTGTCTGAGCACCAAATTGGCACTGTCTCCAGTGGACCCTCCCCCCCAAAATGGGGAGCCTTTTGCCCAGTGCACCACTAGGTACAAGCCCTGTTGAAGCAGAGGCCATGATGGGCAGAAAATACATTCCACCTTTGGTCTGCGGACATCAAGCCGGGGATCACGTGTCCTGGCTTGGCTGGCCCAGTCATGATTTTTCATAGCATAATTATTGCTGGCTCTTATCTATCTATGCAAGAGCTCTTTTCACCCATATAGGGTGACCAGATAGCAAGACTGAAAAATCGGGACAGAGGTGGGAGGTAATAGGCGCCTATATAAGAAAAAGCCCCTAATATCGGGACTGTCCCTATAATATCAGGACATCCGGTCACCCTACACCCATAGATCTCAAAGCACTTTACAAAGGAGATCAGGATCTTTGTCACTGTTACAAATGGGGAAACTGAGGCACAGGGAAGCAGAGCAACTTTCCCAAGATCACCCAGCAACAGAGCTGGGGACTAGATCCCAGGTCTGTGTACTATCCACTAGACCAGCAGTTCTCAACCAGGGGTCTCCCCCCAACCCCGGGAGCCACGAGCAGGTTTCGGGGGGCCACCAAGCAGGGCCGGCGTTAGACTCGCTGGGACTCAGGGCAGAAAGGCAAAGCCCCACTTTGCGGGCTGAAGCCCAGGGCCCCATGCTCCAGCACCTGAGGCTGATTCCACAAATTTGCTTCACAGGGCCCACTGTGGCGTGGGGCCCCAGGCAATAGCCCTGCTTTCTACCCCCCAAATGCTGGCCCTGGCTTTTATATGCAGAAACAATTGTGGCACAGGTGGGCCATAGCATGTTGTGGGGGCCTCAGAATGAAAAAGGTTGAGAACCCTTGCACGAGACAACACAGCTACTGTTTTACTCTCGCTGTTCTCTCCATCAATGGAGAGCCCCCAGAATCTTATTCTTCTAAACAGGACTGAAGATAAAAATGTTTTTTAATCAGTAATGATGCCATGCACTCACCTAGCACGGCCCAGCCATGAGTCTGAATGCAGGGTTAGAATTCAATGTAGACATTCAAGCCTGGGGTTCCCTAACACGGCTCGAGTCCCCCGTAACCCTGGGCTTGCACTGCAGTATAGACATCCCCACAGCAAGCCTTTGCCTAAGAACCCAGATCTTCTGATTCCCAGACCTGGGCCTGAAACCACTGTCCTCCTTAGCAATGGGATCACCCATGGACAAGATTGTCACAACCATACCTTTGCCGCACAGGGGAGGTGAGGAGAAACCAACCCCTTTCTGTTCCGGATTTTGTGTCCAGCTACAAACAAGTAGTGAAATGAGTTGCGGGCAGTGGGAGGAGTGGAACCAGACAGCAGGCTGGGTACACAGAATGGGGGGAGTTACTCCATGAGAAGGGGTGAAGTAACTTACTCCAGCTACGCCCAGAGCTGGGGCAAAATCTAGGTTGAATCCCCGTTCATTCTCTGCTCCTGGGGAAGTGCAGATTGAAAAATTGCAACCAAGCCCCAATGAATTATCTTGAATTGGGATTTATTATTTCTTTGTTACTTCCACACACGCAGTCTTGGTAATAACAAGCCACACTTTCCTTTCACTTACTAAAAGGCCATAAAAGCCAGTTGTTATACAGTATTTTACTGGATCTGATTGGGGTGGCAGGGGGGAAGAACAAATCCAGGCATAAACGTTCATGGAAAATTGATAGCTTTATGCCAGAAAGAGACAGTTCCATCAGAGCCACTTCTTGGGCTGTCTGAAAATATTTGAAACCTTGCGATATTTAATGTTTTTCAGATGGCGATAAATCTGCAATAGCGCGGGATCGCTCGGGCTTTGTGAGAGATGAAGTGAGATAGGAGAAAACACATGGGTCTATATGGGAGACGTTTGTAGTTCGCACGTCCATAAGTATCAGGACAGGCCGTCTGAGCACTGCTTCTCTGCTCCACTTCACTGGGCCAGAAGGAAATATGCAAAATGGGCTTTCAGGTCATTTTATGCACAGTTGTGATCTGAATTGGGGAGATGGTTTTGTTTTTGTTTTTTTGTAACTTGACATCATACAAAATATGAATGTGCAGCTAGGGAAGGGGAAATGGCCCTGGCTGAGAGCTTTGTGCATCTGGCAATCCCAATGCATCACTCAGGATTTGTTTATTTAACCTTTTGTTTACTGGGAGGTTGCAGCACTGGCTCCAACTACAGGTAAACTGGAAAACATATGCTCCTCTCATTGCCTGATTGTCATTCACTCTGTTAAGCCGCTGCACATCTTGTCCCTGATATCCTGCTGCATCTGATCTGCCCTGAAGCTAGCCCTGAAAGCAGGTGTATGGACCAGGAAGGAAGTCTCACTTAGAACATGGGTATTACCCAGATGGAGACGAGTGCTGACTGCCAAGCAAGCACAAACATCGTGCAAGAGGTGGGAGGGATTTCTGGATGGATTTCAAAACACAAGGGACATGACGGATTGTGCATGTCTAGTGAACAGACAGAGCAGGAAAGAAGCAACCAGGAAAAAGAAGGCAAAGTTAGGAAGATCTAGGAATCGGGGGCCAGATCCTTAGCTGGTGTCTGTCCACATAGCCCTATGGAAGCCTGGCTAGTTCTAAACACAGGTGTGTATGGGCTGGCGGCTAGCAGGGAAGTTGCACGCATGGGCTGGCTCACCTATTTCTGAGTTACTGAGGGCCTGGCTGCATCAGATGATCTCTCCTCAAAACAGTCTTTGGCACGACAGCCTCCTAACGTGAAAGATGCAAGGCATGAGCCTCCACCACCTGTGCCTTTTGTAATGATTTTTGCTGGTGCAAAGTGGCTGTAAAACGTGCCTACTCTGATTCGGCAGTGTTTGGTACTGGTGTAAATGGCTGCAGGAGGAGTGCGGGGGGGGCAATGGGGAAAGAGAGTCAGGGCCTTAGTCCGTATCTAAGCTGGGGTTTTCCGCTTACAGCCTGCCAGAGCTAACATGAATCCCCCAGATGCAGCTGTGATTAGCTGATGGAGTTTTTTTTTCCGTCCAACTGTCTGTTTATGGAATTTGAAAGAGAGACAGAAACACCTCAGCAATTTGATTTTGGCAAACAGCTGGGAGCCAAGTGTGGAACTAAAAAATCCCTGTAGAAATCAGGGAAAATGTCAGCAAATTTCCACACATTTCACAGAGGCAGTGTGGTCTCTGAGCCAGCCGGGTGGTCTGGATGACAGCAGGAACTCCTGAGTTCTATCCCACCTCCGCCACTGATTTGCTATGCGGCCGTGGGTAAATCACTTGACCTGTCTCTGTCTGTTCCCTCCCGCCTCCCAACCCCCCTGGTCTAAAATGAGACTAGCGGCCTCAGTTCTGGGCTTCTAGCCAAACTGAGCTTGGCACAACCTGGGAAGGTGGGGCAAAGGTTGGCTGTACTCCCAGATTCTGAAAGCTGCCAGGGACTGGAGAAATTCCAGGAGTAAAGAGACTCTTTTAACTATCTGTTGACCCCAGTCCCGCATCAGGATCGGCTGGTGCTGCTCCCATTAAAGTCAACGGACTTTTGCATGGGCACAGGGTTCTGCACTAGCACAATTGTGATACTAAAGCAGGTGCAGCATAGTTTTGGCTAAACATATTCAGTTGCAACCCCTTACTTTCACATGGACACATGTTTTCAAAACCCCACTCTTCCGGGTGGGACTTTCTGTTGCTTGGTCTCTAATCTGGGGTGAATACTTGAGCAAAATCCCTTTCTGAGAGGATGAACTGAAGAAGAGATTTAAAATATTCCAAGGTTTCAGAGTAGCAGCCATGTTAATCTGTCTCCACAAAATGAACAGGAGGACTTGTGGCACCTTAGAGACTAACAAATTTATTTGAGCATAAGATTTCGTGAGCTACAGCTCACTTCATCAGATGCATGCAGTGGAAAATATAGTGGGGAGATTTTATATACACAGAGAACATGAAAAAATGGGTGTTGCCAGACAGACTGTAACAAGAGTGATCAGGAAAGGTGAGCTATTACCAGGGCGGTGGGGGGAACCTTTTGTAGTGATGATCAAGGTGGGCCATTCCAGCAGTTTACAAGAACAGTAGGAGGGGAAATAAACAAGGGGAAATAGTTTCACTTTGTGTAATGACACAAAGTAACTGCACGTTGGACGGGGCTGCAGCAGTGATGGGTCTGAAACTGAAATGGGGGGGGTAGAGGGGGGAGGGGAAATAATCACAGTGAAGTCAATTGCCTAAGGTCACGCAGCAGCTTGGGGCAGAAGTCTCCTAACTCAGTGCTGTATCCACTAGGCCATATGACCTCCTGCTTCAGGATAGCTAAATTGAATATACCCGATTCAACCCTTACTGGAACGAATGAAAGACTCAGGACCTACGTTTAAGTGTTCAAAGTACGTCCAAGTTCTGCGGGCAAGGGCAGCAGTTTCTAAACTGCAGATCAGTCACCTTCAGATTTTATTTTCATTGGTTTCCTTTGATCTTCTTTTCTGGTTGTAGGAAAAAGAGGAGACAAGTGAAACATTCCATGAACTCCCTGAATTATTGCAAGTTCAAGTGCCCAAAAGTCAGAAAAGTCCAAAATTTAAATGTGCTCCAGTGACTTTGTTTGCTCTTCTACTTTCCCTTGTTCACTGAGGACCTTAACACAGTGCTTTTTGTGGCCTTCCACTTATAGGGGTCATGCAGGAGAGGGGAGAGCTCCCTTGGGATAGGAGCTGCCTAGCACAAACTTCAGTGACCGCAAGTTGCTCCTGCCCCTTTGCAAGTTTCAGCGGAGGAGGGGACAACGGTGCTGAGCGGTGTGAGGGATTCTGGCCTGCAGTGATCCAGAGGCAGCCCTGCCTGCTGAGATTGCTGGAAGTTAGAGCGGCCCCAGAGCTACTCTAACTTATTCCGGGGGCCATTTCAGTCCCTGCAGCAGCCCAGAGGACACGAAGGAGGCACAAAGTCACCTTTGCCCCTCTCCTTGTGCACTTGCCCCTATGAATGGTTATCATGCAATACCCAGGGTGTGCATGTGGCTGAGCTAAAGCTGCTGAACCCACCATACCTTTTGGAATCTCCCGATGGGCTTGATCCTGTAACTTGAACACGGCACGAATGCTGTGTTTGGTTTTTATTCTAATGCCGTTAAGCCTATTTCTGAGACGAATTTCCCCTCCACACCAAAGTTTGGGTAGGGGGGACAACTCACACATCAAACACTGCTTGCCTCAGTGCAAACTCATGCCAACTTTGTATTATAAACTAAATACCATGATCTTCACCTAACAGGCTGTCCTGTTGTTATTGTGTATAGCTGTTTTGAAAACACGCATTCCGTACCCATTGACTCTGTACAAATGCTGCATAATTAGTTGAAAATTAATTACTTGAAATGTTTTCCTAAATATCGTGGTCAGTTTCTCACCCTCACCATAGACGTCTCATGCCTTTCTTATGAATTCATCTTGTGACCTGCGTTTCCTGAGTCTAAAGAGTCATCCTCGCAATGTGAAAAAGGCACGTTCCTTTCTGACTTTTGACTATCCCAGAACTGTTTGTGTCCGACTTAATGCACTTCAAATGTGACTAGTAATTCACAGCTTCTTGTAACTAGATATAATAATGCAGTCGAGCCTTGCCCTGTAGTTCTCACACAGCAATGGCTGCGTCTTGCAGTTTAACGAAGATGTAAAATCAGAGAGCTGGAGTGAAGTCTCATTAGTAAAACTACATTATTCTTACCAAATATGCTCCAGCATATTTACTAGTATGTTATGAAATATGATCATAAACCATTAGAACTAAAATACCTTTGCCACATGACCAAACTGAACAGTGCATTGTCCTTGCTTTTCCCCTTGCGTGAATTCATTTACATTCCTGGATCCAGCAGCACACTTAAGTAAATGCTTACCTTGAAGCACACAAATTGAAGTAAGGCTTGATCCAGCGAAGCACTTAAGCACATGCTTAACTTTAAGCAGTCAGTGGTTTAACCACAGTGCTCATGTGGTTAAAACTCAGCACGTACTTCAGTATAGATCAGGGCCAGACTCAGTTATTGGCAGAATTCCCACGACCTGTTGTAGCCGGGTCCAGCGACATGATAGCTTTTGATCATCTAGATCTGGACTTGGGGCCAGATTTGTAAAGGTATTTAGGCATGTAAATCCCATTGGTTTCAATGGGTGCTAAGCAGCTAAGTTCCTTTAAACATCTGTCCCTCAGGACCTGTCCTCGGTGTTTTTGAAAGTGTGCTGGCAGTGACTGTGTTTATGCTGTTCATATATCCTGTGTACACATGACCCACTGGTCCCAGCTAAGGGTTTTGAGAGGTTCTGCTGTTCCGAATACATAGCCCAGGCTTTCCGTTGGCCAGAAAACCTTCGTGAATCGACCTTGGGGAAAGAAGGCTTGGATTTAATTTCATGAACTCAAACTGGTTTTGTGATTATGATGAGACATTTGGTAGTACCATGGAGTTGCAATCAAGAATCTGGACCCTGTTACACAAGGTGCTGGGGACGCAAAAATAGAAAAGAGTCTCTGCCTCAGGTTCCTCACATCACTGATACCCCCTCCCTCTGTGCAGATATTCACAGGGGTTGCAAAATTTCAATGAGCTTCAGTGTTATAAATTAATCTGCCAACATATATTTTGACAGTTTGCAATGATCATACTGTAATTTCTTAGTGCTATGGCAATGTACTGAAGTCATTAATTTTGGAGGAGATATTTCTTCCCCTCTTAATTCTTACTCTGATCCCTGGTCTAAATTCAAACTGGAGTCAACCCAAAGGTGGATTTGACCCAACACATTTAGAGCTGCAATAGGCAGTTCATAAGAGAGTCTGGGAACTGGGTTCGTCCAAACTCGCTTGTGAAATGAGCTCTCAACTCTCTGCCCATTCGGTCTGGGATGAAAGATGAGCCTCGAAGGTGTCAGTGGTTCAGATTGGATACAGTAGCTCTAGTTCCTCCATTTTGTTACCTAGACTCCTCGCATATTTGGGGTCGGGAAGGAATTTTCCTCCAGGGCAGATTGGAGAGGCCCTGGAGGTTTTTTTGCCTTCCTCTGTAGCATGGGGCATGGTTGACTGGAGGGAGGCTTCTCTGCTCCTTGAAGTTTTGAACCATGATTTAAGGACTTCAATAGCTCAGACATGGGTGTGGTTTTTCATAGGAGTGGGTGGGTGACATTCTGTGGCCTGCGCTGTGCAGGAGGTCGGACTAGATGATCAGAATGGTCCCTTCTGACCTTAGTATCTATGAATCTATGTGGAGATCCACTTCTATTATTTAAGATTGAGATGAGTTGCGGAGAGAAAGGGGGACAAAGTTTGTGAGTCAGAACAAAAGCAGCTGTTCCCTCTAGCTCAGACATGATCGTTTGTTGGCGTTGGCATTAATAGCGTCCTTGCAAGGGTAGAATCTTAAAATAAGCCATTGATGGTTGTATTCAACTGACCTCTTAATTCTTTTGACAGTGCTGATTTTTAGCAGATTTTTGGGTGATGTTCCCACCCCCCTGTATTTATTACCTTGACCCCTTCTGCTTGGGAGAGACCCCCCATTTTTACTCCAAGAACACATTTATTGCATGTTCTAGCCCACATATGTCACACACAGATCAGATTACTGCCAGGTGCTCTACATGGGGGCTTCAAACCACTCAGAAGTTGTATCTCATGCTGAAGGAGGCGGCTCACCTTTAATGCGGGTTATCCCATCGCTGTGCTCCACCAGGTATGCTGGCTACTGGCAGGAGCTGAGAGGAGGTGACCATTCCCTCTCATGGCAGCCAGGGAGGTTTCAAAATTTGTTGTCGTTCCTCTTGGGTACATATCTTTGGCGGGGCACTCAGCCTCTTGGAAGCGGGGCAAGACCAGGTAGACACCTGGGGCAGAGGAGACCTGAGCAGGAGCCAGCTCCATGGCAGTGGCAAGAAGGAGCAGTGCTGGCAACCCCACTGCCCATTCAGATTTGGCCCTCTGGTCCCGCCATCATGGGCAAACCTGAGTGGTACTGAGATACCCATGCGCCCTGTGGCCCCTCCATCATGAAGGAGTTGTGGTGAGTGCGTGCACAGGGGAACTGGCTGGGAGAGGTGTGGCAAGGTGCCCTGAGGGGAGAAGGGGGCAGCCATGAGAGGTTTAGTCATGTGCACCATGTGAAAAATTTCTGGGTCTGCCAGGACTTCGTCCAAAGTCCATTGAGGTCAAATGAGTCTTTCTATTGATTTAAACCAATTTTAGATCACACCATATTTGAGAAGCTACCTCCTGGTATAAACCGGAAGCAGGCTGGCTGTAGCGTGTGTCCTTTGGCTTAGGAGATCACTTCCTTTCTCCATCTGCATAAGCCTGAATTCAGTGGTCTCCAGGACAAGCTAGAAACCTTGCCTCTTTTCCTGGGAAGATGCAGAGATTAGGGGTTTGCTCTGGCATGGGAAGATGGTTTTGAACTCGATGGCCAAAATCTTCAATAGCAACTAGTGATTGTGGCTGTCCAACATGGGAGATCTAAAAGGGGGCTGATTTTCAGAAACTGCTCGGCATCTGACCTCTGAAAATCAGACCCCTCTAAGGCGTATCCTGTTGGCAGTGAGTTTGAATGCCCAGTTTTGTTGTTTTATTGGGTCTCCATTGCTTGGCATTGCAGTGGCATTTACACTTGTGTAAAGTAGATGTAAAATTATTATTTATTTGTTATTTGTACTGTCATGGACCACGACCCCATTGTGTTAGGTGCTATACAAACAACTAAAAGATAGTCCCCCTCCCAAAGAGTTTTGTATAAGCCTAGCTGACTACAAAAGTAGTCAAGGCAATAGTGAATCAGGCCTATGGATTATGTAGATTTGTACAATGTGCCTAAAGTTTGTTACAGCTGCACACAATAAATTTTAAATCCTCCATTAAAAATCTACTTATTCTATTTCTGATGATATATTATTTCTGCAATTTCTGTCCTTTTTGTTTTTTCAATAAAATAAACATGTTTAGTGAAGATACTCGTGGACCATACACACATTCACTCACAAAGACTCTTCGGATAACAGGAAAACCCTCTGCCAGGTCTGGTTTACAACATGACTACATTTTAGGGCTGGTCAAAATATTTCTGTTAAAGAAAGTTTCAGCAGCAAATGAAGTTTCCCACAAAATCAATGTTTTCATGGAAAGCGTCACATTTTGGTTGAAAATTTGAAAACTGAAAATTTTGAATTCAGAAATGCCACCGTAGTATCTCTTGGGAGTTGGAGTTGTAATCTGGAGTGTCTCATGCCCCAATTCTCCTCCTTGGGTTGGGCTCCCCAACTGGACGACTACTCCAAGCAGCAGCCATGTGACCCCCATAGGGTGACCAGACAGCAAATGTGAAAAATCGGGACGGGGTGGGGGGCTAATAGGAGCCTATATAAAAAAAAACCCCAAAATCGGGACTGTCCCTATAAAATCAGGATATCTGGTCACCCTAGAACCCCATCATGCTCAGTAGTGTCTCAGCAAAAGGGGAGACGGTGGTGCTACCTCTGTCTTTGGTTCAGGTATTATGATCTCAGGCGATGTTTACACTGTGATAAAAAATCTGCAGCATTGAGTTCTAGAGCCCGATTCAGCTGACTTGGGCTCAAGGGGGGGGGGTTGACCTCCTGTATAACACAGGTCAACACCACCACCCAGCATCCTCACCTAAGCCCAGCAACTGAAACTAGATCAAAGCATTACATTAAAAATGAAAACAAATGAATAGATTCTTTAGTCCAATCCCCCATCCTGGATATGAATCAGTATGCCCTTGTTGCCAAGAAGGCTAATGGCATTTTGGGATGTATAAGTAGGGGCATTGCCAGCAGATCAAGGGATGTGATCGTTCCCCTCTATTCGACATTGGTGAGGCCTCATCTGGAGTACTGTGTCCAGTTTTGTGCCCCACGCTACAAGAAGGATGTGGAAAAATTGGAAAACGTCCAGCAGAGGGCAACAAAAATGATTAGGGGACTGGAACACATGACTTATGAGGAGAGGCTGAGGGAACTGGGATTGTTTAGTCTGCAGATGAGAAGAATGAGGGGTGATTTGATAGCTGCTTTCAACTACCTGAAAGGGGGTTCCAAAGAGGATGGATCTAGACTGTTCTCAGTGGTAGCAGATGACAGAACGAGGAGTAATGGTCTCAAGTTGCAGTGGGGGAGGTTTAGGTTGGATATTAGGAAAAACTTTTTCACTAGGAGGGTGGTGAAGCACTGGAATGGGTTCTCTAGGGAGTTGGTGGAATCTTCTTCCTTAGAGGTTTTTAAGGTCAGGCTTGACAAAGCCCTGGATGGGATGATTTAGTTGGGGATTGGTCCTGCTTTGAGAAAGGGGTTGGACTAGATGACCACCTGAGGTCCCTTCCAACCCTGATATTCTATGATCCTCTCTGCAGCACAGCCACTGCTGGGACATCGGGTTTATCTCAGGGTAAGGAGAGAAAGGTTTGTGAGATCTCTTTGTTGAAATATTGGTAGTACGACACAGGTGCAATTGCTCTGATATTACAGTGATTAAGAATGTGGGTAGACACATGCTAGTGGAATTGTGAAGTTTGGCTCCAGAATTGGATCAGAACTTCCCCGAAAACTGAAGATAAGCGGATTTGATGTTCTGGTTTAGCTACAAAGTTAGCTACAAAGAGCAGCAAAGTTCAGATTTGGATCTCTGAGGGGGGATCTGAACTTCCCTAAAGCTTGAGATGGTCTCTCTTAATTTTTACCTTTATCAGAGATTTTTAAGGCCAGAAGGAACTTCTACAACCATCTCTAGTCTGACCTCCTGCATAACATGGGTTGTAGAAGTTCATCAGTCACTTCATTGTCTTCCTATTTATTAGAGCTGGTCAAACAATGAGGGAAATATATATGTGTGTGTGTATATGTATATTTAAATCAAAATTATGTTTTCATAAAGATTGTGAATTTTTGAATTTTTTTGACCAGCTCTGTCTCTCTGTTTGTCCATCTGTGGGTTTTATAATGCATCCATGCACCATAGAATCTGAGCTCCTGGGGTCAAATCTGATGTCCTGCCCTGGTACAGGCTCATTTCTATACTAAGTACCCATTAGTGTTTGGAAGTGATGAGTAATAATATTTAGTCTATGCTATGGGTTCACAAAAGAGGCAACATCAGGGCATTGGGGTTAAGAACCAGTCAAATTACTAGACATGTCCAACAATCCTAACCTTGCAACTATGCTCATAATTTTTGTCTCCTGCTATGCCAATTTTGTGTTCCATTGTGACCTTCAAACTGCCCTGGTTTAAGGCTAAAGTGAGGGAGATAAAATGTTCTAAATTTTAATTAGAACAAACTTTACAGTATTATTTCATTAGCTTATTTGTTATTTCAGGGCTTGACAGTAAAGTTATACTGTACCCTGTGGGTACCTCTACTTGTGTTGTGGGGTTTCTTATTCACAGTTTGTCCTGGACACTTACACTTGATTGAACATCGCAGATCTGTAGCCTGGACCCAGAATAGCAAATGAAAAATGCTATAATTGGGAAAGATACTATTAATGGCACTGCTAGGCTAATATACTGAGGCTTTAAGAGACTAGTACCAAAGGTACTGATAGAGATTAATAATGGGGGAGGTAAGTTAAGAAGATAAAACTTAACTGGAGGACACAGGAAATACTCTCCATCAGAAAATGTAAGTGTATAGGAATCGCCAGAGTGGATCAGACCCAAGGTCTCTAGTCTAGTATCCTGTTTCTGACAGTAGGCAGCACCAGATGCTTCAGAGGGAGGTGTAAGATCCCTAAAGTGGGCAGTTATGGGATAAGCTGCCCACCCCCCGTGCTACATCTCATCCTGACCTCTAAGAGTTAGATATTGACTGAAACCCTGGTGCATGAGGCTTGCTGTCCCGGGCAAAGTGAGTACACAGGACATGTAAACTGCTATTCCTGGGGTAAGAGAGTAGAGAATGATTCTGATTTAGAAGGATTTTGTACGTTACTGTCTTTATACCAGCGTCACCACCATATTCAGCCCGGGTGTAACGCCACTGATTTCAGTCAAATTACATCAGGGAAAGTGGTGGTACAAGGAGATGATCCGCTGGTGGGGCACTCTCCCAATTCTTTAGCCTCAAATCCATGTTCTCTCTGAATGTTCAGAACCAAAAGTTTCAAACTTGGGGGCCTACAATTAGGCACCTAACTCCAAATTCCGGAATGTAAAGACGAAAAGGGTGGTCCAGTGGTTCGGGTGGTAGTCTGGGCTCTGTAAGGCTGTGCTCTGCTATAGACTTCCTGTGTGACTGTAGGCAAATTGCATTGATTTCCATGCAAGTGAGGTGCCTAAATACCTTTGAGTATCTGTGCCTTAGTTTCTCCGTCTCGGTTCTATCTGTAAAACAGGGATAATAACTCTTCCCTGCCTCATAGGGTGTTGTGTGGCTAAATGCGTTAAAGATTATGAGATGATCTGGTGAGAGGGACTGTGTAGGTACTCGTGATATCTAGACAGATTGAAATATCAGGCCATTTATTTGGAGGTGCTGATCACTCGCTGCCCCCTTTGAAGTCAACAGGGAGATGCAAGTGCTCATCTGGTGATTAACTTTAGGCACCTGAGTCTGAAAATTTTGGCCAGGATTCTTACCTGACTTTTGAGAATAAGGATCTTAGAAATGGTGAGATTGGGTTTTTATACCATAGGACAAAAAATGTAACCTTTTTTTTTCATCTTGGCCTTTTTTTAATGTAGTCTAGCTAACATTCTTAGATTCTGTTGCTAGGTTAACTTTATTGTTCACATCACTTAATAGGTATGTACAAATCTGAACTTCTTTTATGTTGTTTTATCCAGTGCTTGGATTTTCACCAGGACTATACTCTACTTAACCTTCAATATGTTATTGTTTGAGTAGTTATGTCCGGTATGAATAATACCTTATAACATAACATTCCTAGTCGGTATACAAAGATCTTCCAGAATGAATTTAAAAGGGCTCCAGGAAAGTCTAGCTACATCGCTTGTTTCGTTTTCTGCTTAGTCTATAAAAGTAGCAGAAGGGAAGGAGCGGAATAAAAACATTAAAAAAGATACATTGCTGGATAAAAAATATTCCATTATAAAACCTGTCCATATTCATAACTCATATCTGTTACACAGCTCATTGAGTTGTCAATAAGAAACAGGAATGAACCAAGATAAAAACAGTCTGTCAGAAAGCAGATTGTACGAGGAAGATAAGAGTCAAATTAATTTATGATGCGGAGCTTTCACAACAGACAACGAAGCAGCACTGAAAACCACAGTCCGATGTAATCCCTATGAAAAAACGTTGTACTTATTACAGATGTGATGGTTACAAATGTTTGGTTTAAAAGGCTGTTTTGCAGCCTGGAAAAAAATGGTCTATTTATGGTCTCCAGATTTTGAAGGTGGGAGTTTAAAAAAAAGTCTGTAGACATATAATGCAAGACTTAATATTTCCATTGTCCACTCAAGTAGAGCTGCTTAGAAAATGGAATTTTAATCCTGCAGGAAATTCTGATGTTTCAACATTTAGTTTTGTCTCAGATCAGGATGAAAAATTCAAACAATTGTACATTTTTATGAAAAGTTCCCAAGAATTTTGATTTGGAAATGTCATATTTTAGGTTTGATATCTTCTAAATGTTCTGACTTGTTCTAAATGAAAATTTTCATGTGGAAGTTGACTTAAAATGACATGCAGATGAGTCATTTTAAATCAAAATGTCAGTTTGAGATGAAATCTTTCATTTCAATTTGACATTTGAAACAAAAAAAGTCTTGTTTCATATTGAGATGTTTTGAATTTCCCAATAGAAAATCAAAATATTTCATCAAAATTGACATTTTCCCCTGGAAAATTTTCATTGTGATTAAACCTCATATTTTTGTGATAAAATTTTTGTGCAAAAAATATTGCCCAGCTCTACAATAACGTTTGTATTAACTGACTACACTGACCTGGTAGCTCATGCACTGTGAATGGGTGAAATATCTGAGATACGATAAATGATCTGAACCTCTGTGCCATACTTGAAATGAACCTGAACCAAACCTCTTGCAGGTTGGAAATATTTGGGCAACTCTTTCATTCCTCAATGTCTCTCATCTTTTGTGCGTGTTTGGTGCTTCTTGGTTCTGGCAAAGACTGGGAGTGAAAAAATAACGCACTGTTTTGTGTCTGATCCACAGGGGATAGCAGTCTTCTATAGCTACCAGGTAGGAGACTTAAGTGCCAGATTTTTAAAGGCAGATAGGTGCCTAATGAGATTTTCAAAAGGGCTGAGTGCCTACTTGTAATAGGAGAGGAGTTAGGTCCATTTGAAAATCTCACAAAGAATCTATCTGCATCTGTAGGGATCTAATGTAGACTTTTGTGGCTCGTGGTGGATAATCAGCTGAACATGAGCTCTCAGCGTTAGATGCTGTGGCCAAAAGAGCTAATGCAATCCTGGGATGAATAAACAAGGGAATCTTGAATAGGAGTAGAGAGGTTTGTAGAATAGAATGGGGTAGAGACCTTTATGTTATTTGGCACTGGTGTGACTGTGGCTGGAATACCGTGTGCAATTCTGGTGTCCGCTATTCATGAAGGATGCTGAGAGGGTTCAGAGAAGAGCCAAGAGAATGATTAGAAAACCTGCTTTATAGTGATAGACTCTGAGTGCTCACTCTATTCATCTTAAGAAAGGTTAATGATTTGTTTAAGAGTCTATAAGTCTATAAGTATCTAGATGGGGAACAAATATTTAATAATGGGCTCTTCACTCCAACAGAGAAAGATATAACAGGATACAACGGCTGGAAACTGAAACAAGACAAATTCAGACTGGAAATAAGGTGTACATTTTTAATGGAGAGCATAATTAACGATTGGAACAATTTACCAAAGGTTGTGGTGGATATGCCCTCCCTGATCATTTTAAAATCAAGACTTGATGTTTTTCTCAAAGATCTGCTCTAGGAATTATTTTGGGGATGTTCTCTGGCCTGGATTTAGGAGCTCAGACTAGATGATCACCATGGTCCCTTTTGACCTTAGAATCTATGAACTCCGTTTAAAAATCTGGTCCTTAGTTCTTTGGCTTCATTCTTTGAGGTCTGGAGGGCCCTATGTTCAGTCCCCAGTGATGGCCATCATTGTAGCCATTGTGAAAATACTGGAAATTTGGCATAGAGGACTGTTCCCACAGGATTTCTAGCCCAGCTTTACAGACACATGGAGGTTTACGTGGTCATCAGAAATGCTCTTCCCCATTTTGGTGTAGAATCCTGGGATACTCCCAGCTTTGAGTGTGAGCTCTCATTTCCCCATTATATAAAGAGCTGGCAACACTGAATGGAGTCCTACATTTTGTCAGCCATGACTCTTCCATCTGTGCCACCACTCTGTTCTATTTTAAATTATCAGTCCTCTGAGCTTTGGCAGCAGTTGCTTTCACTTGTAGCCTTCTTGATTATTGCAATTACAAGATCATTATTGGGGTGCAACATGCACTTGTCAGAGATAACAGGTTGTTTTTCAGGAGGCTACTTAGTCAATTAAAAAGATAAAAATGGAACACAGAAACGTATGGGCTTTAGTTAATATGGACAAATATAATTGAAATCTGAGAAATTAATTTGCATAAGTATAAGAATAAGATAAGTAAAATGGTGTCTGGCATTTTTTATACTTAGTTTTACATTGTACATACTTACAGTCTTACATTGCACAGACCACTAGAAACGTAGTTGGAAGGAAAAGGAAGAGGAGCAAATCAGAGAGTTGATCCTGATTCACTTTACACTATCTTGGGAACTCGAGGAATCCCAAAATTAGGGAACTAGACTGGCTCTGTTATACCTCTTCTCTAAGTAACTAAATATACAACCATATCTGATCTTCTTCCATGACCATAATAAGATTAGTACCTACCCATTGTCCATATCTGGCGTTCCTGAAATCCCTAATTAAGCTTCTGAACATTGATATTAATAACTTGGATCAATCATTTCTTGACTCCCATATATTACTGTGGTCTGACTGCCTAGTTACAATTATTGCAAAAAGCCTCCAAGCCCCCTCTAGTTGGTGCTACTTGCAGTCACTTGCTTACTTGGACAGGCATAGGTATCAGTTCTGGGTCTGGTTCTGCTCAGAGAGTACACATAAAGTTTGTGGACGATACCAAGCTGGGAGGGGTTGCAAATGCTTTGGAGAATAGGATTAGAATTCAAAATGATCTGGACAAACTGGAGAAATGGTCTGAAGTAAATAGGATGAAATTCAATAAGGACAAATGCAAAGTACTCCACTTAAGAAGGAACAATCAGTTGCATGCATACAAAATGGGAAATGACTGCCTAGGAAGGTGTACTGCAGAAAGGGATTTGGGGGTAATAGTGGATCACAAGCTAAATATGAGCCAATTGTGCAACACTGTTGCAAAAAAAGTGAACATCATTCTGGGATGTATTAGGAGTATCGTAAGCAAGACACAAGAAGTAATTCTGCTCTGCTCTGCTCCATGCTGATTAGGCCTAAATGGGAGTCTTGTGTCCACTTCTGGGCACCACATTTTAGGAAAGATGTGGACAAACTGGAGAAAGTCCAGCTAAGAGCAACAAAAATGATTAAAACATGAGCTATGAGGGAAGATTGAAAAAACTGGGTTTGTTTAGTCTGGAGAAGAGAAGACTGAAAGGGGACATGGTTACAGTTTTCAGGTACATGGAAGGTGGTTACAAGAAGGAGAACTGCAAACCACGGCCACTGGGAACTGCGGGTGGCGGTGACTGCGGATGGCCAATGTCAGCAAAACGTCTTGCGGCCCGCAATCAGATTACCCTGATGAGCTGCATGCTGCTCACCACTCATTGCTCTAATCTTAATTGACTGAGATTCCAGTGCACTTTGGAGGTACTGACCTGCCAGGTGATGTATAGTCACATTGCCCATCTGAGAGCTGTGAGTTTGTGCTTCAGGGAAAGACAATGCATCTGAGAGCTTCCTCATGCAGACAGTCCCTGACTTCTCCCTACCCCCTTCAGAATGGCCAGCGTCATTAGTGCCTCTTGCCTCATGCAGTCTTGGGTAAGCTTACAGCCTGTGACTGGCACCAGTCCTGAACGGAGGAGACAAGTGGGTGGAGTCTGGCAAAGTATCTCGATGGGCATTGTCCCATCCTTGCGCTTCTGAGCAATGATCTGATGCAATCTGGCTCCAACTATTGCTTAGGGCTGTGTTTTCCAGACTTTTGAAAGCTGAGCCCCATAGCCTTCCCCTTGGATGATAGTGTTAAATCAAAATTAACATGGCATTGAATGGGACCTTGTAGCGGGACCAGAATGGTACAACCCAGTTGAATCCAGTTCTGACTCATGTTTTTTGCTATACCCTAAAACGGTCATTTCCACTGGGGAAAGTCCACTCCTTGAGCAGTAAAGGTGAACTTGGACGTCCGTTTAGACTACAATATATAATAGCCCTGATTCCCATTTGCATTTTGCTCTAGCAGTGTAAAAGGGCCTTAAAATGAGGGTAAATTGTGACACTCAGTCCCTATAGTTTATCATGTGCGTTGCTATGGCACTCATCCCTGTAGTATCTGACCCTTTAAGAGGACTGGTGATGGCTTATCTTAAGTGATCACTCTCCTTACAGTGTGTATGATAAACCCATTGTTACATGTTCTCTGTGTGTGTGTGTGTATATAAATCTCTCCTCTGTTTTTTCCACCAAATGCATCCGATGAAGTGAGCTGTAGCTCACGAAAGCTCATGCTCTAATAAATTTGTTAGTCTCTAAGGTGCCACAAGTACTCCTTTTCTTTTTGCGAATACAGACTAACACGGCTGCTACTCTGAAACCTTTAAGAGGACTGGAAATCTATCCGGGTCCCACCAAGAGAACAACCTCTTCTCCTTGGTAGATCACAGACACAGGGCAAAGTTCAACCCAGGTTTGCGTAGACACTGGTGGAGCATTGCCTGAGGTGGAAAAGCCTTTGGGGGGGAAAAAGTGGAGTTGGCAGAAAGGTGGGTTATAGCTCCCCACTACCTCATGTGGGGATGAAGTTGGAGGGAACCCGGACCACCCAGAAAGTGGGTAGTGCTGGCTGGGTAGGCAACATGACCAAAGTGTTCAGGCTTTGTGTGTGCCATCTGTCTTAGATACTTATATGACTTACACTACCAAAGTCACTGAGCACCTCAAAATCTTGAATGTATTTATCCTTAGAGCTCTTCTCTCCATTTTACAGATGGGGACTGAGGTATAAGAGAAACTGATTGACTTGTTCAAGTTCACACAGGAAGTCTGTAGTACAGCAGGAAATTGAACGCTGGTCTCCCAGGTTACCAGCTTCGCCACTGGATCACATTGCCACTTCTTACTAGCCTAAATTACTCTTTTATATGGTTCCCATAGCTCATTCTTCTAGTAAGTTTGCCTGTCACAATCAATGTTCCCTCTAATTTTTGACAGGACGTGTGTGCAAAAAAATTCTTCTGTGCAAATTGTTGTGCTTTTGTGCAAATTTTTGTGCGCGCAGTGTTTCGCCGTGTGCGCAGGGTTTAGAATCTGTGTGCATAAGCACACAGCTTAGAGGGGACAGTGGTCATAATGTTACTGCAAAATACTGTACCCAGCTTCTGCTTATGCACAGGGCAACATGGAAAGTGCCACTAAAAACAAAATCCACAACAGTATCTCAGTTAATCACAAGTTTCCGCTTCATTTTTGTTTTGTTTTCTTCTGGCCTAACTAATATTTAATGCTGCCTCATCCAGTTAAATATAATCCCTGAACCTGAGGGTGAGAAAATGCAGCTCTGTGTCAGTTGGTTTTATTGAGCGCCATTCAAGTAAGATGTTGACTGTCATTCTCTGGAGATAACATGCCAGAAAATCGTCCCATGATTTAATAAAAAGAAGGAAAAAACCCTTGTGGAGATTTTCAGTTCCTGTAAGGTTTGCCAGTGTTTCCCAGAGGCTGCAGTTAATTTGCTTCATTGAACAGGGGGTCACCTAACCCAGCTACCACCACCTCTGAGAAATGGGGATCAGTCTCCTTCCCAGCCATCTCTGCCTGCCTCTCCCCTGTACTTGAGGGACTGTGGTTTTAGCCACTCTAAAATTCTTTGGTCCAGTTTCCAGCCTGGATTTTCCCTTTCCACATGTGCCAGGCCAGGGTGTTGAACTCCCGCAGGGTCAGAGGTAAACTTCAAGAGCAAATGATACCTGCACTGCAGTCCATTAAGTATCTGTGAATGGGATTACCTGAGATTATGGCCTGCCTTCAGGCCTATGTGTGGTTAGCTCCTGTTGGAATTAACCCCTTGTGCTCATGTGGCAAACAACACAACACCAATCTAGCAAATGGACGATGTTATAGGGAACTCCCAATTCCTTTCCAGTTGGAAGTTTGGATTATCCATATGCCAGTCTCTCAGGTTAATGATGGTGAATTCTATAACTTTGTGTAGTCTGGCACTTCTTATTTATTTGTGTTATCGTAGTGCCTAAGAGCTTCTGTCATGGACCAGGACCCTGTTACGTCAGGTGCTGTACAAACACAGAACAAATAGCACATGGGACCACATATTCCTTTATAACACCTGCTATCTTCATGACTTCCCTTTAATCTCTTGTGCTCATCACAATGGTGCAACATACAAGAAGGTCAATGAATAGATACCGGTGGAGCCAGTCATGCTGTGGGGGCCTAAGAATTACAAAAAGACATGCCATGTGGTGCCCACAGGTATATAGGGATATGGGTTGTAAAATAACTGCTTTCGTAGGGTATGTCTACACTGCAGTAAAACAACTGTGGCTGGCCTGTGTCAGCTGACTAGGGCTTGGCCTGGAGGGGCTATAAAATTGCATCATTGATATCTGCCTCCAGCCCAAGCCCAAGGGTCTACACTACAATTTTATAGCCCCATAGACTAAGCCCCGCAAGCCCGAGTCAGCTGACATGGGCCAGCCACAGGTGTTCTATTCCAATGGAGCTAAACTCTAAGGGCTGTGCAGCAGGCCAGATTCTGTCCTCATTTTTATCCATGCAACCGTATACTGGCACACAGCTTTGAGCTCATTGGTTTTAGACACAACAAATCCTGCGTCTTGGCAGGGAGTTAGACTAGATGACCCTTTCGGTCCCTTCTAACCCTGTGATACTATGATTAAATACACAATGAGACATCAGGAGAGATGGCTTCTAAGAAGATCGGGTCAGAATGTTTCCCCACCAGAAAATGCTGATTTGTCCAAAGAAAAATGCATGGCAGAAATGTTTTCTGTTTCGCAATGGAAGTAAAATTTCAAAATCACGGCATTGCCTGCAAAAATGGAAAACACTGTTCCTGCCCGGCTCCAGTTCCAACTCTGATGCTCTAGTTAGCTTGCCGCTTGGTTTTGGGTAAGTCCTCTAATCTCTTTGGACCTGATTTTCTGTGTGTGTAGTCATTTACATCTGTCCAAAGGGCATGCCAAGTGCTGTCACTTATGTGAGTGGAGGATCCGGATTGGGTAGCATTTTACAGCCACTTTGCATGAGTGGGAATGATGACACCAGGTGCAGGGCCAGAGAGAATGAGAGTTGCTGCCTTTGCCTGCCTTCCTGCGCGGGAATTGTTCTTGCTTGGTAAAGCACTTGGATAACTATTCACATGCTATTTTACTGCAAAGTATTATTATGGTAGTGAGGTTGCCAGATTACAGCTGAGAGCAGAAATTGGCCCATCGTGTGTCCCCCTGTAGGGTGCTCATACTCGTATATATTTTATATCTGGACATTTCATTCTATTTTCAAAATATTTCTTACCATGATTTATATACAAAAAGTTCCTGAAACTCTTTTACCTCTTAGTATTGAGAGATGCTCCTTTCCCTGTGCCCCATGGATTTTAGCTGCTCCTTAAGCACTGCACACTTCCCTCATGTGTCTCAGAGTCTGGATGATGTCCATATCACATCGATACTGAATTTCATTATATACAAACATCAACCTGGCTCCGTGCTGCCTTTTCAAACAGCCATTCAGTCGCGGCGGTGTTCAGTTTCTGTTTAGCTCTGACCGTGAAAAAGCATCGGTTCAAAGCTTGTTCCCCATAAAATTCAGATCAAAACAGTTCCTCTCTGTGTTTATAATAAAAATATATTTTCATCAGCTCTTGGGAGCATTGATGTTTACATCAAGGCAATTTTCTATGGCCCCAATCAATCTCAAAATCTAAACACGTGAGTAATCCCATTGACTCCAGAGTTAAGCATGTGTTAAAGTCCTGTGCTGTATTGGGGCCTGGAAGTGGGTGTGGGGATTGCTGATGAAAAGGTACATTAGTTCCTGCTTTGGGGTTTGATGGTGAAGCAGGGATGTTAAAGACTTCAAAGATTAAAATATGTATGTTTGGAGAAAATATGTTTGTACTTTTTTTTTTCTTTTCTATAAAGAGGCCCTGCTGTAAACAAAGTCTATGCAAACATGTGCCATGGGGTCACTTAAGACCAAATTCTGCCCATTAATGGGGGTTGCACTGATTTTAAACTGAAGGTAGACTTTGTCTCCAAGAGGTCTAAATAGCTATTTTCATGCTTCTGAACTTAACATGCTTTCAACTCCATCTTAATGAAAGACACGCTCAGTTCTCTGTTAAGAGGCACTTAAAAGGTATTAGAGGCATAAGTCCAGCTGTTACAAACTCCAATAAATTTGGATTAGGTCTCCACTGTTTGAATTGTGTGTGTGGGTACCTGACCTCAAAGAAAGTTGTTTTTTTTAACTTATTGATATATTACATTACATCAGGTTAATTACACGTTGCTGTATTTCATGTCATCTAGGCATAAGCCTGCATGCATCACAGAACAGGATTCAATATAACAAGAACATTGAAAGTTTCAGAAGTTTTGAGTTTTGGCTGACCTCCCACCACCATGCCCTCCCCAGAGATAAATGTTACAAGTAATTATGGGTTGTTGCCTAGTTTTGTATCCTATTCCACCCACCTTCCATGCTTTCCAGTGTAACTTCCTGTCTCTCACCCCCATCCTCACCCCGGTAGCTTTGCAATAATAGTTCTGTTTTTTAACTTTTTTCGGACTGGAGAAAACCTACAAACCCATTTTACCGGGGGCAGAATCAAAACCCAACTGGAGCTGAATTCAGAGCAAACTTTTGTTTTACAAACTCAGGTGGTGTTCAGATGTGAATTCCTGACCATCTGATAGAGGCAAACACATACAGGATGAGCAAATTTTAATCTATCAAGGCCTGTGTGTGTGTATGTGGGGATCTAGATAGTAGAAAATCTTTGCTCCAAAAAGGCCTGTTAAGGTATTTCAGCTGCAAACCACAGAAATCACCTAAAATCACATTTCCATTTGAAGCAACACCAAATGCTACTTAACCTCCAGCCATTTGAAGTATATGTAAGCCTCTCAGAGAGCAAAGGAGGGCAGGGGGAAAAACAAGTCTGGGTAGCAAGTAACTTAAAATAGATGAAGTGGAACAGTTTGGAATATCAGCTTGAGTGACAAGGTGGAAAGGAGAGATCCAAAGTCCAGGAGCCAATGACTTCAGTCTCACATCCCATCTTCTCCCTGGCTCTGTTTCCAAACCGCTCCCTCCCCCCGGCTGCTTTTCCAGCTAAAGGAAAGAAAAAAACGGAACGTCTTTTCCAGATTGGGGGCTGGTGGCCTCACATGTTGACACAGCAATAATTTTTAATGAGAAATTTTTAGTATTTGTGGGGGAGGCGTGAGCATTGTGTACACAGATGCTTCACCGGCCACCATGCTGAGGGCTGGGGGCCCACCCTCACCTCCCTCCAGCCCGGTGCACCGGGTCCCAAGACAGATTCCTTTCAGGCTAAGGGAAACATTTAGGCTCGCTCACCTTTGAACTGAATGCGATGATGTTTACCTTGGCAAGGCAAAGTGGCAGTTTTACAGATATTAAATACAGACCTAAGGGGAATCTGGAGGCCTTCCTATATTTTAATCACCCAATTTAGCCAGCCTGAGGAGTCAGCTGAAGGGAAAACCTGTGGTGGGGTGGGAGGGAGGAGAAATTATTAGAAAATAAACCAGAGCTGAAACAAGGGCCGAGGAAAAAAAGGAAAAATGGAAAAAGCTATTTTTGATTTTCTATGTTAAAAACAAAACAAAACAAAAAAACCCTAAGAAGTAAAATTTTGCAGATTAATCTCTAGCACCTCCATGCCTCATATGGTTTCTTTTCAGGTATTTCCTGCTTCTCTATATTTCACCTCAGGTCCTCTTCTCTCTCTCTCTCTCTCTCTCTCTCTCTCTGCAGGCTCCATTTATCTTCTAATTTGATTTGACCTGTCAAGGAATATTGTTGCAAACAAGTTTTGCACATCTTGCATCAAGATTCCACCTCCCCTTTGCTCCCCCCTGTGCATGTGTATGTGTATTTAAAAAGAAAAAAGAGAGATACAAAGAGGTTGTGAATGATGCCTGAAGTTATGCCAGGGTCAAGGCCTTGTTTATTGATTTTCTAACATAGCAGAACAGCGTACAAAAGGAAAAGAGACAAAAAAAAAAAATACCCTTCGGCAGCCTGGTAAATCTGGCTGTAAGCAGTTAGGCTTCAGCTAGGCTGTCAGAAGACTCCCTGCAGGAACACAATCCATGTTGATTTTACAGAGAAGGTTGTTATCCACATTTCACTGCTGATTTATTGTTTTTTAACCAGCTCCTTATGCTAGACTTAAAAAAAGAGTCATCTTGTGTTTTGCAAGGAGGAGACTTGCTGACTGCTGGTAAAATGACAATGCTGATTACCACCCCAGGAAAGAAAGGGACCCGCAATGGAGTTCCAAGAACCAGAGCTGTGCGGGGTTATGAGCTGCCATCTGCCGGACCCAGTTGTTGACCACCTGCAATGTTAGTTTAGGATTTGTCAGAATGTATGAAGGCCACAGCTAATGTGGAAGAACATCATTGGGTACGTGTCCCTCATGAGGGCTGAGTAAGTCAGTGCAGCTACACGCTTGCTGCTGACCAGGGGAAAGCCAGACTCAGAGTAAGATGGGTACACTGAAGACAAGTTTGATAAAGCCCAGCAGAACTGAAGCAGCCAAATGAGCCCCGTTGCCTACATCTGCAGAATTCATTAGCCTGGCTTGATTGGCCTCTGTTAAACAAATATGGGATACGGTTTCATACTTTTTCTGGGGGAGTGGAGCTAGAGTTTCAGGCTGATGATTTAGTCAGGTGTAAGCATGAAGTTTCCAATTTAGAGAAATAAATCTAAAGTGATTTTATTATCCTCTGTTTTACCCTGACACCCTGCTTCACCCCAACTCCTTGTCAGAATTCACATGATGTGTTTATATAGGCCACACTGTAATTGATTGGCGTGCAATATAACATGACACATAAAATGCATCTTCCCCAGACTACAGAGTTCAGTAGCTTCCATATTTCATCATGCACTCTTTTCATTCCTCAGCAGTCAACTTTTCCTCTTTCTAAATTCTTTGAATTCTGTGTTGTAAAGACCATGTGTTCTAAATACAGCTGGTGAGCCAGGCAGTCTGCAGAATAAGCCTCTATGATGAAATGGAACATTTTGATTTGCTATTTAATGTGCAATTTAATTTTGCTTTAATCCATTCATTTACCAAGAAGATCCTTGTCAGTGCTTATAGAAAGACACTTTGTCACCTTCATATTAGATTTGGTTGAATTTGTGGAAGAAAAACTGTTTTAATTGAAAAATCCTTTTTTTACATTGATTTTTTTTCATAAAAATGGTTTTTTTTAAAGTTGATAAAGTTTTTATTAATATTTATTAAAAAAATCAGTGTCTTCTCTTTATTGTTTAGTCTTTCTGTCTTTGGGATAAACATTCTTGGAGAAATGTATGTTTTTAAATTTTGAAATGATTTTCAGGGAAAAAATCCCTTCATGTGACTAAACTGACCAAAAATTAATTTTAAAGGGTTTTATTTTTGCATATAGAAAACGATAACAAATTAGATGATTAAAAAATTGCAAAAAATGTTGAAAAGAATTTCAACATTTTTTGGATTTTTTTTTTCTGACCGGCTCTGAAGACTAAATGTTTGTTTTTAATTAAAGCAGCTATCAATAAGAACACAGACACACAATCCATTAGGACAAATTCATCTCTTTCTTCCCTAGCATAACCCCATTAATCCATTAGTGACGAATTTGTCCTGCTGACTCAAAGATAAAAAGAGAAATTATTTTTGTTTAATATTTCAACAAGGCAAAGAAAGTTAGCAAGGGAATTAAGTTTGCACAAGTTGTGTTCTTCCCTGACGTTTACCAAGGGTAGCCACCCCATGTTCCCAGCTACATTGTGTATTTGCTGTTTCGAAGGCTGAGTGCTTTCTGTACAGACTCTCCCAAACTATTGCAAGCAACTTTTGGATGGATGCAACCCACAAAGTGGATTTGATGTGATGATTGTTCATGTGCCTGACAGCAGCAGTTGAAGGAGCGATTCAGTTCCTACACCTGTCAATTCCTAATAGCAGAAGTCCAGGGAAGAGATGCATCCTTTTCTAGTCTACATAGGTTCTCATACTGAGGTGGTGTGGGGCAGTAGCTGAGTACTCTCCAATAGTGAATTAAACAGGGTGGCCAACGATGCATTTAAAAAATAAGGAACTTTTTTCTTAGCAACCCTTCCCCACCCCTCCTCCCATAATAATAGTAAAATTAATAACAAATAATTAATAAGCAGCATTCACCTACATTAACCAGGGGTATTTCTTGCTGCTTTTTTCAGCACTCAGCAATTCCCTATCTTGTTGTACAGAGATGAAAAAATAAGGGCTGTCCCTTGTAATAAGGGACTGTTGGCAACCCTAAAAATGATATAAATAACATCTGACAGATGTGGTTCATTCTCTTGCATCTTCTTCCATTGTGGGTGAGGGAGATTTGTTCACAGTGTGGTGTTTTGGTAGGGTGTTTATATATATATATATATATATATAAACCCTACATATATAAAAACACACACACACAGCTCTGTATTTGTTTGAGAAGGCAGGTCAGAGAAATGCCTCATGCACTTAGAGCACGAGTTGTGGAGGTCTGGGATGGTCCTTAGTTCCTGGCGGAATTCATTCCACAGTTTCAAACCAGCTCCCAAGAAAGCTCCCTCTCCTGGTTCAACTAGAGAGGTAGGGCTCTCCATTGTGTTGGGGGAGCAGAGTTGTTGACCGTGTCTTTATCCTGGCGCTGCAGGCAGTCTTTTAGATATGCTAAGAGTAAATCTTTCACAGACTGTTCTTGCTTTTTAAGCTCAAAAACCAGAATATCTATGTCAAGAGTGAGGAAAAATAATCCACTTCTCCTTCTGTCAATATCTCATATGAAACTGTCTTAGTGTGTTGTGTATGATTCTTCAGTTATTCAGAGGAGTAGTAATAGCTACTCTTCTGTTTATCTCAGAGTGCTTTACAGAGAAAATTCTCATTTTTACAGATGGGGAAACTGAGGCACAGATAAGTGTAGTGACTTGCCAACCATCATCCACCTGTTTGGAGGCAGACTCAGGAATAAAATCCAGTTCTCTCAAAGGAAACTTAAAAGCCAATGCTTAATAGAGTTTCAGCATGGATTTTTTCCCTTAATTAAAGGATACCCTTGAGAAAATATTTTACTCACTATTACAGCTGTTTTCATTCCCCTTTTTCACTACCTTACATGCCAGGCTGTGAAAAGGGTCACTGAATTCAGGTCAAGGTGTCAACATGGGCGGCGAGTGTGTTATTAATGCACAACGCCAGTGCTGTTATAGCCCCGTAAGCACCAGTTACTCTGCCAGGGAAAGCAAGGGAGGCAGTGTGAGAGGAAACTGAAATTGGAAATCAGATGAAACAATACAGTTCATAGATTCGAAGGCCAGAAGGGACCACTGTGGTCATTTAGCATCTGATCTCCTGCCTAACACGGGCCACAGAACTTCTCTGAATTAATTTCTGTTTGAACCAGAGCATGACTCTAAGGAAATCATCCAATCTTGATTGAAAAATTGCCAGTGCAGCCCTTGCTAAACTGTTCTAATGGTTAATGATCTTTCACTGTTAAAAATGTGCACCTTATTTCCAGTCTGAGTTTTTCTAGTTTCAACTTCTGGCCATAATTCAGATCAGGGGGCAAACAAGCCAGTGATGCATACAGTAGAGGCTCTGTCTGGTGTTCATTGTGCTTCATGTCTCCGTTACGTTTTTCTAGGGACCCACCAAGTGTGTGGGCTCTTTTGCAAATCCATGCATATACACAAAGGCATTGGGGCCCAGATTCAGCAAGGCACTTCGGCACACGCCTACCGTTAAGCTCATGAGAAGTCCCATTAAAATCAATGGCGCTATCCATATGCTTGAAGTTAGCAACGTTCCAAAGCACATGGCTGAATTTGGACCTGGGTGAGGTCATGATGGGCAGACTGCAGAAAAGCATGGCTGTTCAGTTCAGATGAGCACCCAAAATTCGCATGCAAATACAGACATCTTAGTCCGCAAAACTGAGACGTCGGTCCTACTAAGCCATGCGTTCTTATAGAGCCCTGCAACTTCCAGCTAGGCCAGGACCCTCCTCACAGCAGCCGTCTGTGTGATGTTGTTGACCTGTCTCGTTCTGACGCATCCAGAAGCTGGAAAGGCAAGATGGCAAATACGAAAATAAGGAACCTCACTTTTTTTTTCAATTTTGCAAAAGATTCCGTTTGAATGGGGGATGAAGCTTCAGGTTATTATGCTGACCTCCTTTGCAGAGTGCTTTGCAATCTATTGGTGAAAAGTCCAAGATAAAGAGCTATGGATTATGATTAGTAGGAGGTGTGATATTAATGTTTTATTTGTTTGTTCTAATGCAGTAGCACCAAGAGGTCCAGGCATGGTAGCAGAGGCAACATGGTGGGGTGGGGGGCCGTGGGGCCATGTGCCCCCACATTTTTGCCAGGGTTTGCTGGCCCTGCTCGGTTACATGGTGCAGCCAGGCACTCTCCCTGCATGGCAGCAGCTGGAGCCGGCAAGCTGGGAGCTGCAGGAGTAGGGAGAGGCAGCAGCAAACAGCTGGGAGCTGCAGGGAGGTGCCACTGAGGGTATGGGGGGTGACTCAAGGAGTTTGGAGGGGAGGTGACCCTATAAATTGTGCCCCCCACACACTATCGGCAGGCACCAGTTGTCTCTGCATGGCAGAGGCCCCATTGGTCCAGGTGCTGTACAGAAATAAAGGTAGACCTGATCCTTAGAGTTTATAATATTAGTCTATGGTCCTGCATCCCTGTGCTTATCATTGATTTCATTGGGACTGCTTATGTGTGCAACTTTCTCAACAACTTGCAACAGGAGATTGGCCAAACAATATGAGGATGGAAGTGGGCAATAAAAGTAAGTCAATTTATCTATTTACCTCCAAGCAATAATATTTCCTTTAGAGCAGAAATCTAACCACTTTTTGTTACTGATTAATGTACTTCTGTGACCTCTAAAACATTTGGTGCATTTTTAATATACATTGGGAGCCTTTTCTGCTACTTCTATCTTGCCCTTTTTCCTTTTTCCCAATAAAACCAAGTCAATTAAACAAGCGCCTTTGTGCTTCCTACCAAGCTTCACCTCACGCTAGAGAGGAGCTACCTGTGAACATCCACAAAATCAATGCCTTATCCTTCCTCGGATCCCTCCTTAAAACTCTCCTTTGCCCTGATGCCAGCAAAAACTTGACAATGGTTAGGCTGCTGGTGTGATGAGGCCACAATCTATCATGCTGACTAAGTGTCTTGGTGGGTATGATGGGATTTGGATTAGACCCTTTAGGTTTATATGCCAAATCTTAGAAAATTGCTGGTCATGAATCAGAATTCAGTCTCTTGACAGCACCTGCCACCAGGAATCCTTAGGAACATTAGTTACCCAAACACGCTCGGTTTTTGATTTTTAACACAACATTTGATCAGCTACTGTGGGCAATAAAACTACTAATATATAAATAAAAGTTAGTTCTGTATCATTTGTTTTTCTCCATGATGTCCCCGTTCTCTTAGGGATTATAAACAAAGCAACAGGGTGCATCACAAGAAACAGAAAATCATCTTTAGCTTCATAAAAAGAAAATGAAGGCATTTGGGATATTGCAAAAGGATCTTTCTGAGCATCCTTTTGTTGAGGGTTCTCCCAGTTTTTATAAAATACACTGACGGGGACAGCTGATGATGCTATCCTACAAAATGCAATTATTAAAAGTTAAATGTTTGATGGGCAATTATGTGGCTAAGTCATTTCCTGGACATCTGAAACTGTTTTAATTATTACAAACTATATATAGCCATTTAGAATACCCACTAAAACAATAATCTCCCATACTTTAGTTGCCTCAAGGTAAGGAAGACATGCCATTTTCACAAATGCTTGGCTTCATTTAAAATTCTTATAATTTGATGGAATGCCTCACCCGTTCTTAACATCTCGGAGCACAGGGTGGTGTTTTGAAAGCCCTCTAGGTGACATGAATGGCAGCATCCAAATCTTTTAGGTAGCTTTGAAAATCTCTGTGCCAGTATAAAAGGTTTACGTGCAAAAGTGTGCCCATTCTTTTGCATGGGCATGAATTGCACACACAAAACATTGACTTCAGTAAGGCCAGCATTTCACCCTCAATGTGTGTATGCAAGAAATCAGTTTGCAGGAAAAGATGCCTTTGCAGCCCCAATTTGTACCCATGTGTCTGTTTTTTGTATGCCACTTGTGTACATGCAAAAGTACATGTGCCCTTTTTGTACATGGACTTTTAAAAATATTGGTCTTTCTTCTTAAGGCCATGACTCCGTAGCAAAAGAATTTTAAAAATCTATGATAACCATAGTGTCTTGGGTTCTGAGATTCTAGAGCCAAGGGAAAATAAAACATAATTTGTCACTTAGAACTCTACTGCTGTTATATTACTATTGATGCTACAGAAAAAGCAAGTAAATAGAACAGGGCAATTGTACCCCATAACTTATGGACCATAAGAAACATAAGGGGGAAAAAATCAGCTGCTGTCAATGGTTGCAGTTCCACTGAAATCCATGAAGCTATGCCAGCTTACCAGTTTAGGTTCTGACCCTGAATGCTTTGCAAATGGAAGTAGATCAAAATAAGTCAGATAAGACAATGGGGGCCAGAATCGCTGCTGGTATAGGTACATTGAATTCAGTGGAATTATGGCAGCAGATACATTTAAGAATAGTGCTTATGTAGAGTTTCAACTCACTTGTGGTCAAATGACCCTCTAGTATGGTTTGGTCAACTCTACGCATAGGGTTAACCTGTCTTAGAACACCAGTGCAATGTAGGAACTGAAGATACAGCACTGGGTTTGAATACCATCCTAACATGCTGTGGGCCATTCATGCCGATTGGCCAACCCATGTTAGACCCCTGTTTAATCACAACCGACTTTCAACTGGTCTCAAGCAAAGTTTTTAAACATGGTTGTTCCAGCGCTTGGGGGCAGAGCATCAAGTCACATCTAGCATGCCAGGGGATAATGTTATAACATAGCAGTGTCTCAAGCATCTTATACCCTGGTCAGAGCAGAACTGTGACCCTGTCAACACTATAAATGTCAAGTTACAGAATCTGGTTACAACACAATTGTTCACTTACCTGGTTACAACCCTGAAGAAGAGCTCCATGCGGTTCGAAAGCTTGTCTCTCTCACCAACAGCAGTTGGTCCAATAGAACATATTGCCTCCCCGACATTGTCCCTCTAAATGGCAGAGTAATTTCAGATGATTACTTACAAAACATGGCCAAGGTCTAGTCTACCCTACCGTTGGAACTCTGCTTGTAACCAGAGCAGGGGAAAGCCAAGTTATAGCCAGTTTCCTGTGATATGTTTTAACTATAGGGCCAGACCTCATCTTTTGTAAACTGTTGTTTGACTCCAGTTGAAGACCTAACCCATAGTATAGACACGCCCTGTGTTTCAATATAGTCCTCGGCCATCATAAATCTACCTGTGCAGATGGGGCCCTAGGGGGGATATTAAAAATAAAAGGGAAAATTGTAAGGGATTCTAAAACTTTATGCAACCTTCGTTAGCACAAGCAGCTTTGCTATTACCTTTAATAATCCAGCTAACTGCAACAGAGAAAGCTTTCAACTTTCAACCCTTTTCAGGGAAAAGTCTTTAAAATGTTTATTATTACAGTAAATTGCACCATTTAAGGTCAAAACAGAAGCATATTTTTAGACTCAAGCAGGATTCAAGGTTGTTTTGTTACCTGCCGAGGCTGAGTCCTCTTGGAAAGGTCTGTGTTTCTAATTTCCCAATGCTATTTTGTTACTATGAGATGATGAGAACACCGCTATGCTGTTATAGTTTCTATTTTTTTCTTAATTGGTTGTTCATACACATGACTGGCTGGAGTTGAAAATCTCAGCAAAAAGCCATTAACACCTGCACGTTTGACCTGCAGTTCATAAATCAGAACATATGTTTTCATATTTCAAATTAAACAAATGAACATTACCAAAACTTGACAGCAAAGTATTGTCTTTTCGCAATCAAGGGGTCAGATTCTCCACTGGGGTAAATCTGCATTGCTACACAAACTTCCCCGACTTCTAGTCCCAAACATGCCATCCTTTATTTTCAGAAGCAACTTTTATACAAGGAATTATGGGGGTGCAGAGAGCATATGTACAAGTTTCCATCTGGTTGCTTGAGAGTGGAAGCTGCCTTCTTTCTGTAATATGGAATCAGAGTTCCACAATGGATTTCTCCCTATCATGTATGTATAATTATATTTATGTATATAAGCTTTGATTCAGCAAAACACTTACACTTGAAATCAATGGGACTTAAGCACATGCTTGCAATTAAATACAATTTAACTGAATAGAGCCATTAACAAAGTGTGTGGTACTTATATTGGTACATCTGTGCATAAGTAGAGAGGAAAATGGTGCCAAATCTTTCACTGACCCCCAAATCAAAGCTATCTATCTATCCAATGATCCATCCGTCCACTGATTCTCCCACTAGTTATTTATGCTGTATTTATCACCATAGCATCTGGGCATCAAACCTCTGACTGCCAGAAGCTGAGACTAGATGACAGAGGATGGATCACTCAATACGTTGCCCTGTTCTGTTCATTCCTTCTGACCCAACTGGTACTGGCCACTGTCAGAAGACAGGATACTGGGCTCGATTGACCATTGGTCTGACCCAGTATAGCTGTTCTTATGCCCTTTTATATTTCTTCCAATTTTTTTTTCAGATACAGAGATTCTGACCTCAGTTAAACTGAGGTCAGTTTCTACTGTTTTTATTCATATTGCAGCAGTGCTGAAAATGTGCAAGGTGCTGTGCAGATGTATTCATTAAGAAAACTCCTTCCTCATTCTATGTCCCCTGATCCTTCAAACATTCTGACATTTACATGCTTAACTCTATGCACTTGTAAAAAGTTAAGAACATGAGTAAGTGTCTGCAGTTATCAGTAGCCTAAAAAGCCAGTGGAGTTACTCTAGATGTGCACTATTGCAACTGAAGTCAGAATCTGGTCAAATGGGTTGAATCATTTGCACTAAAGTCAGTGCCAAAGCTCTCATTGACTTTGACCAGAGCAGGATTGAGCCCAATTCTATTCCTCTCTTGCAAACTTTTGTTTGAGAGAAAACAATAATCAGTATTGTGCAAAACTCTGCAGACTTTTATTTGTATTTAAGCCACACATCTAAAAAACACCTGGATTAACTCAGCTGTGTAAAGCTGATGAGCATGGAAAAATGTATATGAAGGAAAAAACAATCAATGTGTCTCATTTGGAGTGTTCATTATTTAAACATCTCCTCTCCCCACATGCATATCTCCTTTAGGTGAGGAAGGTGTATTTGCTTTTTGGGTCACAATGTAGAATAACAGAAAAAGGAGACTTTTTTTTTTTTCCTTTCTCAGAGTAACACAATTTAATTAGAAGCTGTTTTAATGGTTACCTTACTCTCTAAGGCTGAAAGATCTAACTCGCCTCAATGTACTTAGCTCAAAATCCCTGTAGAGGTTCGAATTTCTAGATGCAGTTGCCAGGAGCGGTGAATTCAGGCCTTTATAGCGTCCGTGTGATTGTCAGCTAGAAGAGCATTAACTGTGTATTACAAAAGTGAAGAGTTCCCTCACCTCCTTTTGGCTGGTTGTTTCTACATGGTGGGAAGGAAAACATTTTCCCAGTCAGCCCTTTACTGTGCAACTGGGAGAAACTGTCACTTCACTATGAGCAAGCCCTTCAAGATAAGTCAAAATGATTTACCCTGTAAATAAAGCGGGCTGTTTTCTTTAACTGGAAGAATTGCCCATGTGGTGAGACTTCCTATGGGAGGGGATGTGGCTGGCCCTCTACATTTATCCGCTGTGTTTGTCTTTTTTTGAAAAAGCAACATTGGAAAGATTAACAAGTCTGTCACTGAAGGAACTGATCTATCAAAGCTGTGGATACAAAGCAGACCATTCATTCCTTGCGTTTCTGAAATCTCACTTCCAGTGCAACCCAGGTCTTCCCATTTAGGTTCTGATTAAAAGAGGGATTTCCCGCCCTCCCCTCAGGGCATATAATCCCTTTTCAGATGAAGGATTTCTATATATATTCTGTACGTTGTAATTTGACCCCTTCCAACACAGGCTGACTGGTTTGCCAAAAGGAATTTGGAGAGGAGTTTTGTTTGTGTGTATAATGGGGAAGGGGTGCTGCAAACAAGACAGCTAATGACCTGAGCACAGAACTGGGTGCCAGGAATTCCTGAGTTCTAATACCTATTCTGACATTGGTTTCTTCTGAGGTTTTGGACTAATCACTTACCCTCTCTGCCTCTGTTTTTCCATTTGTAATGGGGATAGTAATACTGCCCTACCTCACAGTGGTAGTATGGAGATTATTTCATGGTTCTAAACTGTTTTGCAAATAATATAATTAAATAACACTATTTTAAAAGGTTTATTTTAAAAGCCTCTCTCTCTCTAGCTAGCTACTTGGATGGCTCCCATCCCCACAGTGTCTGATCCACCTGTATACTCATGATTTTTTCTGGGAATTTTTTATGGGAAAGAAAGACCTAGCCGTTTGCTGCTTGCAGTGCACCGTGCTTTGCTTTCAATTCTCCTGGACACAGACAGCTGGTTTCTAATTAAGGATCCTGGGTAATGTAGCCCAATGGATATTTCTAAGGAAGTACTCTAATTAGAGCCACCGCTAGAGGGCATTCCAGTGGACATTCCTCCCCTGAAGTAAGTAGAATGGTACCCAAGGATGTATTTGGACCTATAGGCATATATGGCTACAATGGTATGCAAATTTTGCCACCCTCCCTTCCCTCAAGGCTCTCCCACCCTAACTAGTAAATGAAAGGCCTCACCATGTACTACTCCCAGAGCAGTCCGCTTTACTGAATGTTAAGCGATGGCCATTTTGGGTGGTTCTGAAGGCTGCTCAGTCAGTTACCACCTCTCTCTGTGGAGACTGTTAGTGGTGCGGTGGCTTTTTCCATCCAGGTTGTATCCTTGTGTATGTTGTGGAAGGAGGTCAGCGACAGCATATGCCAAAGTGAACCAGCTGCCTGGTGCAATTTAAGAACAATCTGCCTCCTGCCAACCTTGTGCTTTGATCTCCCCTGCCCAAAAGCAACCTCTCACCTTGGTGTCTCAGGCATGGGACTTGCACAAGGGAATCAGACAGCTCCTAGCCTTGGGCCTGCCTCTGTCAAAAGAAGGCATGACTCCCAGAAGCCTCAGAGCTAGAATAGAGCCAATCTGTCCCCTCAGACCCAAACAAACCAAAGGGAAAATCTGTCCCTTTGCCTAGGAAGCCCATCTGATTCCCAGAGGGATGCAAAATGTTCCTCTGAATTGAAACATATAAGGATGACAATAGTTTATGCCACTATCATCTTGCTACATTTAAGACACCTACCTCTTCAATTCATAAAATATTTCCTCTTAATATACTTCTCAGTGAGTTGCATTAGAAAATGAAATAGCTCTGGAATGTTATCTGCAGATACTGGGGTAAGTCTAACCTGCTGGCCATCCTGGGAGTATCTACAGTGCACCTAATGGAGTTCTCCCCATGGGTAATGAATTTGGCTCTTATGTTCCCCGATTTCTGGGATGCCACACACTTAAAAATGATGCTCATTAAAGGCCTGATCCCTGCAAGATGCTAAAAACCCTGCACTCCCACGAACTGGCCCAGTGTCGAAAGGTGATCAGTGCTTCCAAGCCCCATTGACTTCACCCAGAGTTGAAAGTGTTTAACAGGTCTCAGGTTTGGGACCTGTTTTACTGGGCTCCATTTTCAAATTGGTCTGCAGAGATTTAGCAGCTCAACTCCCATTAAACTCAATGAATGAGGGCCAGCTAAAGCCAGCTCATTTATCACTATTCATCATACATAATGATTCAAATAGCGTAAGGCCATGAGATCTGTGCTGCTTTATTGTGTAGACACCCCACATCTGAGAGTAAATAAAGACGTGTGTAAACCTTATTAGCAGCTAAGAAATTAATTATGACATTGACATATGACACATTTGGAAATAATTGACCCATCCTTGTAATTTAAAAGCATCAGACAAAATACGTTTCCAGCACTCTTCGGATACTGTTGGCTGGTATGTCAGTAAATATATTGACTTCCCCATTTTACTCCTGGGGAAATGGAGGCAGAAAACCAACTTGACCAAGGCTTCATGACGAGTCAGTGTCAGAGCTCGGATTAGTATTCAAGAGTTTCTGGCTCTCCTGTCCTAGGCTCAGATCAATTTTAATCTCTGTATCTTTGACTTTCTTTAAATACCGTTTAGGGATGGTGAGCATATTTGACACTAATAGCTTTTCCCTCTTGCATCTTCTACCCCCCCCACCTTAAACTTTTAAATCTTTAAAAGAAGATGAGGGTTGACTCAGCGATTAACCAGGATTAATCTCAGCAGGATATTTCCATTTTGCTAACCACTGATACCATTGAGAAGAGAAGGCTGCTGCTATGGATTTCCTTCACTTCAGGTCTCTGCCAACCTGGGATGCTATGCCAAGATAGAACTGATGTCATTTATGCAAATTATTTACTTCCAGCCCTGGTAGGAATCTATCTAATGTACTTACCTGGCTCCATCACCACAGTATCTAAGCCTGACAGTCTTAAATGTATCCAACACCCCTGTGAAGTAGGGAAGTGCAATTTATTCCTATTTTACAGGAGGGGACATGTCCACATTGCGGTCACAGGGTGTTAGTGCAGCCTGGGTAGACATACCCGAGCCAGCTTTAATTTAGTCAGCTTGGGTACTGCTAGCAGTGAAGCCATGGTAGAGCACATCAGTTCCCAGTCTGCCAGGAAAGCTGGGTAATTACGTGCGAAGGCCACGCTGCTGCAGCTTCATTCTTCCTGCACCTGAGCTGGCTAAATTGTCCACACCAGCTGCCGTTCCACCCTGTGACCTACCCTAAGTGACTCCCCGCCGAGGTGACCCAGGGAGTTTGTGGCACAACAGGGAACTGAGCCCGGGTCTCTCAAGTCCAAAGCAAGTGCTCTAACCACTGGACCAGCTATCTTTGAGGATGGCGTTTCCGAACAGACTAGTTCTAGTCAACAGCCTATCGCTGCTCAGATTCCTGAGTTGGGGCCAAGCTTTTCTGTGCCAGCGCCACAGATAACCTCTCCAGTGGGAGCTGAGACAGTTCAGCATCTTGAGAGAAAAAGTCGATTATCTATGCTTGCAGAATCAGGGCCCAAATGATGCTGTGAAAGCCAAATTCACCCGCTGCTGCAGGTGGGAGTCGAAGGCACTTAGTAGCTCATCAGCCTGGCCCTTTTAGTTTATTGAGCCACTGTGCAAACTTCAGAGAGATTATTTCATATGACCTTGGGATCTATGCAAAGCTGTTTTTCTTCTGAAGACCCGGGTTGTATTTTGTGCAGGATATGTACATTCTGGAGGAAACAGTAAACATGTCCGTGACCTGCTGAGCTCAGATTTCTTCATCAAATATCCACCATTCCCCAAGGTAAAATTCCCCGAAAGTGTTGAAGCTTCATTGCACCAAAGACAATAAAATATGTTTGCTAGCCACCATTCGGTCAGGTTTTACAACAATTGCTTTTGAGCTGTTAAGTATGCTGTTCTTTAGTCAAGGATCACTGCTTTTGTGCACACACTTCCTGTTGGGTGACATTGAACCATTACATGCAGATACTGATTATTCAAAAAACACACACAACCATATAGATAGGTACCCCCCCATAAAGCCATTTTACATTTATACGGTGGATTGTTCCCTTTTAATCTGTTGTCAAAACTAAGTGTCTCTCTCTGCTTTTGCTGCAGCCCTGCTCAGGGAAGGGAGGGTTAGTAGCGACAGTCCGATAAGGCCTTTTGGGATAATATTGGCCACTGGGTAGTAAAAATGGGAGCTTCTTGAGGTGCTGACAAAGAAATGGAAGATTCCACCGGGGGAGAGATTGGTCCCTCTATTGGAGAGTGATAAGAAGCATTGCTAGCTGAATGGTGTTACAATCGCATTAGTTCAATTACAATCACTTCAGATCAATAGACTCACTGAGGCCCCGATCCTGCATGGGTGTAAGCTTACACAGCTGAGTAGTTCCACTAAAGTTAAAGTCCCTAGTTTAATCAATTCATTTTCCAGCAGTAACAAAACACTGGCAGTGTGAGCTGGGTGACTATATTGTTACACACAGCACATGCCAGTGTCTCACATCCTCCGCAGCAATCTCTGAATGACACAGCTTTTCTTGCAAGCATCTATTTTTTTTAATTTCTTCCCCTAGGATCTTTTCTCTCCTGTCTGGGTTTGGCATTTGGGCCTCCCATACGCGATTGCCGCTTTCTAAGACCAGGAATAGAGTTGCCCAGTTGTGACAACCGCTGTCTTCACCAACATACCTTCCTACACAGTGTAATCAATCAGAAGGGAGGAAATGTGTGCTATTTTTGATAAATGGGCTCCAAAATTTGCTGATCGTGTTACAGGGAGGACCAGATTAATTTGGGTCTGAATGAAGTGCAAAGGCATGGCATTCCATTGTTTTTAAAGGGCAGAGCTGTGTCCCCCAGCCAGGCCGGAGAGTAATGGGGTGTGAGGCTTCCTCTTACATCCAGGCACAGAAATTAGCCATGGCCCAGGGTGCAGTGTAGGAAGGAGGGCAGCCTCTCCCATGCAAGGGGGTGGAGAGAGGGCAGAGTCTTGTTTCCTCCACCCCCCACCCACATGGTCAGTGCAGCTGAGCAGGTGTGGGTGGGGAAGTAATCTGTGCCAGATATAGGGCTGACCAAGATCACATCCCCTCTGGAGCAAGTGGGGCGCAAAAGACAGTACTGCAGTATGCCAATGCCCTGCATTCAACCCCTGCAAAAACACACCACCACAAACACCATGTCAGCCCCCCACTCCCCAAATCATGATTGTCTTAAAAATCATGACATTTAAATGAAAAGACACCCCCCCACAATTTTTTGTCCTGGTTTCCAAGCCTTCAAGGTGCACTCGAATCCCATTTTCAAGTTTGGGGGTGGGGCGGAGTTGAGATACTCATGTAATCAGCCAGCCCCAGGAGCTAGGGCTTTAAAGGAAAGCCTCAGCTTTCACAAGACTTGTGATAAAATGGTGAGTGTGCCCCACTGATACTGTGGCTCTCTGAGACCAGGTTCTGTCCTTGATCCCATCTGGGGCAGCATGCCTGCTTGCTGCTCCTTGCTCAGGCTTTGTGGCAAAGCGGCAATCTAGCCTGAAACTTTACAAAAAGAGCATTTTAATGAGCATGATTAAATGAATGACTTTAGCAAAGAATTAGCAGACATGAGAAACTGATTTTTAAAAAAATTTCTTTGTCCTTAAGCTTTTAAAGGTCACTTTTTCTCTGATGTGGGCTTCATAGCTTATATTTGCCATTATTTAAATTCCATGGTGCACTAGTCTAAATTACACAAAAGCTGCTGGCTGCTTCAAATAACTCAGTCCCCCATCGCTTCCCAGCAAAGAGGGTTGCATGATACAGCGGAGGCTGTCAGTGATTACAAAGGAATAGCAATTTGATGCAGAAAAAAGAAAAAAAGACACAAGCAAGGTTTGATATGTTCTTCTTCCTTAAAATTTGAGAGAGAGAATTAAAATATCAACATGGGCTTATGGGATAAACTCATGAGAAGGTTCTAGGGCTTGTCTACATTGGGGAAATTGACTACTATAGATAGAGTGGAGTAATGAAGCTTTGGAAACAGAGTAATTACTGCAGAATAAAAATTCATTTTTATTCTCAAATAGTGTCTTCATCCTGGGGAGTTATACCAGAATAGCTAAATTATACCAGGATCGCTATAGTGGAATTGTTATTTTTCTCTGACGTGTCTCCCCATGTAGAAAAGGCGGAACTCATGACCTAGCCCCAAGTCCTGCAAAGAGATGCTTATCTTTGGAGAAGTCCTTTTGATGTCAGTAGGTCTATTCATCGAGTGTAAAGTTAACCACATTCTTATGCCTCTGGAGGATCAAGGCCTGGGTGAAAGATTTCCTCATGGAATTTCTGTCCTTCCTGCTCGGAAAGGACACATTGTAAGAACAGTCTGTCTCATGGCATTGGAGGATTTCCACTTCTGATCCCAGTTAGTACCCAGACGCATGACAGAAGGGGGAAAAGAACAATGTTAAGCTAATGTTTCCAAATCTAGAAATGGTTGGGTTTGGTTCTGGTTCTGGGTACATGTTTGGATAGTTCTTCTTGTATCTGGATACATTTGTTTACCCCTAAAAGATGTGCTTAAAACCTAATTAAAAAGCATTTCCAATCTTCCTCTTCCATAACCCCCATAATTAATATACACACATTTATGCACAGTCCCATCAGGGCAAATTGAAATCAATCGAGCGACATCAATTTACAGCAGTTAAGAATCTGGCCCATCTAATCTAATATTGATGAACTCTATTCTGAAGTATGTCTTTGCTGTTACCTTGTCATCCACCCTTGTTTATCAGTTTTTGCCATTTATCCTTTCGTTCTCTGGGGCAGGGACTGTCTTTGCATGATTTGTCTATGCAACTAGCATATTGGGACTTTGATTCCTGAGTGGGGCCTTAGGAGCTACCCCAAGGTAAATAAAATATTTCTATCTATTAACAGATAGGCCTGAGCATGAAGTTTGAATCCAGGGGGTTTGGCTTGGCCCACTACAGAGCTAGGAAGAAGCTTCAAAGTTCAAATCCAGCTCTACATGTCATTGATGAATGGTGCAGTTCTCCTAGTTTATGGAGAGTGGTATATTGCAAGGAAGGGTTAAAATAATCTTGGTAAAAATCAGCTGTCTTTTAACCTTGTTGCAAAATCTAGACAACCCAAGGATGTTTGCTTTTCTCCTTGAAGGTTAAGTTGTCCTAACAGGTGCTAATTTTGTGTTTTCTTATGGAGATCTGTCCATATTAGAAGCAACTGTGTGCAAACAAAAAAGCCAATTAGAGTGCAAGGGTATTTTCCATCCTTCCTATTTCCATGTGGTCCCCAGCTATCTCTATCAGTCATGTTAAGCCATAGACTTATCCTTTCTTGAGAATTGGTAGATTTGTACCCTCTTTGGGGAAAATTGCTATTCTAATGTCATGGGAAAAATATTGTCATGGGGAAGTGGATGATCCATGCTAACTGGGATTTGTCATCAGCTTTGGCAATCTATGTAGCAGGGGTTGAGATTAATGGAGCCAAAGACTCTAAGCAAATATTGTTGGCATGCTGTTAAACTGTCAAGAGAGCAAGAAAAAAAGCTCACTCCGCAGTCCCCAAATAAAGATTTGTATTCAATGAGCACTGCAAACCTTATATTAGTAATTATTTCCAGCTAACTACTTTCCAAAAAGGAAACGACTTGGTGTAACTTATTGTCCAAGGTTTATTTGCTGTATTTTTGTTAGATTTAAAATTAGATGGTTGAATCTGAGCAGGAATTGGGTCTGCCAAATCCACTCTTAAATACACTATGCTGAATCCTCAATTGCTGGAAATCAGCATTGATCATTGACCACGATGGTTCTACATGGATTGACACCTGTTGAGACTTTGGCCCAGGATTTTTACATTTTTGTATGGACCATAAATAAAAACCAGTAAAATTCCCAAACTCTGAATAGTTGGTGTTTAGTTATTGCAACAATGTTGGCATAAGACCCAACGTTTTCTCTATCCATGTGCTCAGCTATCTAGCTTGCAAGCTGTAATAAACCAAAGCAATGCATCAATTACAATATTTTATGATTATTTTATACTCTTGGCAAAATACTCAGTTATCTTGAACCCTATTAAGGCTCAGCTGATTAAAGGTTGAAGTTTTTCATAAGTTATTGATGGTATTTATTTTATTCAAACATTTTCATAACAAACTAGCTATGATAATATTTTTCTTGGCCAGAGACTTAAGACCAAAGACTTACGTTGTAGGTAACAATATACAACTGTTTATTCAGTTTAAGGACACTGAATAAATATATATGTGCATCTTTGAAATAATTCTACGAGTCACATTTTGATTTGCCACTGTTTAAGGTTAAAGGGGAACTGATTTTCATTTGCAATATGGTTATGCTCAGAAAGTGGGCTATGTAAAAATAACCCATATCTATGCCCTGTGACTGATTTTTGTCATCTGATATTAACAAAAATAAATCATGTCTGGTCACCTATCTGTCTGTCTGTCCATCCATCCGTCCCTATGACTTCTGATATATCCACCACCATAGTATCCAGGGATCCTGTTCTTTCCCTAAAAGATTAGGATAATTAATCTCACTGGAAATTATTCATATACTGATGGGATGAATGCTGATGTGTTAGCCCAAGGCCCTGATTCAACAAAGCATTTATGCATGTGTTTAAGCCCCATTGAAGTCAATGGGATTTGAATATATACTTAGATCCTATACTGAACTGGGGCTTAAAGATTTTTTCTTCACTGCAGAGTCAACCCTAGTGATCTGCATGTGAATTATTTATCTGATGTTAGCTTAGTTCAAGTGAGAGCAGTCACGCTGCAAAATAATACTTAGCTTGTTGCATCTTCACTGGTGATGTACTTGTGTGTGGCGCAAAGACTTCCGGGGGCATATACCATGGTTCTTAGCGCTGCAGTGTGCTGGTTATCTCTATGCATTCTTTCAGTGTGTTGTGAGAGAACTTGTCTGTCCCCAGAGGAATTGTGAGTCTTTGGAGGACTAGCAGCAATCGTGTGGCATTGTAGAGTGACTGTAGCAGCTGATTGGATGAGCTCAAACAAGCTTTAGCCATCTCAAGTTCATAGCACCACCACCTTCAAAGGAGGGATTTTTCTGTGTGGATGTCATTTGGGTTAAGGGAACCCTCAAGCTATAACACGAGTTAGCTTTGTGAACAGAAGTCCATAGGGAGTATGTTTGGATGCAAAATTTTGCATTATAGAGTTTGTTGACCAGCTTGCATCTGGGCAGGAACCTCCCCAAAGCTTGTAAGGGATGTTTTGATTCTGGTCCATCAAAAGTTGAAGCCATCAAGCTTCATGCTGCTTTGAAGTGAAATCCTTTTTTATGTCATGTTTGTTTGAAACTGGATCCAGATTCACAAAGCATTTGGCAAACTTGGATGGAGTTTCAAATTGGTAATGAGCTCCTCCCTGGTTTCAGGTTTTATGGTTAACCATGTGCACATTTAGCTCCATTATAAATATCTGGGGACAATAAAACATTAATTTGTCAAGTTTTGAAGATGTTTAATCAAAGTAAAGAATACGAATGGGAAGAAGTGTTGACTGATGGAATCCTTATTTTTTACCTTAGTGCTTGAGAAGGATACCGAATTGTATCATAAGAATAAAGGTAACTAAAAGTACTTTGCAATTCTATAGCACCAAGGATCTCAGAAGGTTTTACAGACATTAATGGATAAAGTCTCACCACATTGTATGGTACCATTAGTGCATGGATCTCCCCATCCAACTGCCTTGCCAGGGACGAGTTAAGCGAGCAACTAACTTGCGCACCTATTGCAGAGACCAGTATGGGCCATTACTGGGATGAAGACTTGCTAGGGCAGTGTTTCTCAACCGTTTTGATACCAGGGACTAGCTTGCTGCCTTCCTAAATTGTGTTAGGGAGATCTCAAGGATGGGCACTGGTCTACGGACCGGTCATTGAGACGCACTGATTTAGGGTGTAAATCATCGTGGCCAGCCACGGGTGCCACACCAACCTCTCACCTGCAATCTACATCCTCCTTCTGTATCCCCCAGCTTGCCCTGGAGTGCCCCCTATACTGGGTGGATAAATGTTTTGCATTGGCATGTGAACTTTTTAAGTGAAACAGGCTAATTTTTTAGCAGAACTGGTTGAAAAAGCAGTAAAACATTCACAAAACTATTTGCCACTGATTTTTTTTAAACTATTTTGCTTTTCAAAACGTTGAAGAAATTTTCCCCAAAAAATCCTCCCCCACCCCAAATTACATGAAAACATTCGTTGACTTTGGTTTTCTTTTGGCCAAAAACTCAAATGTTGACCAAAAACAAAACATTGAAAATGTTTGTCATCTCCATTCATTCATTAAAATGGGCGCATTTTTCAACACAAGAGTGGCTTTATTTCCAGACGCACCTGAGGCTAGTTTTGCATAAAGAGGGCTGTGCCTCACAAACATCAGCATGCGTGCGTTTGTTACCGTTCTGAGGCTGCTGAGGGGTGCCTGCTACTGGAAAGGCCCTGAAAAGTCCCACTGCCTGAGTAGGAGTCCCTTCGCACAGATTGTGTTAGATGGTCTTTTTTAGGTGGATGGGGGGGGGGAGCTGGGTTATAGCTTTTGGCTCCCCACTGCCCTAGTCCCTTTGGTCTTCTCAGGTCTCTAACCCCCAAATGAGTAGAGGATGGCGGCACCGATCACCTTGGCTTGCCTTGGGGATTACAAAACCTATTTTACTGGCCAGAATACTAGGGCCCGTTGCCTCTTTGTGGGCCTGGAGGGGGCTAATAAATACCCTTCCTGAGGGCAGTTCCTCTGAAGGCTTTCAGAAGTCTCCTTTGGGAGATGTAGAGCCACTATCTGCTCTCTCCCAGAGCTACCCAGCAACTGCTGGGAACTTCCTGTTTTTAAGCCCTTATTCCACCCTTCGTGTGATTGACAGGGCCAAAGGGGAGGGGCCAGCCTTGCCCACAGCAGCACACGCTCCTGAATGTATTTATCCTCACAACGCCCCTGGGAGGCAGGGAAGTGCTAGTATCCCTGTTTCGCAGATGGGCACCTGAGGCACAGAGGACTGTGTCAGCTGACTCAAGCTTCGGCTACAGGCCTGTTCAATTGTGGCGTAGACATTTGGGCTTGGGCTGGAGCCCAGGCACTGGGACTTCGGGTGGGGGGAGGGTCTCAGAACCCAGGATCCAGCACAAGCTGAAATGTCTACCCTGCAGTTCAACATCCCCATAGCTTGAGACCCGCAAACTCGAGTCAGCTGACACTGGCCAGCCATGAGTGCCTAATTGCAGTGTAGACATTTCCAGAGGGGCTAAGGACCACATTTTTAAAGGCATTTACACAGCAAAAGATGTAGATCAGTGCCTAACTCCCATTAGGTGCTGTTGAAAATCCCACCAGGCATCTAAATACCTGGCCTTAAGTGACTTGTGCAAGGTCCTGTAGGAAGTTTGGTGCAGAGTAAGGAACTGAACCTTGGTCTCCACAATACTCAGCCGGCACCTTCACTGCAGGACCTTTCACTAATGCTTACCTGGGCTTTGTTCCTAGAATTGATAATGCAAAGATATACTGCTATCCCCCTGGAGTGCCCCATTGCCTTCAATATGCCCATACTATCCATCTCAAGATCAGAGAGCCAGGGCTTCACAAAGACAGAAAGTACTTCCCCTGGATCAAATCTTGACGTCCTCAACCAGAAGAAACACCCATTGGAGTGGCACAGCTTGAGGATTTGGGTCCGTGTGTGTGATCCTTTGTATTACATTTTTGACTGTTCCTTGCACCCTCCAAGGAGGAAATCTGCGGACAGTTTATGACAAAAATGCCACTTATTTCCCTCAGCTCTTTTGACATGGGAAATGCACATCTGATGGAGGTTATTTGTTTTCATATGCCATGTGCTAAGAAAGTTTATGCATGGCAAGTATTACCAATCTAAACAACACTGCCTAATTGGAGGCCTTGTAAAAATAAAACAACATGGTTGTTTGAAGGATTGTCATGTGCTCTAGTTATAAAAATGTGTTTAAATGTCAAAAATACTCAGCGTCCGGGATCTAACTTTTTGATCCACATTAAAGCTTTAAAAGGACCTATGGATGGTTCACCCTCAAGACTGGCCACAATGGAAGAGCTTGTTCTGTCCTGAATCACGGATCCTGCAGATTTAAACCACATAATTAAACACACAAAGGACTCTTGTGTAATGGCTGGGTCAGGTTAATGGCCCCACTTGCAAAAGTATTGATTTGTACAAGGGAACAAGCGTGTGACAAATGGGAGGATATTTGAGGAGTGTTTCTTGACTTTCCAAGGGTAACTACAGCAACACAAGCTAGAGAGAAGGTTCTGGAACTTCAAAGCGTTTGATGTAACTGGTTCGATGGTGCGTACAGTACTGGTGCATGTCCTCATAATCTTGCCAGGTGTTGAACACTCAAGGGCTAAGTTCTCAGGGGTGTCTTCTGCTCTTGGCATCATAGCAAAGCACTGATGAATTGCACTGGAGCCTGCAGGCTTATCTACATAGTTTTAATTATGCCAGTGTATTTAAATGTCAACTAGTTAACTTGGTCCCCGATCCGGCAAACACCTTCACACGTGCCTAACTTTATTCTAAACATAAGGATATAAGAATTGCAACACTGGGTCAGACCAATGGTCCGTCTAGCCCAGTATGCCATCTCCAACAGTGGCCAGTGCCAGATTTTCAGGACGGCAATTTTGGGAGACGCACCCCATCTTTGCTTCCCAGTTTCTGGCAGTCAGAGGTTTAGGGTCTTCCTGAGCATCTTGGCTAATAGTCATTGATGTACCTGTGGACTTATCAGGTTCTTTTTTGAACCCTGAAATACTTTTGGCCTTCACAACATCCCCTGGCAATGAGTTCCACTGGTTAATTGTGCATAAATGCTTCAAGATCAGAGCCTGTGCAACATGAGATCTTTTCCGCCATCTTCAGTAACGCTGGATAGGAACTGGAATTTCTGTTCCACAGAACAAAAAGCTGAAATTCTGAAATTGCTTCTGAAACACAATTTTTGAAAAAAAACCCCTCATTTTTCATCAATCAAAATGTATTTTTTCAATACATCAAAGCACTTTATTTTGTAATTTTTATAACATAAAATAAAATAACAAAATGGCATTTTCCAACAGAAAAATGATCCATTGGAAAATTTGGAACCAGTTCTAATATTCAGCAGAGCCAGTCAAAAAATGAGAACCCATTTCATGAAAAATAATTGGAATTTCAAAGTTGTTTTCACTTCTGTGTATGAAATGGACTCATTATGGGTATTTAAAAAGATTAAGTTTTTTTTAAAAATTATTATTGACATGTTTATCAAGATCGTGGCAGTTGGGTAAATGAAAAATTCTGTAATCATTTTGATAACATTTTTATTTCCATTTTCAATAAAAATAAAGAAGAAAAGATGTTTGTGAAAAACAAGAAAATTTCATTTGCAGGAAGATGTCCATTTTTGGCTTGAAAAAAAAAAAGTTTTGTTGTAAAAAATTCCAGCCAGTTTTCATCTGTAGATTTTATAGTTTCCCTTGCTCAATAGTCTTCTGTGGGGTGATGGCTGCTGTTGCTATTATTATTATTTATATGCATTTCAAAAGTGCCCCAAAACCCCAGTTACAGAGCAGGACCCTGTTGTGCTAGGCTCTGTACAAACAGAACAGAAGGGCAGTTCCTGCCCCCAAAGAGCTTACAGTTGACTACAATACAAATAAGTTATTTGTTTGTATTATAGTAGCGCTTATGGGCTTCTACTGAGAGTGGGGTCCAGTTTTGCTGGGCACTATATAAACAAACATATGGTAAGTCTACACTACAACTAGAGGGGTAATTTCCAGCCTAGACATGCTAGGTTTAATAGACAGTGCACTAAAAATAGCAGGGTAGCCCTAATGGTAAAGATGAAGTCCCAGACTTTCTACCCCAAGTACTAATCTAGGGCCTCGGATGGGATTGTCCTGGGGTGGCTAGCCCAGGCTGTTGCAGCTATTTTTACCAAGCTACCTTGATCAAGCCCAGCTCGTCTAAACTGGAAATTACGCCTTCAACTGGATTATTGATGTACCCAGTGAGTAAGAGCATGGCTGGGCAAGGAATAAGAATGATATGGAGCTGATTCCCCATTCTGCAGGGTGCATATCATTCCTTCCACTCACTGAAGTGGAGGGCAGGAGCTCGGGCTCAGGGTAATACAGGGTTCTGCTTGCAGAATACTGATCACCTATTGTAAGAGAGGGTGGAAGAACAGTCGCATTTGTGAATCAGAGCTCTCCCACTCTTCCATGGTGCACTGTTCTGAGTCGCATCTCTGGTGTTATGTGACAGCAAGTGCACCTTCATTCATATCAGCAATGATCTAAATTTAATATTTAAAATTTAAACTGCTCCTTTAAGTCTTTAAACCATGATTTAAGGACTTCAATAGCTCAGACATAGGTGAGGTTTTTTGTAGGAGTGGGTGGGTGAGATTCTGTGGCCTGCGCTATGCAGGAGGTCGGACTAGATGATCAGAATGGTCCCTTCCGACCTTAGTATCTATGAATCTATAATAACCTGCTCACGGCTTTTTCCTTTGTATCGAATGCAGAGCAACACAGAAAATGATGATGCTCCTAGGGAGAGGCCGGGGTTGAAACCTCTCATTTTGTTGTTTTATTTCTGTCTGTCTAGAACCTTTCTAGCCTTGATAGCTGTTTGTTTTAACAATTTGAATAATAGCTTGTAGGAGAAAGAAGGAAAGGGAAGACCATTGATCCAAATGGTATTTTTTTCCTGCTGGGCATTGAAAATGTGCCTTGGCTTGTGGGATGATATAGGTGGCATCACCCACGGCTTGGAAAAAAAATAAACACTTTATTTTAAGCATGTTGCATGGCTCTTTCCATGAGCTTAAGCAAATATAATGATTGTTGGATGGAAACCACTGGGAGGGCTGTGTCATTCAAAAGCTTCCCCATTCCTCCTGACGTGGGTGCTTGTATTTGCTTGTGGGTTGGTGTAGAAACATCAGTGTGTTAATTGTGAGACATGCCACGGCCATGAGGTGGAAATGAAAGAAGCAAGGCAATCGGAGAAATAAACAGAGCACTCCTGCAGTGTGGAATCCAAGGGTTCAAAGTGCATCTTCCACTTGTGCATTAGAACAGGGGTTTTCAAGCTTTTTTCATTTATGGACCCCAACAAAATTTTGAAGGAGGTGCGGACCCCTTTGGAAATTTTAGACATAGTCTGCAGGCCCCAGGTTGAAAACCACTGTTCTATGGTAATGACAACCTTTCGTGGACCCCTTAGACATATTCTGTGGATCCCCAGGGGTCTGCGGATATCAGGTTGAAAACCACCGCATTAGAATAGCCCTCCTCCCCTTCCGCCCAGGGCTCTTTCCCACCCCTCCCCTTCCGCCCTGTCCCTCTCTGGAATTTGGAGCCCCACCACAACTGCTGACCTCCCCGCCCTAGGCAAGTGCCTCCCCCAACCCCTGCCCACTGACCTCAGCCCCAGAGCTTGGGGTGCCCGGCACCGCAGCAGCAACACCAATCCCAGCCCCAGAGCATGGGGCCTGCAGCCACTTGAACCCCAGCCCCAGAGTGCAGGGCAGGCAGTGCCAGGTAGGCACCAGCCCTAGCCTCCCCAAATCCCGGCGGCAGGCCGCCCAGCCCCGGCCTGGGTCATAAAAGAGCGGGAACTCATAGGCACTCTACTGGGGATGGAGCGTGGGCAGGGCCTTGCCAGGTTGTTTGGGGAGGCTCAGCCTCTCCTAGCCTATGATACCCCCCGCCCATGACAGAAGCCAAGAACCAGCCCATAAACACAAACAAGCTTTGTTCCATGCTCATTATTTTTAGAAGCAATGTAACACCGACAAAGGCCAGTATAATAACAGACGATTGCCAAACACACCTCTTTCTTGTTTTGCTTTTGCTGAATGGTTTTATAGGATGTGGACTTAGTAATGTTGTGGCAAAGTGTCATTTCCTTTTTTATTGGGATTACTCAAGTATATAAATAGATGCTGGAGGTCAATCCTTTTATGAAGTTTGCACTGTGGTTAATCAGTAGGAGCTGAGATCTTCTTGGAAGTCTTAGAGTTTGCTGCGATTTTATTCATGGCTGTTGAAAAACCTTCAGATAACAAAGTATGTGTCTGGAGCATGTTGTTGTGGAAGACCCCAGTCCTGCAATGAGGTCCACATAGTCAGACCCCTGAGCATCCATCCAGTTGCATTAAAGTCAATGGGGCTCTGCATGGATGGGGAGTCTGTTTGCATGGCACTTATTGAAGGTTTGGGGCCTTGGCTGGCAATGTGCTGCAGCTGAAGGCAGTGTGGTTCAATGGATATCGCCATGGGCAGCAGGCATAAGATGTCAGGGGAGGCTAAGCCTCCCCAAACAGCCGCCGCTTTTGGAGCACGCCACCACCAAAAGGATGGGGGCCTCAGCTATTGCCCTACCTGCACTCTGCCCCGATCTCCTACTTCAGCTTGTCCTCTTCCCCCTGAAGCCCCATCTTCCCTCCACCTCTTCCCATCCTTGCTCTGCCCACATGGGGACTGGGGGAGGAGGCGAAGAGGTGCGAGTGGTGGGTGGGGAGGGAGGGGGCATGAGGAGTGGGGAGTGGGGCCTCAGGGAAGGGGGCCGTACAGGGCTGGGGGTGGAGCATAGGCAGAGCTTCAGGGAGAAGGAGGCAGAGTGGGGGTGAGGCCATGGTCTGGGCACGCCCAGTCTCTCCAAATGGAAGAGTCACGTGCTGCCCTGGATAGTGCATTGCACTAGCAGTCAGGAAACCTGGGTTCTGTTCCCCTTCTCTGCCAACCACATTCTGGGACTAGACAAGTAATTTCCTCTGTTTGTCCTCCCACCCTTTCTCTGTCTTGTCTATTTATATTGTGAGCTCTGCAGAGCAGGGACTGTCTTTCCCACTGTTTGTGCAATGCCTGATCTCAGTGGGGACTGTTAGAAGATGGGGAATTTAGCAAAATACAGACACTTAAAAGAACAGAGCGAGTGGGAAGGGAAAACAGATTTTTTTAAACTGACAATAGGGCAGTAAAATAAATAAAAACTTATAAAACACAAGCTGCTTCTAAATGTAGGGCATTGTTTCAATAAAACCTTTATATTTTGATACTAATTTAATTGAAGGCCAGTCTTGGGACCAGCATTTGACCTATATTTTATGGCCTTTGTCCTGCAATTGGACCTGTGCAGTGGACTCCTGGGCTGTGCAGAGCCCCACTGAATTCAGTATGGCTGCAGGCGGCGGGTGGGGGGTAAAAGTGTAAGAGTTTGCTCGTGCAGACACGACTGCAGAATCAAGTCTATGTTTGAAGGCTGCTTGTAATTTTTTTTGTAATGCATCAGTTATATTTTGCTAGAATGACCCCAATGTCATCCACCTAGTGCTCATCACAAGCAGCTCTATAGTAGGAAACAGCAATCATGTGGGATCCAATAGTAGCAAATCAGCCCAGCAGTTATGAGTGGTCTGATGATAACAAACCAATTAATATATGTGCAGGAAGAAAAAAGCTTGGCCGTGAAACAGATTTGAGTGTCAAGCACCTGGAAAGTTAGTAGACATGCCTAGATACTATGGGGATGGGCAGTATACAATATCCCAACACACTGCAAAATCCAGAATTATTGAAAAGCTATTATGATGCCTTTTAAATTAATGCTATTTGTGTTACAGAACAGTGGCATTCAGGGCATCCTGTGTGCAGCGGAAGCAGTTCAGAGACAGGGGGAACCTACAGAGGAGAATGCACACCATGGATTTGTGCTCTGTAGTGCTCCTTCGAACCTGGCACACACAGCTTTGAAGAGAAAGAGTCCGTCAGAAGGCAAGATATTCTGATCCCATCTGACCCGGCTTGGAATCGTATGAAATTCTGACAGCGTTTGAATGACGCAAAGCTAATATTTGCACAAGTACTGCCTCTCTCATTCAAAGACTTCTGCAGCCTTGTTGGCCAAATTCAGCTCTTGGTTATGCTAGTGGAAAATCTAGAATGTGGCCCTAAATCTAGTTAATCTCCATCAAAACAAAAGTAGTTAAAATATTTACTCTTTCTAATGAAACATGCAAGGTAGTAACTTTTATAGTCAAGAAATATTCAGTGTTCACCTGGCTAAATATATGGTGAAAGAATTTATAGGCCTGGCATAAGGAAGTAAAATGTGTACTCTAAGGACTCTGGTTAATCTTTAATTTCAGGCCACTGTTGTTATACCTGCAGTGTCAGACAAAAACAGGGCATAAGCCCTGTTTTAAGGTAGTATTCTTGCCTTATTTACAGGGCAACACTGCACATTCTGAGGGACAGCTGAAAAGACGGACTGGATGTGCGGCGTGGCCCACAAACTAAGATGTTTTAGACTTTCAGCTCTGACTAAGCAAGCAGAGGATGGGCCTATCAGTATGCGGCTCCAATCCGCTAGGTTGATCAGAGAGCAGGGTATCATGTGACATAATAAAGAATTACGGGAAGAGTTTTTTCTTTACACGTGGAATCCCCACCTGCTTGGTGTGGCACTCTGTCCCCATCTTCTAGTGGCTAGACCATCTAGAGATTGATGAGCCTATTACGGCCTTAGGTAAGAAACATCTTTTTTTTACCTCGGGCCTTAGAGGGTCATGACTTAAGCTCAAGAGGTCCCAGGTGTGATCCCCATGGCCGATGATGTACACAGGGGGTATCAGTGTTAGACACTGATCAAAGAACTTTATTAGATTAAGGAAAATGGCGTTAATCTAGAGCTGGTTGAAAAACGAAAATTTTCATGAAAAATGTTAGTTTCCCACAGTTCGAACCAGACCCATTGTTTGTTTTTCCACAAAGTTTAACCAATTTCTTACATTGAAAATGGTCTTGAAATAAGTCCAGAAAAATGTTCATTTTCTGAAAACCATAAACCAAAAATGTCCATGCTCATTTCAACAAAGTTTGGCACTAAAATTTCAGGTAAAACATTGATCAAAGATGTTGCAAAAAATGTGGAGGGTTTTTTAAAATTTCACAAGGTTTTCACAAACCTTTTTCAAGGAAAGTCCGTTTCTGTTGACATACCCCATTGTGTTCTAAAAATTGCAAGCAGCTCTAGTATTATCCACTGAACTCTTTCAGTTTCTTTCCGTTTTCCTATAGAGTTTCTGCCTAGAATCTTGCCCACTCCTCCCTGTTTGGCTTCCTGCTACAGATTTAAAGAAATAGTGCCTATATCCTCACAAGACCTACCCCTATAACTCTGCAAAGGAGACTGTTTTGTAAACCCATCTTAGTTCATCTCTCCATGCCACAGCAAATCTGCAGTATTATTGATGCCCTGAAGATGCCTCCACAATCACAATACAAGGAAAGTTGGGTAGCAGGAGCACCCGCCTGGTTGGCAGGGAACTTCATGCCTTTAGAAACATCACAGCAGTGGTGGATCTTCATGGGGGACTTGAAAGTTGAGGGGAGTAGCCTTTTGGAAGGGTGATTCTTACATGGGAGTTAGCCTGGGAAAAAGCACAGACATGTTTGCCTGAGAAACAAATCAACAGAACTGACATTGGCTCGACTATATTAAGGCTCCCTCTTCATGATAAACTGTTGGTAGAGCAGAGATGTCAGCATTTGGCTGCTGTCACCCTGAAGTTTTTCTCATCTTTTAATGCCATTTTTGATTTATAGAGGCACTTAGTGGCCAGATGTGAGGGAACAACCCACAGTCAAGAAGGATATTAACAGAGTGTCGTCTTGATCTGTTTCCAATGAACGCCTGGCTATTTAGTCTCACTTTCTTGGCCATATATTTTGAGCCTGGGTTAAATAAATCACTGATTGGTCAATGATGATTCATAACACATGAAACCCCCCCTCCCCATGTTCCAGTCATGTTAAGATTGTGATGCAACCACCAAAAGGAAGGAAATTAAAAGTGAAAGCAAACACCTTCCCAACTTAACTTATTCAGTTAGAGAAGGGGAATACCTGGAACCACAATGCATCTGAAAGAGACCTTGGCATGATAGTGAACAGGAAATTGGATTTTAGCTTGTAAAATAGTACCCAAAGGGGAAACAAATTAGCCATTGTGATGCAGAATTAGAAGCATCACATCACGAAGCACGGAGGCAATAGTACTCTGTATGTCATTGTTGTGATTAGAAATATGTCTACACTATAGGTGTAATTTCCAACTCGGGCAGACGTACCTGGGTTAGCTCTGGTTGGGCTAGTGTGGAAAAAATAGCAGTGTAGATGCAGTGTGTATGGGGAGTGGCTATGATTCTAAGGTGCCAAACCTGAACTTTGGGGAAGTTCAGAATTGCTTCTGAACCTGGCTATGAAGTCTGCATCTCTGGCCCATCTCTGTTAAAAACAACAAGTGGACAAAAACATTTGAAGATGAGAATATACAGCAGGGGAAGATAGGAACAGAGAGAAATTCTATAAACTGTACATAGGACACTCACATGTGCCAGCCAGTGGTTCCTTTCTTCTCTCCCTCAAACATACCATGGGCTTTCTTTTTTGCTAGAAAAATGCTTGTCCCTTTAATAACGGAATCACCCTTGGTGGTCACTGTGGGAGAACATGCCTTTTGAATTACAGGAAAAAGTACTTCACAAAAATTGTCCCAGTTTTGCAAACCCAACAAAGAGTCTGAGAGCCTTGAAGAGCCTCCAACACCAGGAGGTTTGCCTATCCCAACTTCTTTTCATTATTGTCATTTTCTTGCACCTCTCTGCGTCTGGACCCCAGCTGAGAATAGAACGAACAGTGCCAAAGTACTGTGAGAAAGACTGTTTGTGTGGTCAGCCCAACCCAGTCAGAAGCAGAAAGTACCAGATTTATTATGGGAAAGCCTGGTGTTGTTACTGATTTCTAGCCTATGTTAGCTCTCCAGGCTTAAGGTATCTACACAGGCTTCCTCTATACACTGACTCTATACCTCTAAACACTGACTCGGCAAGGTACCTAACTTTAAGCGCATGAAGTTAATTAGTACCTTACTGAGAATCTTGGCTGCCAATTCAAACTAGCAACATTTTGAGGTTTGCCCACATCTCCTGTGCCAGCCTAACATTGTTTGGAGAAAATGTTAGAATCAGGAAGGAGATGCTATTTTCTTCACTCTCTCTCTGGTCCCTGTCACGATAATATCTAAGTGCCTCACAGTCTTTAATGTTTCATCTTGACAATGCCCTTGAGAAGTAGTGAATTACTATTATGCAATCCTAGGATGCATCAGGTGAGGGTATTTCCAGTACAGATAGGGAAGTGTTATTACTGTTATACAAGACACTGGTGAGACCTCTTCTCGAATACTGTGTGCAATTCTCATCTCCCATGTTTAAGATGAATTCAAACTGGAAGGGCTACTAGGATGATCAAAGGAATGGAGAACCTACCTTATGAGAGGAGATCTAAGGAGTTTGGCTTATTTAGCATAACCAAACAAAAGCTGAGGGGAGATATAATTGCTGTCTATTAATACATCTGAGCAATAAACACCAGGGAGGGAAAGGAGTTATTTAAATTAAGGGCCAATATTGGTGCAATAAAAAATGTTTATAAACTGGCCATCAATAAGTTTATGCTAAAAACTAGATGAAAAGTTTTTCACCATCAGAGGATTAAAGTTCTGGAACAGCCTTCCAAGGAGAATAAAGTGTGCAAAAAACCTAACCTGTTTCAAGAGTGAGCTTGATAAGTTTATGGAAGAGATGGTATGATGAGGTTGTCTACAATGGCATATGGCCCACCCATGACTGCTCTTAGCAAATATCTCCAACAGTCAGAAATGGAAAAAGAACAAGGAGAATTTCTGCACCTTAGAGACTAACAAATTTATTTGAGCATAAGCTTTCGTGGGCTAAAACCCACTTCATCGGATGCATGCAGTGGAAAATACAGTAGGAAGAGATATATAGACCAAGAGAACATGAAAAAATGGGTGTTGCCATACCCACTATTATGACAGTGATCAGTTAAGATGAGCTATTATCAGCAGGAGGAAAAAAAACCTTTTGTAGTGATAATCAGGATGGCCCATTTCCAACAGTTGACAAGAAGGTGCGAGTAACAGTAGAGGAACTCTAGATGAGGAGGGCTCTGAGTTACTACAGAGAATTCTTTTCCAAATGTCTGGCTGCTGGATCTTTCCCACATGCTCAGGGTCTAACTGATCTCCATATTTGGGATTGGAAGGGATTTTCCCCCAGGTCACATTGGCAGAGGTTTTGGGTTTTTTTCACTTTCCTCTGCAGTGTGGGGCACAAGTCACTTGCTGGTTTGAACTAGAGTAAATGGTGGATTCTCTATAACTTGAAGTCTTTAAATCAAGATATGAGGACTTCAGTAACTCAACCAGAGGTTATGAGTTTATTACAGGAGTGCATGGCTCAGATGCTGTGATTTGCAATGCTCCCTTCTGGCCTTAAAGTCTGAATATTAGTCCCATTTCACAGATGGGGAATTTAGGCGCAGAGAAGCTAAGTGACTTGCCCAAGTCACACAGAAAGTTTGTGGCAGGGCAAGGAATCCTGATCTTCCAAGTCCTAGCTTGTGCTCTAACCACTGGATGGTCCTTCCCCTCAGAAGCTCCTGCCCCTTTCCCACTTTTTATGAGGTTCCCGCCACATTTGCTTCTTCCATTCTCTTTCTATTTCAGAGCAAAACAAAATACCCTAACCCATAGGGAGTGCCATGAATACAGGAGCACCATACAAAACAGCACATATCACACCTACATTTTTCCCATTTCTCCCCCAACCACCCCCCATTTCAAAAAGTTGCCAAATTAAAAGGAAAAATAACACTCCCAGTAAGTTGCACAGAGCCTGATCCTTTCAATAAGCCAGTAATGGCACATCTGCCAAGATCTGATAGACAACCTTCTTGATGGTTGAGCTCAACAATGGATGTTGTGTGTGTGTCACCTTTACCAGGCTGCAGATGAGACACACTTCCAACCTCCTCAATGCTGGCTGCTGCAGAATTACCGGTCTTTCCCAGATCCTCTGTGGGGCCTGGAACACTGTTTGCCCATGGCTGACTGTGAGGCATGCAGGTCTACAGAAATCACTATGATGAGTCCGAGCACAGATGTATCATAAAGATGCTACATGAATTATTTATAATTATTTCCTTTTGCAGCAACTTGACAGTTGACATTGCTAGAAAGCTGTGTTTGCTGTGCATGAATCAGGCATAAAGCCTCCTCCAGTTTAAAGTAACAGAGGAAGCAAAATTGTATGCGCTATCAATCAATGGCTGTAATAAAATTTCATTGATAGTGTTTTAAGTAAATACTGGATTTCAAGCCTGGACATAAAGGTGTCTCATTGCACAGTAATCTCACTTGATGGCCAAAAGAACTCGGTAACGTCTCCTAATTTATGGACAATGTCCACATCAAATAATTAGGGGCTTGTCACAATGGGATGGTGTGTTGGAGAGTATGAATGAGTGGGAGGATATAACAGGGGCCCAGGCAGAAAATGTCACAGTCCAGTCGTCATTGCTTTGGGCTTGGCAAATATTTCACTTGCGTGTCCGAATCAAGGATGGTGGCTAGAGGCCAAAGGGGAAGTTGTAATGCTGGTCCTGAGCTATTCTGCTTGGATGTGGGTCTGTAGGCAAGTTTCTCTAAAGTTGATGGGTATTTGGAGATGGTGCTTTTTGGTCAAGCTATTCCCAGTAGTTTCCAAATTGTGGTCTGTGGAGCATTTGCTGGTAGTTTTACAAAAGAACTGGTTGGTCCCACGGTGCTGACTCCTCCTCCTTGTTTCCTTTTACATCACATTCAAAAAAGCCTAAAATCCATTCTGTCCTCTCCTGATATTACACTTCCATACAAGCAATTGCTGGAGTTTTCATTGGGACATAATGGGATTGTGCATGGAATGGGAGGCAGTCAAGGTGGCCCTGAATAGGAAAGGAAGCGTCCACAAGACAGTCTCGATATTAAGACATGGTCCACACTATGAAAAAATTTGGGAACTCACAACCTGGGAGAGGTTGGAGAGAATAATAATACTGTCATGCATTTACATACTGTCATCTTGTGTATTATGTTGTTGGGTGCTATAGAAAATCCTGAAGTAGATAGTACAGAATGTATATAAATCATTCTGGGCATTTTGATAAATCAACATGGGCTGAGATCGTCCTCAGTTTTATTCTATCGACTTCAGTGGAGTTCCACTGGAAATGAATTTGAATCCCAGGAAAGAATATCAATTTGTCATTTTTAGGCCTAATCTACACTATAAGGTTAGGTCAATATAAGTCACCTTGCGTCGACTTATCTGTGCATGTATCTACACTCAAATTATTCTCTGGCTGAAGTAAGCTCCCTATTACAGTGACGCAGTAAACCAACTCCTTGAACAGTGTAGAACCATGGTCAACCTACTTAAGTCAACGTGGTGCGAGTGAAGACGCTGCATGACCCAGGGATGACCATTAAAGTGCTCGTTCAAAGCCTCCCTCAACAGCACAGCTCCCACATTGGGCTCTTGTAATAGCCCTGTGTCTGGCTGTTCAAAATCAGCAGACAGCTGCTACACCTGCGCCCTGGCAGCAGCTATTATCTCGTATATTATGCAGGACAAAACAGGCAGCTATGACCGCTGTGATATATTTCTCACTGAGATCCAATCTATGAAGTAACCACCACCAGCATCCCTTCAGTCATTTTGCGCATGCTCAGCTGGTAGCTGAATCTTTCTTTGGTGTTGTCGAGGTGGCAAGGGGAGCAAAGGATAGGCTGGGTCCCCAAGAATCACTATTGGTGTTTCAATATAGTCAATGGTAATCCACCACTTGGGAAAGAATGTCCCTGCTTGCAGCTTTCTGAACAGTCCTGTATTCTTATTGATACTAGGGAAACGTCCCTGGTGAACCCCAATACTTGCATAACCATAGAGGTAGCCCTTTCTATTGATGTACTCTGGCAAGATGGGCTGCTGCCAAAATAGATATCTACATGCTGTCACCCTACTGCAGTTTGGGAACCCCATTGCTGCAAATCTATTCACTATGTCCTGCACCATGCTGAGAGTCACAGTTCTGCATAGCAGGAGATGAATAACTTCCCTACACCCTTGCATGACAACAGCCTGCACTGTGGATTTTCCAGCTCCAAAATGGTTTCTCACTGACTAGTAGCAATCTAGTGTTACAAGCTTCCAGAGCGTGATCACCACTGACTTTTCCACTGACGGTGCAGCTCTCATTCTGGTGCCTCTGCACTGGAGGGCTAGGGTGAGCTCAACACACAGATCCAGGAATATGTCCTTTTGCATTTGAAAGTTCTGCAGTCACAGCTGGTCCTCCCAAACCTTCATTATGATGCAATCTTAGGGCTTGTTTCTCAGTACTCCCTCTACAGCTGCTCCATAAATACCTTCAACAACCTTGAATTGGTTTTTGCTATGTCCCTCAGAAAACTGTCCTGGAAAAAATCATCATGTCTCCTGTTGCAGTATTTTCTGTGGGTCAGGAAATACAGGATGGTCATGTGTCCCGTATTTACTGCAACATTCATGAGAACAGGTTTCAGAGTAGCAGCCGTGTTAGTCTATATTCGCAAAAAAGAAAAGGAGTACCTGTGGCACCTTAGAGACTAACAAATTTATTTGAGCATAAGCTTTTGTGAGCTACAGCTCACTTCATCGGATGCATTTGGTGGAAAATACAGTGGGGAGATTTATATACACACACACACAGAGAACATGAAACAATGGGTTTTATCATACACACTGTAAGGAGAGTGATCACTTAAGATGAGCTATTACCAGCAGGAAGGAGGGGGGGGGAAGGAGGAAAACCTCTTGTGATAATCAAGGTGAGCCATTTCCAGCAGTTAACAAGAACGTCTGAGGAACAGTGGGGGGTGGGGGTGGGGGGAGAAATAACATGGGGAAATAGTTTTACTTTATGTAATGACCCATCCACTCCCAGTCTCTATTCAAGCCTAAGTTAATTGTATCCAGTTTGCAAATTAATTCCAATTCAGCAGTTTCTCACTGGAGTCTGTTTTTGAAGTTTTTTGTTGAAGGATAGCCACCCTCAGGTCTGTAATTGAGTGACCGGAGAGATTGAAGTGTTCTCCGACTGGTTTTTGAATGTTATAATTCTTGATGTCTGATTTGTGTCCATTTATTCTTTTACGTAGAGACTGTCCAATTTGACCAATGTACATGGCAGAGGGGCATTGCTGGCACATGATGGCATATATCACATTGGTAGATGCGCAGGTGAACGAGCCTCTGATAGTGTGGCTGATGTGATTAGGCCCTATGATGGTATCCCCTGAATAGATATGTGGACAGAGTTGGCAACGGCTTTGTTGCAAAGATAGTTTCCTGGGTTAGTGGTTCTGTTGTGTGGTGTGTGGTTGCTGGTGAGTATTTGCTTGAGGTTGGGGGGCTGTCTGTAAGCAAGGACTGGCCTGTCTCCCAAGATCTGTGAGAGTGATGGGTCATCCTTCAGGATAGGTAGTAGATCCTTGATGATGCGTTGCAGAGGTTTTAGTTGGGGGCTGAAGGTGATGGCTAGTGGCGTTCTGTTATTTTCTTTGTTGGGCCTGTCCTGTAGTAGGTGACTTCTGGGTACTCTTCTGGCTCTGTCAATCTGTTTCTTCACTTCAGCAGGTGGGTATTGTAGTTGTAAGAATGCATGATAGAGATCTTGCAGGTGTTTGTCTCTGACAAACCCATCACTCTCACAGAACTTGGGAGACAGGCCAGTCCTTGCTTACAGACAGCCCCCCAACCTCAAGCAAATACTCACCAGCTACCACACAACAGAACCATTAACCCAGGAACCTATCCTTGCAACAAAGCCTGTTGCCAACTCTGTCCACATATCTATTCAGGGGACACCATCATAGGGCCTAATCACATCAGCCACACTATCAGAGGCTCGTTCCCCTGAGCATCTACCAATGTGATACATGCCATCATGTGCCAGCAATGCCCCTCTGCCATGTACATTGGTCAAACTGGACAGTCTCTACGTAAAAGAATAAATGGACACAAATCAGACATCAAGAATGATAACATTCAAAAACCAGTCGAAAAACACTTCAATCTCTCCGGTCACACGATTACAGACCTGAGAGTGGCTATCCTTCAACAAAAAAAACTTCAAAAACAGACTCCAACGAGAGACTGCTGAATTGGAATTAATTTGCAAATTGGATACAATTAACTTAGGCTTGAATAGAGACTGGGAGTGGATGGGTCATTACATAAAGTAAAACTATTTCCCCATGTTATTTCTTCCCCCACCCCACCCCTCACTGTTCCTCAGACTTTCTTGTTAACTGCTGGAAATGGCCCACCTTGATTATCACCACAAAAGGTTTTCCTCCTCCCCCCCCCCCTTCCTGCTGGTAATAGCTCATCTTAAGTGATCACTCTCCTTACAGTGTGTATGATAAAACCCATTGTTTCATGTTCTCTGTGTGTGTGTGTATATAAATCTCCCCACTGTATTTTCCACCGAATGCATCCGATGAAGTGAGCTGTAGCTCACGAAAGCTTATGCTCAAATAAATTTGTTAGTCTCTAAGGTGCCACAAGTACTCTTTTCTTTTATTCATGAGAACAGTGCAGAACTCTGAGGGTTCCATGCATGGAACCCACATGGGTTTGTTGGATTTTTAAAAAATCCCATGAAAATTATGGGATAAGGGTGGCATTATGGGATGGAGAAAGCTGCATGCTGGGATCTAGCTCCCAGAGATCTCTGGGCAAGTCATGATTATTCCACAAAATATTGCAAAAATGTCCCAAAAGGCCTTGTGCTGGACAGTGGCACATGGCACATTGGGAAACCTATCTGTGGTGCACTGCACTTTACATTGACACACGCATTCCTGCTGAGTCTGCGCAGCACTGATAAAAATAGCCAAGTAGACAGGCAGCCGAGCCCTATACAAACTTTGGAGACTATTTGCCAATTGACTTGTATCAGCCAAAATTTGTAGTGTAGACCTGGCCTTAGGAGCACTCGTCTCATCTTCTGATTTGGTGTGTATGTTATTTTGGGCTGAATTTGACTAGTCAAAGTGAAAGCCTTGTATAGGCAAAATACTATAGTTATGTGAATGGTGACCAGATAGCAAGTGTGAAAAAAATCAGGGTGGAGGGGGGAGTAAAATAGGCACCTATATAAGACAAAGTCCCGAATATTGGGACTGTCTCTATAAATCGGGACAATCTGGTTACCCTGTGTGTGAATGATACTATGTTCCCACTGGATATGTTTTGTACAGTTCTGTGCTGATACGGGTCAACAAGACAGTACTAAGAAACTGTTTTTAAAAACCAATGTGAACAGTGCAGTGAGTAAAGGAAATTGACCAGAATAGCTATTGGAATAACTAGTTTACTTAGAGCAGGATGACATTTTTTAAGACAAATAGTTTTTCATTAGGGATTGACTGACATCATTTGCAAATTTGGCAATAGTTTCAGCCCAAAAAATGTTTTTGAAAAGTCAAAACATTTTGTTGTGACATTTTTCTAAACAAAACATTTTGACTTTTCATTCAGAAACAATGTTTGGTTTTGAAATTTAGTTAGATTTATGTTCAAAAACCCAACCAACCAAAGATATAAGTATAATAAACAACCCCCAAATGAAACAAAATATTTCACAAAATGTTTTGTTTGACCCAAAATGAAATTGGGCAGGGAGGGATTGTTATCAGCAACAGAAACAGACGTTTTCTATTTCAGATTGACCCAAAATGAATAAATATATATATTTTTTTAGATTAGTCAGGTCAGCCAGTTTCTTTGCTCAACTCTAATTTTTCTATAGCTGTTCTGGAATAACTGCCCATGTGGACACTTATTCAGAAAGACTTCCCCGTGTAGACAAGGTCCTTAATCTCAAATGGATTTTGTAAACTATTATAAAGAAGTCTGTCCTATCCACGGGCAAAACCATGCTGATTATTGTTAGTAGTATCGAACATTTCTGTTATAATATTGCCCAAAGGTCTTGGCTGAGATTTGGGGTTCCACTCTATGGGAATTGTACAAACATTATAAGAGACAATCCCTGCCCTGAAGGTCTTAAAAACAAAAGAAAGGTGTGTTAACAGCAATTTCCTAACATAGCCTTTTAGAGTAGATGGGACTTTATTTTTTAAAAAAAGCAATTGCTTTGAATAATTTTGGAATACATATCTCAAAAGCAATGATTTTTTTAAAAAAAAATCTCTAGATAATACATTTTGTTGAAGCAATGAATGTGTTTTCTCATACCGATGGCTAATTTGTATGTGGAGAGACATGCTTGAATTGTACAAGCTAAAGACTCTAAATAACAAAATTATAGAAGTGGTGGAAATATTTTGGAATGAAGAGGTCTCTCTCTTTTGAAAAAAAATTTACTAATCAAAACATTACAAAAATGGTTAACTTTTTTTTTTTGAAAACGGGTTTATTGAAAGCATTATCAAAATGGTTATAGACATTTAATCAAACTTTTTTTTACTGAAAACATGATTAAAAGAATTATTGAAATTTTAAAATTTAGTGAAAACTGGGTTCTGGTAAATGAAAAATATCCATAACTATTTTGTGACCTTAGATTAAAATTTTGATTAAAAATTTTTCATGCAACTTTTTTTTTTTAAAGAAGTGGTCCATTTCAAACCCTGTGAAGTGAAAACAATTTTAAAATTTCAAAAATATTCACAAAATTGTGTTTATTTTTCATCCAGCTCTGGATAGAATTAAGCATGTATTGGCTAGTCCAGTCTGTCTCTCACAGAATTGACTACTCTCATGGTTTGATCATGAGTCTTGCAATTATTGGTGGTTTCCATAAAGTCCATAAAACTTGTGGAGTCAGAAGATTGTATGAAAATCTCAGATTTCATTTTTTAAAGCAAGTAAGTTTCTCACACTTGTGGTTTCAGAGAAGTTTGAAAATATGACCAGATTGTGACCAAGAGGCTCAGAAACCAGTAGTCAAATAAAAAGAACCCAAATGTATTTTTTTAAACTCATTGTTAAGCCAATCTCTTGATGTTTTTGTGACCTAACTGTTGCTTTTTTGGACACTTAGGGTTGGTGATACTGTGTGCGTATATACAGATCCATGCATACATTCTTGAGAGACAGCCTCTGGATTTCTGAGTAGGGGAGGTTCTCAAAATGATCTGCAATCCAAGCCCTGAGCTCTGAGACTTACATGTGCTACCAACCCATGCCCTAGGAGTTTTTGTTGGGGAGATGCGCTGTTTGATTGGGGTTGCTGATGCAGATAGGATGGCATTTGCATACATATAGGCCAGCTTTTTAGTACCTGCAGGCTGGCGCTGAGTTTTCACTGTTGTAGGATGGAGGCAAAAGAAACTGATGTCCTGGCTTTTTAGCCTCACCATCTGCAGGGGAATTTCTCTCCATACCACCCACCCTCTTATGAGGAGGAGGAGAAGGTACACTGGTGGAATTTGTCTCACCCTCTGATCAGGGACCCACATTATTCATCATTCCAGGCCAACATGGGTCTTAATCCCTTCCTGATAACCATACGTTTGCTATGATTTGCTAAAACTCCATAGCTTTCTCCTCTGCATTTCCCATTCATTTTGCTGGGACAGTGGAAAGCCAGTCAAATCAGACCTTTCTTAGGACTTCTGTTTCATACAGTCACTTGTGTTTTTGGAAGGCTTTCTGTCTGCCTGCCCAGAAATTTGAGGAGGCATTTTAAGCTTGGAATGCTGGGATCTGAAAGTGTCCATCAACTCCCCTCGTCTGTGGTCTGTGCCCTAAGGGCAAAGCATGATATGGTAAAGCATGATCGATTACGAGCGCTTAATTGCTGTTGTAAGTTATCATGGTATTTTTGCCATGATTGTGGAACGTGTTTCTGATTCCATTTGTAGCTAGAGCTTGAACTAGGGGAGGGCAGAGAGAAAGTTGATTCCTGACACCCCGTTCTCATTGTTGCATGTTCAAAAAAAAAAAAAAGGGTGGGGGGAATGAATTGGGGGAAAGAAAAGACAAAAGGGAAAGAAAGTTTTTGCTTCTTGCTAGTGTCTGGGGGGGGGGACACCCCACAGTATCAAGGGTGTAGCATCACTTCGGGAGGTCACGCTGTTGCATTTGGGGTTCTGTGCTGTCACTTTTTTGGGCATGCGGGCATCCCTTCCCTTTTCGAGATGTTGGAGCGATCTATTTGGATAATGCTGGTCGGTCTATTTGTGCTGTTAATTTTAAGATCTTCTGAAAGGACTGACTTCTTTCTGAGCTTACAATGATTGCTAGCTCCAAGTCACACAATCTGTATTAAGGGCTACTTCAGAGAGACAGGTCCAACCAGCCCTGACTATGGGGGAGCTTGAAGTCTGCATCCAGATCTGAATCGTGGATCTGGGCTCTCTTTGACTTATCCTAATCATTTTACAGATTTCATGTTCCTTATTCTCTGCTGTTATATCTCAGACTGGGTCAGATTCTCTGCTGGTATAAATTGCTATGATTCCACTGAAGTGAATAGAGTTATGTCAATATACATCATCTTAGGACCTGGCTCATTATTTTCAGAGGCTGCCATGCACCAGTTAAGTAGTGGACACAGTGCCTTGTAAAGGCCCCCTGTAGCTCTGGTGAATTTCATCTCTTCACAATCGTAGGCCCACGTTCTCCACCTTCTCATTGTGTAACTGCATTGACTACAGTGGCTATACTCCTGACTTAGAGGAGTAAATGAGTGGAGAACCAGGGCCCCACTGCAGAAGTCACACTAGGGAAGTCTCTCTGTTCTCATCCGTTTTTGTTCATACTAATTCAACGCTGTTCTACAGCAGTGCAGAGAACAAATAAAAAAAATTAGCAAATCTTGCATGCTTAGCTCTTCATTTGCAACCATCATTTACAAAGAAACCCATATACACTTCCTTAAACAGAACCCAAAATAGACTTTTTGAAGGCTGATTGAGGGAGAAAAATATGCACTCCAAAGATGGAACTTTATATAATAATGGCCAGTTCAGAGGTGACCGAGTAGGGGGGCAGAACGCAGGGTCATGTGCCCCTCCAGAGTTCCTGCTTGGCTTGTACTGAGCATGCTCACATGATTGAACATGCTCAGTAACGTCTGCTGTAGCCGCTGCCCTTCCCCACTACCGGCGTTACGAAGCGTCCTGAGCCAGACCCTCAGCTGGTGGAAAAAGTTTAGCTCATTCGATAAAGTGACACCTATTTTCACCAGCTGAGGAGCTGTCCCAAGTTTCAGCCTTAATTGAAGCTTTGCAGTAGTTTGATACTCGACCGGGGGGCGGGGGGGGGGAGGAGAGTGGATGTGGATTGCAATGGAAGTATTCACACAACCTCGAATTGTTTCCATAGTTTCACCATAACTATAATTCTAAGCCTAATGATAAAAGCTATAGTGTTACTAGGGTATTTTTTTTTTGGTCTTGGGTGGTCCAGAATGTACAGTCATTCATGTTCTCAGCTGGGTTTCCACCACATTTCTGATTGACCTGATTACTTTCCCAGTGACAGAATCCAAAATTGAAACCACATCAGAACTCCCTGTAGCTGGTTCTGTTTTTGATGTTCCTCTGGCAGCTCAGCAGGATGTGTGTCGTCTTGGGTTTTTTCCCCCCCGCATGGTGGGCCTGCATTGTGGGGCATAAGTGACAGGCCCTGGAGCTTCACCTCTGCAGCATGCACTGGTTAATGATGCTACTGGGGAAGTTCTGGAGGAGGGGAGTAGAAAATTTAAATACGGATAGGAGAAGAATTTAGGACCAAATCCTGGACATCAGAAGACAGCTTGGGCAGGCCAGACTGGGGGCTGGGTTTGTCTGCTGGGGAGTGCAGTTCAGAGGTCACAATAGCTCCCGCTTCCCACCTTCTTGGATGCCAATGGCCTGGAGATCTGCATGGCGGTAGATCTGCTGCCTCCACTTCTCTCCTACTCTGCCTCTCCCCCAGGTGACAGTGCCCAGGGATCTCCAGTGGAGCCATGCTACATGCCATGCTTGAGCTCCATGTCCCCAGTACGGCCTCCTCAAATCCCAACCCACAGTCACAGCAGCAACACCCCCCCCCACCGCTGTGTCTGAGGAGCTCCATACTTGCCCAGGGCGAGTACAGAATTTCCCTCTCTGCCCGGGTTTTGCAAGTGACTTTCGACAGACCCATAGGGTTGTGGCGTAGAGGCAGCAAAGGCAGCTGTTTTGTTACCTGCTGGCTGCATGGTCCAATGGAGAGGACACGGGACTGAAAGCAGGAGACCAAGGTGTCAATCCTCACTGAGCCAGTGAGCTGCTACGTGACCTGGGGAAAGTCATTTCCCCTCTGTTTTGTCTATTTATTGTGTAAGCTCTTTGGGACAGGGCCTGTCTCTCTGTAGGTACAGGGCTTCCCTAGAACAATGGTGCTTTGATATCAGCCGGGGCCTCTGGGTGCTACCATAACACAGATAACAATAACTTTTGATGGGCAAATCAGAATGGCTGAAGTCGGAGGCCAGCTGAGGTTGATACTGGACCCAAGCTTTTTCTGGGACTCAAACCAGTTTGGTTAACCGCTTTTCCTTCATTATTTATCCATTTTTGCCTGTCTTGCATTTCTGACTGCAACTAGGAGCAGAAGTGCCGAGATACCATCATGACTGTGAAACTGCCATCATCTCATTGCAGATTCTGGGGTGTTTCAATGGTGCAGCTAAGTGTCTGGATGCGGGGGAGCTTCTCCAAAATGAACTCAACCCATACTCTGAAACTGGGGAGGGGGGGGGGGAGGTTTCCCTCATGACCACAGCGCTTGGGACAGTACTGAGAGATGAACTGCAAAACTTGAAAAAGTGCATGCTTTTTCCCAGCACCAAATCTCTCCCAGAATATAGGTGGTGGTTATTCGGATTTGCTATGTGCCGACTGGTGTGCATGGTGCAGTATGAGAAAAATGAAGACATGGGATGTGATTTAAGGCAGGATTCAGCCATATATTAGTACTGTTTGTTGTTTGCTTATGGCCCTATTTATGCTAGGCACAGTAGAAACACATGGAAGAATCCTTGCCCCCAAGGAGCTCTTAATCCACATAGATAAAACAGAAGAAGGAAATATTATTTTCCCCATTTTACATATGGGGAACTGAGGCTGAGAGAGTGACTGACTTGCCAAAGGTCACACAGGGGTACGTCTCCACCTGCACCCATGTGTAGAGTACAAACACTGCATACCCAGTTCGCATGCATACCAGTAGCAATGTAGATGGGGCGGGACAGCTTAGGCGAGTAGAGTGCTTTGCATGCCAGAACCTTTACATGGCTCTCTACATGCCCAAGCAGGGCCTTCCACATTATTAGCAGTGGGGAAAGGCTCCGGCAGTGCGGAGTTAGTGGGAGCCTTTCCATACTGCTGGAGCCTTTCACTGCCATAGGTATCTACCAGCTGCAGTGTGGCCGCAGCCTGCTTTTCACTGCTGCATGTAGGTACGTATACCCTACACACTATCGCCAGTGTAGACAGAGGGAGTCTGCTGCAGAGCTTGGAACTGAACCCAGATCTCCCGTGTCCGAGCACAATGTCCTAACCACAGGACCAGCCTTCTGCTCTACTCTATTTTAACTGGTTACATTGGGAGTGGTACTAAGCGTTTTACTGGCCAGGGTGCAAAATGTTTTCGACACCTCACTGGAGCAGCTGAGCACACACAACATAGCAACGTTTCCCCTGCCCCTGCCCCTGTCCCTTCCCCTCACTCTCCTGGCTGGCCAATCTGCCAAGCAAAAAACCTCCAACCAGAAAAAACAAAAAGCCAAATGCAGGGCCCCCTGAAAGTTGGCACACTGTGTGACCGCCGTGAATGTCTAGCCCTAGAAATGGCATTGGGTTACAATAGTATATCACTGTATGTATCCTCAGACACCCTGGGATGCAAAACATAACCATAGCCTCAGCTGGTATAAATCGGCCTAACTCCATTGACTTCATTGGAGACCAACTAATTTATAAAAAGAAAAGGAGTACTTGTGGCACCTTAGAGACTAACAAATTTATTTGAGCATAAGCTTTCGTGAGCTACAGCTCACTTCATCGGATGCATTTGGTGGAAAAAGCAGAGGAGAGATTTATATATACACACACACACACACACACACACACACACACACACACACACACACACACACAGAGAACATGAAACAATGGGTTTATCATACACACTGTAAGGAGAGTGATCACTTAAGATAAGCCATCACCAGCAGCAGGGGGGGGAAAGGAGGAAAACCTTTCATGGTGACAAGCAAGGTAGGCTAATTCCAGCAGTTAACAAGAATATCAGAGGAACAGTGGGGGGTGGGGTGGGGGGGAGAAATACCATGGGGAAATAGTTTTACTTTGTGTAATGACTCATCCATTCCCAGTCTCTATTCAAGCCTAAGTTAATTGTATCCAGTTTGCAAATTAATTCCAATTCAGCAGTCTCTCGTTGGAGTCTGTTTTTGAAGCTTTTTTGTTGAAGGATAGCCACTCTTAGGTCTGTGATCGAGTGACTTCTGCGGAAAAGGACCTAGGGGTGACAGTGGACGAGAAGCTGGATATGAGTCAGCAGTGTGCCCTTGTTGCCAAGAAGGCCAATGGCATTTTGGGTTGTATAAGTAGGGGCATAGCGAGCAGATCGAGGGACGTGATCGTTCCCCTCTATTCGACACTGGTGAGGCCTCATCTGGAGTACTGTGTCCAGTTTTGGGCCCCACACTACAGGAAGGATGTGGATAAATTGGAAAGAGTACAACGAAGGGCAACGAAAATGATTAGGGGTCTAGAGCACATGACTTATGAGGAGAGGCTGAGGGAGCTGGGATTGTTTAGTCTGCAGAAGAGAAGAATGAGGGGGGATTTGATAGCTGCTTTCAACTACCTGAAAGGGGGTTTCAAAGAGGATGGCTCTAGACTGTTCTCAATGGTAGCAGATGACAGAACGAGGAGTAATGGTCTCAAGTTGCAATGGGGGAGGTTTAGATTGGATATTAGGAAAAACTTTTTCACTAAGAGGGTGGTGAAACACTGGAATGCGTTACCTAGGGAGGTGGTAGAATCTCCTTCCTTAGAGGTTTTTAAGGTCAGGCTTGACAAAGCCCTAGCTGGGATGATTTAACTGGGACTTGGTCCTGCTTTGAGCAGGGGGTTGGACTAGATGACCTTCTGGGGTCCCTTCCAACCCTGATATTCTATGATTCTATGATTCTATGACCAGAGAGATTGAAGTGTTCTCCAACTGGTTTTTGAATGTTATAATTCTTGACGTCTGATTTGTGCCCATTCATTCTTTTACGTAGAGACTGTCCAGTTTGGCCAATGTACATGGCAGAGGGGCATTGCTGGCACATGATGGCATATATCACATTGGTAGATGCGCAGGTGAACGAGCCTCTGATAGTGTGGTTGATGTGATTAGGCCCTATGATGGTGTCCCCTGAATAGATATGTGGACAGAGTTGGCAACGGGCTTTGTTGCAAGGATAGGTTCCTGGGTTAGTGGTTCTGTTGTGTGGTGTGTGGTTGCTGGTGAGTATTTGCTTGAGGTTGGGGGGCTGTCTGTAAGCAAGGACTGGCCTGTCTCCCAAGATCTGTGAGAGTGATGGGTCGTCCTTCAGGATAGGTTGTAGATCCTTGATGATGCGTTGCAGAGGTTTTAGTTGGGGGCTGAAGGTGATGGCTAGTGGCGTTCTGTTATTTTCTTTGTTGGGCCTGTCCTGTAGTAGGTGACTTCTGGGTACTCTTCTGGCTCTGTCAATCTGTTTCTTCACTTCAGCAGGTGGGTATTATAGTTGTAGGAATGCATGATAGAGATCTTGTAGGTGTTTGTCTCTGTCTGAGGGGTTGGAGCAAATGCGGTTATATCGTAGCGCTTGGCTGTAGACAATGGATCGAGTGGTATGATCTGGATGAAAGCTAGAGGCATGTAGGTAGGAATAGCGGTCAGTAGGTTTCCGATATAGGGTGGTGTTTATGTGACCATCGCTTATTAGCACCGTAGTGTCCAGGAAGTGGATCTCTTGTGTGGACTGGTCCAGGCTGAGGTTGATGGTGGGATGGAAATTGTTGAAATCATGGTGGAATTCCTCAAGAGCTTCTTTTCCATGGGTCCAGATGATGAAGATGTCATCAATGTAGCGCAAATAGAGTAGGGGCATTAGGGGACGAGAGCTGAGGAAGCGTTGTTCTAAGTCAGCCATAAAAATGTTGGCATACTGTGGGGCCATGCGGGTACCCATCGCAGTGCCGCTGATTTGAAGATATACATTGTCACCAAATGTGAAATAGTTATGGGTGAGGACAAAGTCACAAAGTTCAGCCACCAGGTTAGCCGTGACAGTATCGGGGATACTGTTCCTGACGGCTTGTAGTCCATCTTTGTGTGGAATGTTGGTGTAGAGGGCTTCTACATCCATAGTGGCTAGGATGGTGTTTTTAGGAAGATCACCAATGGACTGTAGTTTCCTCAGGAAGTCAGTGGTGTCTCGAAGATAGCTGGGGGTGCTGGTAACGAAGGGCCTGAGGAGGGAGTCTACATAGCCAGACAATCCTGCTGTCAGGACTATAGCAGCTAAGAATCCCGTAATTTCCAGTGGCTTTTCTCATTGTTGAAAAACTTGACATAAATACCTACATTCGCATAATACAAGGTCTTGTATTTGTTGGAGGTCAGGAGAGCAAAGTTAAAATCACTATGTTTATGTTTATTGGATCTTCCTAGCAGATAATCTATCTTTCATATAGGCATATATCGAGGACTGTATTGGAATTGAAAGCTATAACGTTAACAGTGAGTGGGTGGGGAGGGCGAGAAGTGGAGGGGATCCTGATCCTGCTTGCAGGAAGTGTGTGATCATAATCAATCCAGAAAGAACCTTCTTAGAATAAGGTGGGGCAAATTATGCTTCTGTCCCTTAAGGAGCAGCCTGTTTTGTCTCCTCTGTTTTTGGTTTTGGTGTGCTATCATTCTGGATTATCAGAATAAAAGTAGTGTTATGTTGCAACCTTCCAGCAAGAGTGTTTGATGTTTTTAATTTTACATTATATTTGTGTGCCAGAAAGATGACACATGTTAAAAAAGCTGAAAAAGCATTTTGCAAAAGAATACTCCATACCATACTCCAGTGGAGCTTTTGCCACAGCAATGGAAAGCCTAAACAATCTTGTCCAACTCTACATGCTTTTTGAAATGCACATCATGATTATTGTTCTAGGTCTAATAACACTGTACAATTCTTTTCATAATGTTTGTAATTCCACTAGGGACCTCATTACGGTAATCGGCTGCTCTGAGAGCCATGATGGCATAAGGATCCTCTGATGAAAACTTTGTTTCTGAATAGAATAATTAAAGCTTCATATTCAATTGTAAAATAGCTATATCTTCTCTCAGTGTGTGTATATGAGTAGCCACAGCAAACTGTTCTTCAAATTAAACACACAATTACATACAGTGTAAAAATGATTAATTAGGCAATGAGCCCTCTTGAAGGATTACAACAAAATCATGAATAATGTTTAAGTGACATTTTTATGGGGATGTTATGGGCACTGCAGGTTGTGCTAAAGCATTGTTGATGAGTAACAAATGCATTAGGTTGCCTTTTTTTTCCCCATAGAAAAACCTTAGGCTGAAAAAAGTAGGTTTGTTATTTACATTTACATGTGGAGGCAAAGAAATCTTAATTTGGATTTTACTAAAGTGGTTGAATTTTTTTCTAAATACTTTTTGAAAGAAAATTTGTTTTTTCAGGCAAAACAAAAATGTAATTGAAAATCTTCATTTTGCTAAAAAATTTCCCTGTTTTTCTACCAAAAAAAACCTCTTGTTTTTTGTATTTTTGAATTTCCCCGCATTTTTACTCCTTTTCCAGTGGAGGGGAGGGTGGGAAGAAAAAAAAGGGGAGAAAATAGGGGGTGGGGGGAAGAATAAACTAAAAAAAAATCACTTTTCATATTGTTAAAAAATTGCACACAAGCTTTCTTTTAAATTTTGTTCAAAAATGTTCTTGGACATTTTTGACCAGTTCTAGTTTTTACATCATCGTCTCTCTTGCTGAACTCCCACTGAAGTCAGTGGACCTGTTTACCTCTGCTATCTGTACACAATGGATTTCAATGAAGTCCTGATTTACACGGATGTAAGAGGCAAATCAGGCCCACTGACTTAATCGGAATTTTAACTGAGTAAAATCCTACAGAGAAAAAATCATCCTCTATTAATGTCTATAACAGGGATGGCCAGCCTGGGACTGCGAAGGAGCCAGAATTTACCAATGTACATTGCCAAAGAGCCACAGTAATACGTCAGCAGCCCCCCCAATCAGCTCCCCCGCCCCTGCTCCCAGCACCTCCCACCCACCAGCATCCCTGCCGATCAGCGCCTCCCCTTCCCTTCCCTCACCTCTCGATCAGCTGTTTCATAGTGTGCAGGAGGCTCTGGGGAGGTGGGGGACGAGTGAGGGTATGGCAGCTCAGGGGAGGAGGCAGGAAGAGGTGGAGTGGGGACAGAGCCAGGGGTTGAGCAGTGAGCACCCCCTGGCACACTGGAAAGTTGGTGCTGCAGCTCCCGCCCCAGAGTCAGTGCTTGTACAAGGAGCTGCATATTAACTTCTCAAGAGCTGCATGTGGCTCCGGAGCCCCAGGTTGGCCACCCCGGTCAATAGGGTTATTGTTTGTTAATCTGCGTAGAAACCGGTTGGTTTCCTCTTTGCTAAATTCTGTACAATTTTTCCATGCTGGCAGTCTTTGTGTGTCTTTGTCCTCCTCTGGTGGCTGTTCCACATAAGAGGATAAGACACTACTATTGCTACTATCAGAAGGAGTTACTCCTTTGACTCTAAAGGTAGGGACTTTTATGCTGTTGGCAACAAGGGTCTTGAGTGTATACCCTTCTCATAGCTCAATCAAGGGATCATTATTCAGGCAAAACACATACTTAAAACCGATTACGTAATGTATTACCAAGATCACACTAGCTCTTTGCTAAAGGGCTTAGAATTCACCTGAATTTTCTCTGTATAAACATGGGTAAGCTTGTACTGTATCCACTTTTAACACAAATTTTCCCTGTTACGTTCTTTGGTTTAAAAAAAAAAAGCTGCACTTTCATCATTTACTGATTGTTGATAAAAATAGCAGTCAGATGGGAAAGATTTTTCCTGAAGTCTTCTGCTGCATAATCTGTTTCAAATAAAGATGATAAAATAAACAATTGTTTATAAAGGGAATGCAAAATGAGCAGTGATCTGCTGTCTCTCATAAGCACAGTTTGAACAATTGCTGTCAATGAGAATTCCTGATCTCTTGTGTGAGTTGCTGTTCTGAAGCTTGAAAACCCACACACTGTGATCCTCTGGGACCAAGTTTTAGAAACCATATGCAAGCTTGAGCACCCCAGGAAAATCTGCTCAAAAACTCGAGCTGGAGGAGAGAGGGCTAAGAGCCAGAACTCCTGGGTTCTAATCCTGGCTCCATCAGTAACTCTCTGTGTGGCCTGGGGTGAGATACTCAACCTCTCTGTGCCTGGTTCTCCAGCTCTTAAGTGGGAATAATAATGCCAGTGTCGCCCAGGTGCGGAGGGGACTGATCGGTTAGTATGTGTGCCATGCTTTGCAAAGGCTAAGTGTTCTAATAAAGACAGTTTCAGCAATCAAGATGTTGCCTCAGCTAAATTTACTGGATCAGGTTGGTGGTTGTTCACTCTGCTTTGTTGGGAAGCGTGGATGCTTTATCCCCAGCTGTTTGAACCTTGAAACTCTGCAGAAGTGAAATGGAAAGCTCACAAGAATCAGCTCCCTTATGAGTTCCAGGTCTTCTTGCATTCAGCCAGGCCAGGAATATGTGAAAGGGCGTTCTTCACACAGCAAGGTCTTTCAGCAAATCTGCCTCTGGTCCTGGCTGGATGCCTGAAAAGCAGAAGAACTGCATGTGAAAAGAAGAATAGGGTAGTGGGAGGTGGAAGGAAGTGTGACCCAAAGATTTGGTGTCCAGCATGAAAATGCCAAACATTCAGGGTTGCTACGACCTGGGATTTTGGTCTAGCCCATTGAAAGGAATAGGGACCATTGGTGAAGTCTGGATCCCAATCTAATCTTATAATTAGGATTATTTATTATTTGTGTCACTGTAGTGCCCGCTGAGATTAGCTCCCTATTGCCCTTGATGCTGTACAACCACAGAATGAGACATTCTCTGCCTCAAACCACCTACAATCTCAATAGCCAAGACTGGGAGGGTAAAGAAACACAGAGAGAGGGTCTACACACTGAAGTCTGGGGGTGTTTGGGTTGGAATGTTTGACTCAGGCCTATCCAAGGAAAGAATATGTCTGGATCTAACTTTAGACCTTTCCTGACCTCGGACTGAAATGCACATTACCCCCTCTCGTTGGACTTGCTCTATCCAAAACAATATTCCAACTCCTGCCCTGAGCAAAAACCTCTTTTCTTCCTTCGTGCTGGTGGCTCTTGCAATAACGGCTTGCTGTGATCAGGAGTGGTATTGTTCTTAATCACCATTGCCAGAGGGGGGCTCGGAGCAGCAATGTAGTCAACTCTCTTTTCCCCTGGAAACTGAGAGCAGGGGCCCCGTCTGGATCAAGGCCCAAAAATCTGAGTCTCTTCGTAAACCTTGGTTATCCAGTTTATAGTACAGTTCCCTGGCAATGTGTCCTTCAGCTGGGCTTTTTTTTTTTTTCCTGTTTATCAGTCTTTTCATTACTCACTGTATAGCTTTCTGTTTTACTAGTGTAAGTTTACATGTTATGGGCAGTGTAGGGTTGGATGAAGCATATAAAAAGAGTTCATGTTAGTTTAGAGTAATTCAAAAATTACTGCCTGAACACACTGATCTGGTTAGATCCACATTTGCAGCTCTGGTTTATTACTGGAGTTCTTTAAATTGTTAATTTCAGCATTACGATCGGATTTGTCCTTTCGTGGCTTTCCGTGTGTGTTCAGAAAACAAACGTATTTATTTGTCCAGCAGACCAGCAAATGATTTCCCGCGTTGTCTGTCTGCTTTAATTGCAGACGGGATTGGGGGGGGGGGCGATAGGAGTGAGGCAGCTCATCTTTTCCTTTTCCTGATCCAGCCATTTCTGGGCTTTATTTAATGTTCAGCTGTTTTATTTAAACATTCATAAACTCGAGCCCTAAGCCAGGCTTAAAAACGCATCGGGAAAGCATTAAAAATCCATGTCTCGAACGATGCTGAGAAGAAAAGGCCCATGTCAGGGCTACGCGTGTTCAATAAACATATGGATTTAAAAAAAAAGATAGGAGTAAGGAGTCACTTCTGGGGCCTATGGCTTTATTATTTATGGATGTCTATTCTGTGCACAAGAACCGGGTTCTGTTTAGCTCGCTCTTTGGGTGGTCCGGGAGAGATTCTGAGTAGCCTTCGGTAGCCTGCAGGCATAATTGGCATGCATGCAGTTGTATCTAAGATAGCTTAATAAAGCATTACATATCTCACTGCTTCTATATTTTATTACATAACCCAGCACATGTGGTCAGTGGGTAATTAAATTCAGCTGTGTTTTTACTTTCCGTTTTAAGGTCGAAGTATGAATTTCTCTGTGAATTCTTTGAAATGCACTAATACGATGCATGCAGTGATAAAGTGGGGGAAGGGGGGGCACAGCTAATCAGAGCCAGACTGTTAGTGCAATGTAAGGTTGCCCCAGGTGTAATTTATTTTCATATTACTGGTGGTTTTACTGCATAACATATTAGCAGAAGAAGAAATAATAATTCTTTTCCACGTATGGCAAGAAAGCTGCAGATTAATATTAGGCTCTGGGTTTTCTTTTCATTTTTATTTCATGCCACTTTGGGCACTGCATCTCATTCCTGGCATTGAAGTCTATTTGAATTAGCCCCTTCCTTCGTTAACTTACTCTGTACATGCACAAGGGTATTGCTAGATTGGCCTCTGCCTTTATTGAAAGGATTGTATTGCAGCCTTTATTAAAAGAAACTTCTGCAATAAAGTTCACATTGGCAAAGGCTTAAACAAATCTGTTTCTCTTGGATTTGACCACCTGGGTTTTGAGCATCACTGTGGGCTGAAGGAAGAAGCATTGTCTAATGTCGGAGCAGGGGGCAGGGGGTCAGAGAACGCCTGCGTTCTTTGGGCACTGACTTATGCGACCTTGGGGAACTCACTCCGTTTTAAAGAACATCTCGTAACACAAGAACAAGGGGACAGTCAATGAAACTGAAAGGTGGCAAATTTGAAATTGATAAAAGGAAATATTTTCCCCACACAGTGAGTAATTAGTCTATGGAACTCATTGCCACAGGCGGTTGACACTCAGGCCAAGAACATAGCAAGATTCAAAGAAGGATCGGGCAGTTATATAGCTATCAAGAACATCCAGAGTTATAATAGTTGTTGCTAAAAAAGAGGTTTGGAAGGGGTATGAAAGCTTTTACTTTTAGGGTTTAAACCCATCTTTATTACAGAGGAGGATGAGACTTTCATGGTGGGCACATGATCCCATATTTGCATATTGTGTGTTTTTGAGCACCTCCCTCTGAAACATCCGGCTCTGGTCACTATTGGAGATGGGATACTGGTCAAGCTGGACCACTTGTCTGTCTGATCCATTTCTGGCAGTTCTGATGTCCTTAACATGCATGTGCAATCGCACACAAAAGTGTATTCAACTGTATGTCTAATTTGGACATAATTATCAGGACTGCACACTTTGGGCCAGATTCTCGGCTGGGGTAAATCAACATAGCTCAGCTGAAGTCAATGCTAGGAGTCTGGGTAACAAACGAGGGATTGGAATTGCTCATTTATTAGCGTAAATTTTGTCTAGTTGGCATTAGTGAAATCTGGTGGGATGAATTCCCATGACTGGAATGTTAAAATCAAGGTGATAACCTATTTAAGGAAGGATCAAGTGGGCAGAAGTGGAGGGGAGTGGCTCTCTATGTCAAAAATAGCATCACCAGTTTCTGAGTCTCTGATCACTCAGAAGAAAATGATTTTGAATGCATTTGGTTCAGCATCTTAACAGATAAAGCACTAGATCAGGTATTAGTAGATGTCTGTAACAGGCATTCCAAATCACACTAGTGAACAGGATGATCAGTTCCTTACACACCTATCTGCAATGCGTAGGAAAAAGAACTGCTTGATCATGGTAGACTTCAATTTGAGTGACATATGTTGGAGGTCTCATGCTACCAGTACTAAAAACATCTTTGGAATTTCTAAATATTATAGATGTCAATTTCCTAACTCAAAGTGTTACATCCAATACCGACAAATTCTACATTGACAGATAAAGAGGAACTGATCACGGAATTAAAAATTAATATAGCTTAGGGACAAGTGATCATGACCTGAAACATTCCTGAAACATTAATGGTAATTTTCAGTAAGTCTTGGAACACCAGGGAAGTTCTAGAAGATTGGAAGAAAGTTAATCTAATGCCAATCTTTAAAAAGGGTAATTATACATCTATCAGTCTGACATTGATTCTGGAGAAGATCATGAAGCAGCTGGTATGAGACTTGATTAATAAAGCATTAAAGGAAGATAATATATTTAATGCAAATGAACATGGGTTTATGGAAACTGGATTCTGTCAAACTAACTTGATATCTTTTTGTGATGAGATTACAGGTTTGGTTGATAAAGGTAATGATGTTTTAATATACTTAGACTTCTCTATGGCATTTGACTTGGTAACCCATGACATTTTGATTAAACTAGAATGATACAAAATTTACATGGCAAACATTAAATGGATTAAAAACTGGATAACTGATAGGTCTCAAAATCCAATTGTAAACAGGGAATCTTCATTGTGAGGGTTTGTTTCCAGTGGAATGAGTTCTTGGCCCTACACTATTCAATGTTTTTATTAATGACCTGGAAGAAAACATAAAAGCATGACTAATAAAATTTGCAGATGACACAAAAATTGGGGGACTGATAAATAACGACGAGGACAGGTCATTGATAAAGAGCAACACAGATTGTTTGGTGAGCACAAGCCAGCAATATACATTTTTAATATGGCTAAATGTAAATGCGTACATCTGCAAAGAAAGAATGGAGGCCATACTTACAGGATGGGGAGTCTATCCTGAGAAGCAGTGACTCAAAAAAAAAATTGGGGGGTCATGATGGATAATCAGCTGAACATAAATTCCTGGTGCAGACAATAAATGCTGCAGACAAAGGAGCTAATGAGATCCCTGGATATATAAACCGGGGACTCTTGAGTAGGAGGAGAGAGGTTATTTTACCTCTTTATTTCGAACTGGTGTTACTTCTGCTAGAATACTCTGTCCATTTCTGGTGTCCACACTTCAAGAAGGATGTTGATAAATTAGAGCAGGTTCAGAGAAGAGCACGAGAATGATTAAAGGGTTAGAAAACCTGCCTTACAGTGATAGACTCAAGGAGCTATTTAGCTTAACAAAGAGAAGGTTGAGGGGTGACTTGATTAGTCTGTAAATACCTTCATGGAGAACAAATATTTGGCAACAGGGTCTTCAATGTAGCAGAGGGAGGTGTAACGTGATCCAGTGGCTGGAAGTTGAAGCTAGACAAATTCAGATTGGAAATAAGACATGCATTTTTAATAATGAGTGATTAGTCCCTGGGAGCAATTCACCAAGGGTTGTGGTGGATTCACCATCACTGACATTTTTTTTAACTGGAGATTGGGTGATTTTCTAAAAGATCTGCTTTAGGAATTATTTTGGGAAAGTTCTCTGGCCTGTGCTCTACAGGAGGTCAGATGAGGTGATCACAATGGTGCCTTCTAGCCTTGGAATCGATGATGCTATATCGATTTACGGCACCATTTTTGAAAATCAGGCCCATACTCACTCTGTGCCTCAGTTTACCAATGTATAAAAATGGTATATAAATTCACCTCCCTCTCATGTAACTTCTGTGCCTTAATCAAGGTTTGCTCAGCACCCTGAGCTCCCCGGGTGAATGATACTAAGACACACTCCTTGACTAAACTGCTGCCAATAGGAGTTTGCCCTGTGAGGATCAGGATTTGGTGCCCCAGACGTAGGATTGCTTTTGGAAGCAGTATTGTGCTGTGTGTCAGCTGATTTGCAGCACTCATTGAGCCTCACAGGAAATCTTTCCTCTCCTCCACCACCTCCCCTGAACATCCACAATCAGAATTTAGCCCTCTCTGTTTTTATGTTTTCATACTGAACTAATGAACTTGGATCAAATGTCAAGACAATGAGAACCCGACAATTAAGGTCTGCCAGTGAGAAAGTGCTTCCCAACAAAGAAGAGCTGTCTTTCTAGCAGACTCCCTTTCCCCTCCCCAAAAGAAAAAAAATCCCCAGCTGGTAAACCTAGGAGAGAAATTGCCAAAGTGCTGTTTGAGATCCAGGAAAACTTGATAGTGTGCAGATGCTGCTCTGTCTCTCGGCAATATTTACTATTCTTACAGGTCTTAAATGCGTGTGAAGAAGGGAGATGTTAGAACATTCCTAAAAACCATGTTAAAAATATAACCGTATTTTAGCTCGAGATGGGACCGAGACACAGTTTGGCTTCAAATTCAGATCGTAACTTTCCCAAACTTCGAGCTAGATGGTGGCTTAGACTATGCACCCACACAGGTGACTAAGAATTTGCTTGATATCTTCCTTGGGATACCCAGCCTTTAGGAAGAGCTGGAGACAGGGATTCAAAACTCTTATGTTCTTTGGTCACTGACTCTTTGTGTGATCTTGGTAAGGCACACAATTTGCAGAGGAAGAAGAGGAGCTTGCTTATCCCTTCTCCTGAGCAAATGGGCAGAAGATGGGCTGAGCGTTAGCTCCATCCCTTCTACTGTCTGGCTAGAGTAGCCAAGCCAGCGTTGGTGGCATGGTAGTCATTTGCTTCTGGTATAGGCAAGCAGTAAATTACTTCCTCCTGCCCTGGGAGCAAGAAGAATGCATGGGTGGGATTGCAACTCACAGGGGTGTCTCTTGCCTCTCAAGGTTACTCCTGGGGGGTGCATCTCATGCACTTACTGTTGCTCAGAGCTGGATCTAAAAGAACAGCCCTTGGGATTTGGAATTTCTGCTGGGCCCGTCTCTGAGGTTAACATTCGGGCTCTAACACATGCTGCAAGCTAATCGTGTGCATCTGTGTCTTTTCAAATGTGGTCGCCTGCTGATTGTATTTAATCCTTTATCTTATTCCTGCTAATCCATTTTCCAATCTGTTTCCCATTTGGAAACAAATTCTCAAATCCTGGCCACCTAACTAAATGTACATGTGCCCTGCGGGGGTGTGGTGGTGGTGGGGACTTTCACAGGGGCACTTTTGGTGCCCACATTTGAAAATGTAGACTCTCTCTGAGGCCTGTGACTCGTGCAGAGTGAGGAATCCAGCCCTGGCTTACTCCACATTTATTTATTTAGCGTTTGCATGTTCGCAGAGAATGCAATAACCTTTTTAGTGGCCAAATGGAGCACTCGGAGCCCACCGCTGAATTTGGTTAGCAGAGGGTGCTCGACCATACATATCATGTTTGATCTGCACTGCCCCTGCAGCTTGGATTGTCCTGAAGACCCCAATGATGCTGGTTGGCTGCACAGAGGCCTGGTCCAGTCCGGAATCGGTTAAGAGGGGCCCATTGACAACATGGCAGGTTGAAACTGAGGGTCTGTGACAAGGAACTGATTGGTGGTTGATGTTAATCACCAGTCTTCCTGTCACAGGGACTCCACAGTCACGGCCTGGCATGGCAGTCTCGACCACAGTGGGTGTCGTGATGAAAGATGTTTAACCCCCTCACTCCACAGAGAGAGAATGCTTGCCATTTGGGATCCCACCTCCTGCAGACTGCTCTTGCCATGAGAACATGACAACAGAAATGCACCAGGCAGCCAAAGAATATGGATCCAGAGTTTTACTGCCTGGCATGATACAGTTACAAACACAACCCTGAGCTTCACTGCTGGTAGCGAAGTCACACGGCTTTCTTCATGCTTCGGAGCCAGCCTGAGCTACAACAGTGCCGAGGGAGTGGGTTTTGGCGGGGGGGTTGGTGAATTGGTGACTCGCTATCAATCTAGTAGGCCAGCTTGGCTATGACAGATTCCAGAAGGAGCAGCATCCAGCCAGCACTTCTCAACTAGAAGGGGACTTTTCCTGATGCATATCTGAAGCTTCTTTCTCTTCTTTGTTTCTTTTTTCTATGGCCCACGGGTTTTAGCTCACGCTAATGTGAATGGCCGGGGAATGGCTGCTCTTTGCATAAACAGTCGTCTTTTCAAAATCCATTAGAGCTGTCTCTTTGTACTGGGTTTGTAGCACCTAACAAAGTGGCCCCCAGGGCTACCTCAATACAAATTATTATTACAATAATGAATAACGAATCTTCACAATTCTTTATATCTTCACCCCTCGACATTAGCCAAGTCTCCTATTTTATTTTTAAAAGTGTCAGCCATCCAATCAGGGAATGGAAATGATACCATGTGACCTTCTCCAGTAGGTGACCAGTCCCGGGCCATGGACAGTGGATATTTGTATACACAAAGTGAACAGTTTATGAACAGCCCATTGCCTGAAATTTCATAGATTCATGGATTTCAAGGCCAGAAGGGACCACTGTGATCTTCCAGTCTGACCTCCTGTATAATGAAGGCCAGAGAATTTCCCCGCAATAGTTCTTAGATCTGTTTAGTTTGAATGTTCAAAGTATCTGGCAAATAGTTACAAATAATAAATACATTTGCAGGCATCAGTAGGGTTGCCAGGTGACTGGTTTTTGACCAGAAAGCCCGGTCAAAAAGGGACCTTAGTGGCACCGGCTCCACACTCCCATTGACTGAGCCCTCACCCCCTGTACCCCAACCCCCTGCCCCAGCCCAGAGTCCCCTCCCACACTTTGAACCCCTCATCCCTGCCCACACCCCCTCCTTACCCCAGCCTCCTGCCTCAACTTGCAGCCACCTCCCACATTATGAATCCCTCGGTCCCCTCCTGCACCATAAACCCCTCATCCCCAGCCCCACCCTAGAGCCTGCACCCCCAGATGGAGCCCTCACCCCCTCCAGCACCCCAACTCCCTTCCCCAGCCTGGAGCCCTCCCCTGGCACTCTGAACCCCTCATTTCTGGCCCCAACCCAAAGCCTGCACCCCCAGTTAGAGCCCTCACCCTCTCCCACACTCCAACCCCCTGCTCCAGCCCAGTGAAAGTGAGTGAGGGTGGGGAAGAGCGAGCCATCGAGGGAGGGTGACTCTAGTGAGTGGGGGCGGGGCCTTGGGGAGTGGGAGGGGCTAAGGTGTTCAGTTTTGTGTGATTAGAAAGTTGGCAACCGTAGGCATCAGGAACCCTTTGAGAGGGGTGTGAGGGTGAAATTACGTGGTGCAGAGGCCTTATGCTAACCCTCTATACAGAGGGCAGTTTTCTGCACACAGATAAAAGGTTACTTAGATTACAAACTCTTCGAGATAGGAACCATTTTTTTTGTTCTATTAGGACAGCACCTAGCACCATGGGTTCCTAGTCCAGGACTCGGGATACCAGGCATGACTGCAGTACAATCCATAAATAATTATAATGCCTGAATGTGCTGGATAGTTGAATTACTCACTGCGAATAAATTATCTCTAGTCCTTTTTTAACATGCCTCTTTTTTTATAGAGGTGCCAGGTTACTGCTGCTGTGATTGGGATGAGAATCTTTCCAATTTCTGCTGAGGTAACAGCCTTCGATCTAGGCCAAGACTTGGGTAACCACATGCAGCTATCGAAGGCGAATGACAAGTCTTTTAGTGCGACTGCTGGAATTCCAAGCAGGAGGTCTAGTCTGGGGATGGGCCAAGAGATGGTGACTCATGGGTGGAGCAGGAGGAAAACTGGCTGAAAGTGTGATTTTCCTAGCAGCGTGTCACCTTGTTGCCAGCTCTAAAAGCAATAAAAGGAAAGGGCAGGGCCAGTGATTTACAGTCTTGTCTCCTATCGAGGAAACGGGTGCACATTAAACCACTGCAAAACTAACCGATGTGTTTTGATTCAGCAATAACATTTATTACCTTACTCTGAAAGTCCCCCCCATCAAAGGCTGACCTGCAGTGTTTGTATCCCACATGATGGGCTGGCCTGGGGTTTGACTGCCCCTCCACCTAGCTGATAACTGGGGAGCAGGCAGGTTACTATCCTTCTCCCCTTGTGACTGGCAAGCTCCACTGGCTGGTTCAGAGGGAATGGGGAGACATGGCCCTGCCTCCACACTACTCTCTTTGAGGTGGCTTGTGCATTGATCCCTTGGGAAGGAATCTGTCACCTCACCGGAGGCACTGCGAGTCTGCCTGCCCCCTCCTCAGGCCATGTTGTGGGAAGTGCCTCTTGGGCTTTCTCCTCCCTGGCGAGGTTTGTGTTCTGCAGTTTCAAACTCAAGAAATGGAAAAAAAAAAAAAAAAAAATCTCAGCTCCGCCCCTTAAAAGTGCTCAGACTGCAGACTGAATGAGGGCTCTGCTGGGTCTTTTGTTCTTTTCCCATCGAAACAATAGGAAGCAACCACTCGGGTACAAATATGCCAGGCCTAGCGAGGTACACGCTGTGGCTCCTACTGAGATCTGGAGACTTCTAAAACACAGGTTTCAGAGTAGCAGCCGTGTTAGTCTGTATTCGCAAAAAGAAAAGGAGTACTTGTGGCACCTTAGAGACTTGTTAGTCTCTAAGGTGCCACAAGTACTCCTTTTCTTTTTTCTAAAACACAGAACACAGTGAGCGCCATGAGAGGGCTCAACAACGGTTTAAAGGGATATTACACCATTACTATATGCTACAGGCTGTTAGAAAGCAGAGCTGGTTGGGGGAAGAAGTGACACAGTATTTCACCGACTTCACTTTTGAGTGGAAATTTTCCTCATGGCTTTGTTAAAAAGAGAGAGGTGGTCTGAGCACAAGTTGTGAGCCAGAGCCTCTTGTGTCCTAATCTCACCAACTTCTTCCATGGCTTTTGGGAAATCACTAACCTCCTGGCCTGAGTTTCCCCATCTGCAAGGTCACATCCCTGCTGGGAAACTGCAGCACATCTTAATTAACATTATATTAAACCCAACTTAGCATCTAGTGCAGATGGGATCCTCCCTGCCCCATCCCCATGGATTAACCAGGACTAGCTATCATGTTTTTAAACATGACTGTTCTTGTCCACAAACAATCATGTGGATTAAAATTAGGACGGGTGAAAAAATTACCAATGAAACATTTTCCCATCGGAAAATGGGGTTCCGTCGAATTTGAAATGTTCTGATGGAAAAGATTGATTTTGGTAGAATTTTTCATTTTGGTTGCAGTTAATCTGTGGCCACCAGAGCTGCAGCTGAGCCTCATGGGAGTTGTAGTTCCAGGTCCCTCCTACCCATTCTCCTCTGCAGGCCATGTTCCCTGGTCGGACTACTTCTCTTACGATTTACCATCATCTCTGCTTTTCTCTCTCTCTTTCCTTATTAACAGGGGACAATGATGACGATAATGATGAATCAATAGTGCTAATACAAACTCCATTAGAGATTGTACTTTGTTGTCATCTTGTATTCTTGACACCTGACAGCACATGAGGTAATAAAATATATCAGTCAGCAAGGCAATAAATTCAACCTTTATAGACAGTGTTACTTAAGTATGATGATTCTTGCCCTTCTGTTCAAAAGGAAGAGCTGGATTAAAAGAAATGGGCAAGACCTGATGTAAATTGTTGTACCTCAGCTGAAGTCAACGGAGCTATGACAATTTACACCAGATGCAGATCTGCCCCACAGTTCTTAAGTGATCAAAGGTTTTTAATTGCATTGCAAGAGCACTACGATTATGTATCATTTCCTTTATAACGTGCTTGATCCTGCCAAAACTCCCATTGAAGTCACACATTCATAGGTTCCCAGGCCAGAAGGGACCATTGTGATCATCTTGTCTGACCTCAAAACTTCCCCAAAATAATTCTTAGAGAAAAGGACCTGGCCCAACCTGTAGTCTTGTTTTAGTATTTAAAGGCAATCTCCCAACCTGCAAAGGAAAACACAAGTGCTCTTGGTTTTGCTTCTTCACACTGGATAAAGGCAGCTTGCAAGGTTTCTTTTTCCCCTCCCCTAAAAATATAAAAATCAATTCTGCTTGGTCTACATAATGGAAATACAGGTTCTGTCTAGCCTGGCAGACTCTATGGTGACTGGAGAGCCGGTGCAGTGGCAACATCCCATTTGCTAAGGGCTGGCCTACTTGTAGTTTTTGTATGGATTTCACTATTTTGGTTAGGGGTGTGAGTTTCCCAGCAAAATAGGAAGATTGAGACAACCCCTGGCATGTATGCGGTGTTATCGCACAAAGGTGTCATACGGCAGGAATAAGCTATAGTGGTATAAGCACTTTGTACCAGTTTACCTGCATTCACACTAAAAGAGTAAAAGTTGAACAATTCACAGGAGAAGGGATTTTTAGTCACTGTTTAAAATGCTTTGGGGTTTGTTGCTCTTACATGTCCGACTAACGTTTTGAATAAATGATGTCTTTGCTAAAGATCCCCAAGTCCCCGTTGAAGCAGTATGCATCCCAGAGGCCTCCCAGGTCTTGTCTTCACTAGGAAAAAATAAAATGTGTTCTTAACTCAAGTTTACTAACCCAAAGCAAAATCCTAGTGAAGCCAGGGCCGCTTGTTAGCAGGTCTAGGCTCCTCCATAGACAGTGATTCATGCTGCCAACTCCTGTGAAAACTGCAAACCCCCTTGCCTTCCCTAGGATTTTACTCCTTGTTAACTGATGTCCTAGTACAAACGCACAGACTCTAAGGCCATCACATTCATCTAGTCTGACCTCCTGCACATCGCAGGCCACAGAACCTCACCCATGCACTGCTGCAATAGGCTCAAAACCATTGGCTGAGTTACTGATGTCCTCAAATGTTGATGTAAAGACTTCAAGTTACAGAGAACCCACCATTTACTCTAGTTCACACCAGAAAGTGACCCAGGCTCCATGCTGCACAGGAAGGCAAAATCCTGCCAGGCTCTCTGCCAATGTGACTTGGAGAAAAATTCCATCCTCACCCCAAATATGGCAATGAGTTAGACCCTGAGCATGTGGGCAAGACCCACCAGCCAGACACCTGGGAAAGAATTCTCTGTAGTAACTCGGAGCCCTCCCCATCTAGTGTCCCAACTCTAGTTATTGGAGACAGCTGATAATAGTTGTGGATGGGCCATATGCCATTGTAGTCAACCTCATCATATCATCCCCTCCATAAACTTATCAAGCTCAGTCTTGAAGCAAGTTAAGGTTTTTTGCCCCATTGTGTGTGCGCGGGTGTATAAATAAACTTTCAGGCTCTCTGTGTACATTGTAAAGAAGACAATGAGAGATGGCAGTTTGGCTTAGTGGATAGAGCACTGAACTCAGAGTCACAGATTCTAGGCTCTGTTCTCAACTATGCCACCGTTTTGGCTGGGACAGTCCCTTTGTCAAGCCCTGTCCTGGCTGTCCCAAATTTTTTGGCAAAACTGTGCATTTGTCCTGTTGGCTCTTGCCAATTGATGGCAACTCTGTGTACTTACCAAAAAAGGGGGATACAACCCCTAGTGGGGCACAGAGGAACGTGCGGGGCAGGTGAGCAACGCTATCCCCACGCGGGAGGGAGGGCGTAGAAGAGTGGCTTGGGCCAGGCTGGCCTCATGTGGGCAGGTGGCAGGGGGGCTTGGGCTGCCCTGTGTGTAGAGGGGGGAGACAGAGGAGCCTCAGGCTGGTCCTGCACAGGCAGCAGGAGGGCTCAGGTCTGTCCCGTGCTTGCGGGAGGCAGGGAGGGCTCAGGCCAGTCCCATGCAGGGAGGGGGGCCGTGGGCCAGCCCCCGGGGTGTCCCATTTTCCCTTTGGGAAACTGTGGTCTCTCTAGTCTCTGTTCCTACTCCCACCCTTTGTCAGTCTTGTTTATTTCGTTTGCAAGCTCTTTAGAGCCTGGATTATCTCTTACTAGTTGTTTGAACAGCGCCTGCCACACTGTGGCTCTGAACTCCACTGGGGCCTCTAAATGCGACCTTAATACAAATAATAAATAATGATGATAAAGGCAAAAGCATAACTTGCGAACCACCGAAGAACAAGTTTGCCAGTCTTTTTTAAATAATGAGGAAGTACATGATCATTTGCAAGACCTAAAAAAGGCAAAGAACTGGGGAGGTGAAGAGGAAGCAAAAGAACCAAAAAAAAATCCCCCAGGCCTCTGTTTTGTTGGCCCTGGAAGAACGGTGTGTATTTTAATCCATATGAAATATGTATGTGGGGAAGTATGTCTGTAAACCACGCACACATGCGCATTTAATATACAGATTAAAATACGAACGAATGATTCCTCCAAATGCTTCAGCAGCACAGAGAACCCATCACCCAACCCAGGAAAAATTATTACTGCAGCCTTAACCATCTTTTATCGTTTCCATCTCTCTGTTGAATGACATGTATTTTCTTCCTTCTCTGACCCAGAACACCAGGACTTGAGACTACTGAAATGTTTGCACAATCTTGAAGCATTTATTTAAAAGTTGCTTTTCCCTGAAGGGTAGCACTACAGCCAGATTCAAAGTCAGATCAAAAAAACAAACAAATGCTATCTTTACAATCCCTTCAGATCGGTATGAACTAAAGGACCTATCGGCCTCCTTTTCTCTTGGCATTGTGACAGCAGGCCAATGCCTGGAGCAGGGAGCTGGAATACGTGTTTACAACCCTTTCAAATTCACAGGCCAAACAGGAAAAGAAGGAAAATGTCAAAAATTGCAAATAAAACAGTTGATCCTCAAAGGCAACGAGGCCTGCAAATGAATAATTTTTAGGCACGCCGTATCGGATTTCTTAAATATTTGTCACAGCTGTATAGCTGCACAGCATATTGTTTGTTAACCTTAGGACTTGTCTTAAGTGCTCTCATGAATACATTTATTTATACTGAAAATCCAAGCATCCTAATAGCTAAAGCGATTTTGGTTGCGGAAAATTCCTCCCTGTGTGCTGGATGCATCGCAGCTTCCCTTTGGCACAGAGCAGCAATGGCTATGGAAGATCAACCTGAAACCTAGGAAGCAGGGAAGTGCTGTCTCTGATTCTGTCTAGTCCGCTTATATGGTCAAGTTTCAGAGTAGCAGCCGTGTTAGTCTGTATTCGCAAAAAGAAAAGGAGTACTTGTGGCACCTTAGAGACTAACAAATTTATTAGAGCATAAGCTTTCGGGAGAAGTGAGCTGTAGCTCACGAAAGCTTATGCTCTAATAAATTTGTTAGTCTCTAAGGTGCCACAAGTACTCCTTTTCTTTATATGGTCAATGTTACTGTAATATCTAAGCACTTCATACTCTTTAATGTATTTACCCTCACACTACCAACAGAGCCCTGCAAATCTGCGGAGCTCTGTGGACCATGTTTGCGGATCGTGGATGGATGCGGATTCACATTTTATATCTAGAGCCCTGCAAATCTGCAGATATCTGCAGACCAAGAATGTGGATCATGGACTGGATGTGGATACACATTTTGGATCTGCACAGGGTCTAAATACCAAGCCTCTGGGAGGTAGGAAATTGCTATTTATGCCTGTTTTAGAGATGAGTAGGTGAGGCACAGAGGGGCTAAATAACTTGCCTAGGGTGATGTGAAAAAGTTCTTGCCAGATCAGGGATTTGAACCAAGGTCTCCAAAATCCTAGATTAGCACCCTAACCACTGGACCATCCTGCCTCTAGATTGAGAATGAGGCTGCTGACGTCAGTGATGATGGTTCTTGATATACATGGGTGTCCCTGAGCTCAGAATTTGACCCACAAAAGACTAGGTTGTCTCTTTATGCTCTGTCCTCAGCACAGTGTTGCACTGTCCCAAGGATGGCCTAAGAAGACGATCACACTCAGAGTTACAGTCCATCTCCGGGTCTTGCCCCTAACAAAGAAGTAAACGACGCTAGCTATTGATCTGGAGCAGCATCCATTGCTGGGGCTACTGCCACAACTACAATGGCAAGTGCATCGAGGGGGGGAGCTAAGGCTCCACCCACTTTCTGCTCCATCCCACCCACTTGCATTGGAACTTGCTTTCCTTCCTGAATTATAAACTGTAGTATGGGTAGCACATGCAAGACGATACGGAGTTTACCTTATGCCCCCCCTTGCCCCTTTGCACTGCTGCACTGAGCTAGTGATGGGCTAGCCCAAATTCAGTAGTATGAATAAGTTTCATTACCAATGTGGTATTGATTAAGATTTCAGGAAGTGAAATGTCCCCACTCCACTGCACAAAACAAAAAGAGATGTATTTTAAACCACTTTTTTGGCAGCACTCGTTCACTTTTTTTTGAGAAAACCAATTCAATGTGAGCAGTCTTTTCCTGGAAGTGCTTAGAAATCCTTTAATCAAATACAAATTAGCTCTAGACATGAAAAATAAATGTTTGATGAAAATATATCTTAGTCATGGCATATACACAGCCCTTCGAAGTCAATATATAATCTTGCATCATTATGAAAGGAAGTGATCATTAAAAACAGAATTTGGAGAGCAATATTTTACTTTTCTAGTGGTCGGAGACCCCCATCACTGCTAACAGAGCCAGTACGGGTCTAATTCTCAACTGATTTACACTGGTGCAAATCAGGAGTAACCCCACAGACTTCAATGGAGCAACATAGATATAAATCACAGAAGAATTAAGCTTAGTTGCCTGAGAAATACCAAAGTATTATAGAAAAATATAAGTGCCTTGGCACTGCATGCCAAAAAATAAAATGAAATACTTTAAACATCTAAAGCATTTAAACATTTCTTTTCAGCTTGACCTGTGCTTTTAGTCCCTTAAATCAGTAAGTAGCTATAAAAGAAAATTACGTGTTCCAATATACCGATGAATTGTGTAGTGAGATTTTTGCATTAGTAACCCTGAGTATTTACACTTTTCTAAGATTAAAGGCAGTTTTCCAAAGCTGTCTGCTTATTAATTAGTGTCTGTTATAAAGACAGATTGCAGACAGAAAGAGTGGCATGAAAATGGAGCTCACCTTTAAGACCAAATTAATCTCAAATTCAATGTGCTTTCGTCTGATTTAAGGGTTTTCGTACATTTCCTGGTAAGTTTCCAGTAGAAATGAAAGTGTGTATAAGCACAAAAGAGAGAGAGCTGAATAAACACTGTGAGTGCTGCTCTTTAAAAACACCATCTCTACCATAATTTGCTTGAAGGAGCTTGTAAATCTCTACAAATGTTGAATGAGACAAGAGCCCAGACTTTTGGGGGCCAGACAGCTGGCTGGTGTCAATGGGAGTAGCTTCTCTGCAGTCCGTGGAACTGTTCCAATTTACATGAGCAAGGATCTGGTCCTAGGGGCACAAGTGAAGCAGGATCAGGCCTCGGGTTTCACCACATTGTTTTCAGAGATGTACATAAATGTCCCAGCAACCTGAATTGAATCCCTTTAGCCTTAATCCTGCAAGTCCGTGCGTGATAGGAACATAGGAATTGCTATACCAGATCAGACCTATCTAATCCTGGATCTTGTCTGACGGTGGCCAATATCAGATGCTTCCAAAAAAATTAAAAGAAACCCCCATAGTAGACCATTATTGAATCAACAGCACATCAGGGAAATATCTTCCTAACCTTGTTATTTAGAGATTGGTTTATGCCCTGAAGTATGAGGGTTTGTATCCCATTTTATTCTTCAGTCTCATCTAGAGTGTGTGGATAGTCTCATTATCCATGTAATTTAGCCTCAACAATAGCTCATGATGGCAGGGTATGATGTGAAACTATTGTAAATGTGGCTATGGGTAAAATCTTCACCCTATTGAAATCAATGGGAGTTTCACCGACGGAGATTCCCCCCTGCATGTGGGTAGAAACAAGCTGACATGCTAGACTTGTTCTTCTTCCCAGAGAGGAACTTAGTCTCCAGACCATAGGTGCTGGAACTAGGTGTGCTGGGGGTGCTGCCACACCCACTGTCTTGTAGTAGTAACAATAACCCAAATACATGGTTTCCGATGGCAGCAACCCCCCCCCCCCCCATAAAAAGCATTCCAGCACCACTGACTACAGCTGCTTGAAATTTGTCACCTGAAAATATTTTTGATGACGAAGTGGCCTTTTTACCTAAATCAAAATGTTTGTGGAAAATCTAAGTGACGTTTGAAATGGAATTTTTTTCAGTTTTGGTATTTGTTCTCTTCTCTCCACACCATGCCCAACTGTTTGCTTTCCTGCCCCTCCATTTTGCCACCAGAAAAGAGAGAGGGAAAACGAAAAAAAAAAAATCCTGTGCAAAATTGTTGGCGAAAAAATTTAAAGCCTTTTTGTCCTTCGACAAGAAATAAGGGCTTTTTTTTGACCAGCCCTAGCCCCGAGCCCCTTGGTACCCGCTCTCTCACACTTGAGAACAAAATGAAAAAAAGGCAGGTTTTGTGTGGAGAATGGGTGTGTCTGGCAGCATAGAGCTCTGAGTGCAGTCCTAAACCATGAGAATTACACAGCTGGGTGCTCGTCTCTGTGTCCAAACAGGAATAAATGGGTGGCTATGCAGCAGCACTGAATTGTATTATTATTTGTATTGTGGTATGGCATAAAAGCTCCAGGCAGGGATTGGGGCCCCATTGTGCTAGGTGCTGTATATAATAAAAAGATGATCTCTGTCCCAAAGAATTTATAGCTCAAGTTGTTTAGTAGAGGATCATTTTCTCCTGAACCCCTGACCTCTTCTTTATTTTTTACCCTTCATAGACTCATAGACTTTAAGGTCAGAAGGGACTATTGTGACCATCAGGATGACCTCTTGCACATCACAAGACGCAGAACCTCACCCACTCCTGTAATAGGCCCCAAACCTCTGGCTGAGTTATTAAAGTCCTCAAATCATGGTTTAAAGACTTCAAGTTACAGAGTATCTACCATTTACACTAATTTAAACCTGCAAGTGACCCGGGCCCCATGCTGCAGAGGAAGGCGAAAACCCCCCAGGGTCTGTGCCAATTTGACCTGGGGGAAAATGCCTTCCCAACACCAAATATGGCAATCTGACGTTAACAGCAAAAATGACAGCGATGTGGCTTTGAGTGAAAACAAAATCCTGTCTGGCCATTTAACATGTGTTTCCATAAACCTGCTAATCTACTTCAGTTTGCTTTGAAAATAATCTAGACCCAGTAAAATATGGTAAACTCTACATCCATTTTAATGGTAAACCAAGCTCCAAAATGCTTATATTGTTACGTAAGTGCTTATAAGTTGCCTATTTATATCATATTTCCCTGACACTTCATTTGAGTTTACATGTATCTGAGGTCATAAGTGGAATGAAGGTTCTGGTTTTGGTTAAGTCTTGCTTATAGATCAAACGTTGTAAATTTAATGAAAATGTTGTCATTTTAGTGGCTTATTAAAACAGCACACGAGTAATCATAGAATCATAGGACTGGAAGGGACCTTGAGAGGTCATCTAGTCCAGCTCCCTGCACTCATGGCAGGACTAAGTATTATCTAGACCATCCCTGACAGGTGTTTTTCTGGACTGCTCTTAAAAATCCCCAATGATGGAGATTCCACAACCTCTGCAAGCAATTTATTCCAGTGCTTAATTACCCTGACAGTTAGGAAGTTTTTCCTAATGTCCAACCTAAACCTCCCTGGCTGCAATTTAAGCCCATTGCTTCTTGTCCTATCCTTAGAGGTTAAGGAGAACATTTTTTCTCCCTCCTCCTTGTAACAACCTTTTATGTACTTGAAGACTGTTATCATGACCACTCTGTCTTCTCTTCTCCAGACTAAGCAAACCCAATTTTTTCAATCTTCCCTCATAGGTCATGTTTTCTAGACCTTTAATCATTTTTATTTTATTATTATTGTCCAATTTGTCCACATCTTTCCTGAAATGTGGCCCCCAAAACTGGACACAATACTCCAGTTTAGGCCTAATAAGCATGGAGTAGAGCAGAAGAATTACTTCTTATGTCTAGCTTACAACACTTCTGCTAATACATCCCAGAATGACGTTTGCTTTTTTTGCGACAGTGTTACACTGTTGGCTCATATTTATCTTGTGATTTACAGGTCCCTTTCTGCAGCACTCCTTCCTAGGCAGTCATTCCCCATTTTGTTTGTGTGCAACTGATTGTTCCTTCCTAAGTGGAGTATTTTGCATTTGTCTTTATTGAATTTCATCCTATTTACTTCAGACCATTTCTCCAGTTTGTCCAGATCATTTTGAATGTTAATCCTTTCCTCCAAAGCACTTGCAACCCTCCCAGCTTGGTATCATCCACAAACTTTATAGGTGTACTCTGTATGCCGATATCTAAATCATTTATGAAGATATTGAACAGAACTGGACCCAGAACCAATCCCTGCGGGACCCCACTCAATATGCATTTCCAGCTTGACTGTGAACCACTGATAACTACTCTCTGGGAACAGTTTTCCAACCAGTTTTGCACCCACCTCATAGTAGCTCCATTTAGCTTGCATTTCCCTAGTTCGTTTATGAGAAGGTCATGCGAGACAGTATCAAAAGCCTTACTAAACTCGATATACCACATCTACCACTTCCCCCTTATCCACAAAGCTTGTTACCCTGTCAAAGAAATCTATTAGGTTGGTTTGACACGATTTGTTCTTGACAAATCCAATTGGACTGTTCCTTATCACCTTACTATCTTCTAGGTATTTGCAAATTGATTTCTTAATTATTTTCTCAATTATCTTTCCAGATAGTGAAGTTGAGATGACTGGTTTGTAATTCCCCAGGTTGTCTTTATTTCCTTTTTTATTCTTTTAAATCAGTGTGGAATTGGTTTGCTGCATCATTCTCCAGAGTAGTCACCATCACGAATAAGCATTCGAGGAGGGGTAAATCAGTGCAGTTCTGTTGAAGTCAATGATGCTATTCTGATTTATAGCACCCGATGATCTGGCCTGCAGGAGACAAGAGTCTTTATTTGTTTTGAAAGTTGAAAAAAATATCACAGCACAATTAGGGATGACATTGAAAATGAGCAGGAATCAAAATGCCAGACTTGGTTCCAAGCTTCATGGGTCTAATTACACAAGAGTTTTATACCGGTGTAAGCCCATTGACTTTGATTATTCCTGATTTACACTTGGGTAAATGAGTTCAAATCAGGCCCCATATCTCTACAGGGGACAAAACCAAACCCAAATTTTCTCTAAGGAGAGGATACAAAATCTGAATTTGAATCCATACTTTCCCAAAGTCTGGCTGTTTGGATTCACCCTATTATACAGACAAATGGAACTGCAAACTGTGTCTAATTCCAATATTGAAAATGTACTGAAAGAAAAAAAAAGCAACCTTCTCCTTTTCTTTCACGTTGATTGATATGATGCCACTTCAAAAGTGAAAAGGCCACTTTTCATGTATTAAAATAAAATCTCCTATTAAGTTATTTTACATTTCTGTAATAACAAACAGCAAGACAAAGAACATGGTTGAAGACTTTTATACCATCAAAATCGTTAGTCATTGTCATTGGGGTTTATATAAATAAATGATCAATGCACCTAAAAACAAGCACCTCAAAGGTGTTTTTATAAGGCCACAAATGTGTCAAGCAGAATTATTAGATGTGAAGGGAATGATTATTTGTACAAAGTGAAATGAACATGTGCAATAATATTGTAAAAGGTTTATTAGTCTAGTGTGTGCTGAATTTTCCTAAAATATATCAGGTTCTCAGTTTGCATTTAATGTAGTGTTAGGTATGACGTTATATCCTTCCTAGCCTATTTTCAGCTAACGTTATACTTTTTGCGCGGTAGATCATGTTTTCGCTTCCTTTATAACAAGGGCATTATCAAGGCACTGCTACCTGTCTAGAAATCCGATATGAAAAAAACCCTGCTCTGATTTTTTGTTTTAAGTATTGTTGCATTGCCTTTTGTCCACAATAGCTTTGCAAAGCAAGGAGGGAGTGAAGCCTTTAAAAACTACCTTGAGCATCATTTCTTTCCCCTCAACTGTTAATACATCTTAGCTCTAGGCTAAGAATTTTCTTGGTGTTAATGCAGGTCATAGGAAATTAGATTTTCCAGTTTTAGGACTGAATTCTGTCTTGAGAAATGCAATGCAAACCTCCACAAACTAGACAGGCCCTTCCACTCCTGATGGCACAGCAGAGAGAAAAGCAGAGCAAAAAGTTGTGTAAATTACCCTTCTCTCTTCCCAGGACCCCATACTAGCTTAATGTTTCATGGCTTAAAAGCTCTGTTTGTTTCAAGTGGGGTTAGAGCTGTAAAGCTGGTGAGCTGTACTGATAAACTCCCAACAGACTTACACCTATGCCTGGCCGGAAAACACAAATTCCTTATCATGAAAAAAAGTTGGCATTTGGTTTCATATCATCACAAAAGAGAGAGAGACTCAATCCAGAATGGCCCAGATAGGTGGTCATGGAGGTACTCATTAAGGGTCTGTGAGAGATATAGGTTCAACTCTTTGTTCCTGATCAGGCAAAGCAGGGACTTGAACTTGTATCTCATACATCACAAGTGAGTGTCCTTAATTACTGGACTATAAGCTATTCTGAATATGATTGGTGGGTGTGTGCATGTGTCCATCTCTCTCTCTCTCTCTCTCGCTCTCTCTCTCTCATTTTGACCAGAAATTTCATCCTGGACTTCACATGAAACAAAAGTTCATTTGAAACTGATATGTTTGTGTGCAAAGTTTTGGTTTTGATTAATTGGTATTTTCTAATGAAAAATGTTTTGTGGAAAGATTCCCGACCAGCTTTAAGCACAACTCCTTTACCTCACTGATCGAACTAATGGCAGCATGGCCATGTATTGTTTGGGGCGAAAAGGGGTGGAATTTAGATGATTGACATAATGGAGATGTTGCAATTTTCTTGGACCTGATTCTGCTCTTGCACCAGCTTTACATAGATGTAACTCCGTCAACTTCACCTGAGCTACTCCTGTTTTACACCAGGACAACCGAGATCACAGTCCCTCCTTGTCTTGAGTTGAAAATCTTTGTAATGTCTGATATACATCTCTTGCGATTATAGCTTTATAGGACCAATATGGTTCAGTACACTGGGGGAGATTTTCAAAGGCCCAAATAACCATTAGATGCCAAACTCTCATCATAAGTCAATGGGAATTAGGTATTTCACTGCCACTGAGGTCTTCTTGAAAATCTGTCCCATTAACTATTAATAGCTGCGTGTCGTCTTAGGATACGATGTGATTGATATACACTGACATCTATGTATTTAAAGATTTTTGGAGGTGGGGGGAGGTACGCATGAGGGGTTAATTCAGGTGATGCCTAAATAATTTTGTTTTCTGATCCTAGAAGCTGTTTTTTGACATGAATATGTTTCATAGACATCCACTGGGCAGGACTTTTAGATCCGACACTGGAACATATTTGTATCCACTGTTTGTAAGCATATGTTATGAGAGAGGGCTGCAGGATTTAATGGCATACTGCATGTCCCACTTTAGCTGGGGTTTTTCTGTGGCGTGCCACCCAAGCTGTGCCCTACCACAAGCTAGCATAGGCATGGCAGAACTTCACTGGTATGTCATAATATAGTCAAGAGACAGCCACTAAATGCTGAACTATCTACTGCTTTGCTCAGGGATATAACCTGTTGGTGGCATTATTCATGAAGTATGGAAAGTTCTGCACTAGAGTTACATGTAGTTTTCATTTCTGTGATATGTGACAGATTTGGAATGGGTTGCCTGGGGCAGTTCTCCACTGAATATCTGCTTGTCCTTCTTGCCTCGATTTTCCTACATGGTTATTAATGTGCTTCCATTAGCATTTGTAAGGGTGGTCTTCTAGCTACAGGCTGGAACAGGGGTGCAACCATAATAAAGAATTGAGGGAGGTTATATCTAGGGAATAACGCTTTGTGGGAAAGGTTTACAGTGAAAGCCCGAACCTGGGGAAAATCACTTGGTTTCAGGTTTCACTATAAATTCGAAAACCTTCTCTTAGGTTCATTGAAAGGTTTGCTAAGAGTCATGCTCCTGGGCCTATTTTGGAATGAACCTGGGCTGATTTACAGTTTGCATCAAAATCATGTATAGCAGATGGTTTTGACCCGAGTCAGGAGATTGGCTCAATCCAGCTCTCCATGTACGCAGCACTTCTGCTGAAGTTAGTGGAAATTCCCTGCACAGAGGTCTTGTGGGATCAGATTCTGGATGAAACACAAGTTGCGGCTTACTTTTGCTTTAGATTTTGGGTTTATTTAAACGCCAAAACTCTGGAGACCAGATCTTCAGCTGGTGTAAATCAGCATGGAACTAATTAAATGAATGGACCTATGCTAATTTACACCAGATGAGGATCCAGCCCATGGCATGATAACCCATGATGACAGAAACCAAAGGAGAAGTTAGCGCAAATCCCTGTGAGCTGAAACTGTTGATTTCTGCACAGTCTCCAATGGACCGCCATCTGTGTTTGACAGGCAGAAGACACCTTGAGACAAAGCCACAGGTACAAAGCTAGAACAACATATAGGGCTAGCTACTGGTTTAACATCAACCATATCTTTGACTAATGAGCATCTGATTTCCCCTCTCATCATTAGATCCACCAGTGCCTGTGTTGGTTTCACTAATGGAAGAATGTAGAAGAAGATTCATTCAACTCATCCATGGCAGGGACTTGCTTATATTTGGCATTTGTACCTAGGTATCTTCAAAATGTAGCCATATAAGGATGGCTCATATAAGGATGGCACTAACCCTATGTTCTCCATACTCTTCTTAAAATCCATATCCTGGAAAGCAAAGCAAATGAGAATAGGTAAATTTAATATTCTAGTAAAAATTCCAGTGCCCCAGGAACATCTTCAGCAGGATCACCAAATATAACCTCCTCCTTCTGCTTCCTCCTATGTTGTTAATCTCTCACAGATGTTGAGACACAGTGACAGCAGCATTCCTGTGGGGTGTAACGGCATCACTGGTTTTCTACCAGAACGTCATCAGATCACAAAAGAAATGGCACTTCAAAAGCAAGAACATTTGCATACATAAGGCTGAAAATCTGGTCTGAGGTTATGTCCTTAACAAGTTGCGAGAGTTGCATGAAATGTTCATAATGAATCCAGGAAGCAGGTTCATTGCAGACTCAGTACTCGAGCTGAGTTCCACAAATACTTTGCTGAGGTTCAAAGATCTTTTGGCAAACTTGAGATAAACGTTGAGCAAGCTTTGAACTAATCTAGGCTGAGATGGAAAGAAACCTAGACTAATGATTCAGCTGGAAACCTTAATTGTTTCAGCTGAGTTTTGCTTTAAGGTTGTTTTTTTTGGTTAAATCCAAACTCCCCAAACTAGAGATGGGTCCAAGACACCAGAGGCCAGAACCTTAACTGGTATAAATCAGCATAGCTGTATGGACCACCATTAGGGATATGATCCAAAGTTTAGTTTCTGAAATGAATGTCTTCAATTCGGGAGATATTTGAATCCATGGGATTGGTTTGGTTCATTATAGAGATCAGACCAACCGCAAAGTATGGATTTCACATCTGAATTTCTGCAGACATAATTTGGATCAGGGTTTTTTTTGTTCTATTCAAAACTCTGTCAAGGAGGGGTCAACTCCCAAAAGATTAGTAGAAGGTTTAGGCAAGTTGTTTGTTTCACACAACTGTTCTCAACATCCAGTCATGCCTCTACTGCAGTATATACCGTATCAGGGATAATCCCTTGTTTGCAGACCATTTGTAATACAGTTGCTAGGCAGAAAGAAAAGGAGTACTTGTGGCACCTTAGAGACTAACAAATTTATTAGAGCATAAGCTTTCGTGAGCTACAGCTCTAAGGTGCCACAAGTACTCCTTTTCTTTTTGCGAATACAGACTAACAGGGCTGCTACTCTGAAACTTGCTAGGCAGAGTAAAGGATAGAATGGGTTTTTAAAAGCTTGCCACAAAACTAGTGTAGGAAGCTGAGATGCTTTTTTGGCTAAACCTATGGGGTAGGCCAAGGAAGATGCTCTTAAGAATAACCATCATAGTATAAATTTATACCATGTGATTTAAACCATCGAGGAGTAACCTGATCCCCAGACTCTGT